>NC_081409.1:376381978-376707478 GCF_030272615.1 Cryptomeria japonica
ACAAAGGCCTTTGAGTACATTCAGAGGGGTTTCCACATAATTGGGTGAGTGAATAATCTCATTAAACCATTTCATTAAACTAGCTCTGATATCATATTAGAGATTTTAAAATAGATCAATACAATTTTTTATTGTTCAATAATACATCATACTTGTTATAGACTATATCCTATAACATAAGGATACCACTCAACAAATGCTCAAAAAAATAATAAAACTCCTAACAAACCTAAACAAATTAACAAGCCTAGCCGCATGAATGATATAATATTTCTAACTCTAACTATAGAAAACACTCAAATTTATTGAAATTGTTGTAAATTTGTTGAACCAACAAATTGAATGCATCTATTATCTACAAAAGTAACAAGAAAAAAATAGTAGAATGTGTGGATTATTTATGTTTCAGCGACGCCAACCTAGATAACCACAATGATACTATTGAGGCCATTTTAACCTTTAGAGAAATGAGAAACATTGCTCTTGGAAACTATACAAGTGGTTGCAAATCAATGAATGTTACAAATTATATTTGATACACTATAGGAATGTCTAAAATTGAACTTTGATGTCATGTATATTATTGTCCCTTGCCATACCCAAAAAACTATAGTGGCAAGTAAATATCACATAAGAAAGCAAAAAACCTATAAAGATTGGCAAGTTAGTGCACTTAATAAGATTTAATATTGCTTAACAACAGTTGATTGTGCAAAAAGAAAAAAACTAAGAAAAGAATAGATATAGGCGTTGACTATTGCTAGGGAATTGAAATGCATGAAGTGCATGAAATCATTCAACTGGAGTTTTTGTTGATGATCACACATAGAAACTTTACTGCAATCTATTGTTGATCATGCATTTCACTTTCAATCTCCCCCTGAATGAACAACGGGGATGAGTTCCAACTGAGTTCTCAAAGCAACAAAACTGGCTATAGGAAGAGCTTTGGTAAATATATCAACAACTTGCTTAGATGTAGGACAAAACTACAATTCCACTTGCCCAACTTGAACCAAATCACATACAAAACGGTGGCAGAGCTTTATGTGTTTGGTTCTTGCATGAAACACTAGATTCTTTGTCATGTCAATAGTACTAGTGTTATCACAAAAAATGATAGTTGGATGTTCTAACTATTTTGGATACTATTTTCTCGCCTCAACATTCTTAATTGTTTTGGATATGCACAATGCTTAATACATTAAAGAATGTTTAAAATCCAAGTTAGATTCACTAACAAAGCAATGCTTAATTATACAAAAAAAAAAAGAGAGTTAAAATCACTAACAAAACAAATTATGAAGTTTGAGAAAGATATTAAAATATGAATAGAAAAGTGAGAGAAATATTTCAATCAAATGGTAAAGGAGAAGAGTACGGGTATTTTTTCAATTTGCCTTTTGTTAATCTATTTTCTTTCCTTCACCTCTCATGGATGAAACTCGAAAGCAAAATAAAGTACAATGCAATTAGTAATAAAGGGAAACCCAAGCCAAACTATTTCAAACAATTTGGGCAACAGATTGTAGTAGCCCAATCTTAATGTAGCTATTGTTCTTTCCTCAAAACATCAAGTTCATCATTAGAAGACACCTAAGGTAAAAATAAGTTCTTGGTGAGTAGTAGTGATGTATGCAATGTACACTCGCAAAATATTAAGAGTGATACTTAGAATTCTCCTTCGACAATATTGAGTTGGGCCATATTTGTTACCTTTTGTAGGCATGTCCCCAACATGATGGATTTACTAGGTGGAAGATATTATTCAAGTGAAGTTTTTTAGCTAAGGTAGATGAATGCAAATATACTCACAAGTATTCAATCTTGATCAATCTAAATTGTGTTGTTCTTTTCTGAACCCATCAAGCTTAGCATTAGAAGATGCTATAAGTAAAATAAAGTTCTTTTGTGAATAGTAATGATGTGTATGATGCATCTCTATTTAGATATTCAAAGTGGCATTGTAGATTTTTTCTTTGGAAAGACCGTGTCAACTCATATTTGTTACCTTTTGCATGTGTTTCTATGACATGGGGGATTCACTAAGTGAACAATTATATATCATATTCATTCATGTTGGAGTTTTCTAAATAAAAAATATCCCTATGTTTTTAAGGGTGGATTAGATGTTTTAAAATATCTTAAGATAATATGTCATAGGGTTGGGGTCCATTCAAATTAGTAACAACATAAACAAGTGTTTGACCATAATTTTCTTTTGGTCTAAAGTTTTTAGAGTTTCAAAGTCAAAATCAAAATGCAAAGTTATATATTTGTGAAAGTAAATTTAATAAGATGAACGAAATGGATGGATATGTTAACAAACATATTGAGCATGGATTGGTAATTTGAGTGCTTTCAAAATTTCACTATTGTTAACATTGGATATTGATTCATAACATCATGTTTAATGCATAATATTGTTGACATTTAATGTTGTTGGGACTATTGAACATGCATTAAGATTATCATAACTATATTTGACATGATATAGATCATTCATCAAAATTATAATTCATCTTATATAAAAATGCTTTTGGTTAACATTTTTGTTATAACAATCCAATAATTGGATGTTAAATTGAAGGTGATGACATACACTAACTAACATACAAGTACTAGTAATAAAAAGAGGATATTGATAGAGTCACTCAAGGACTCAAGATCCAAGGATCACTTGCAATCAAAACTCTCTTCTACAAGAGAGAGAAAAACAAGAACTTATGCATGCAAAATGATTATATTTATACAATTGATTACAATTGATTAAATAATGTGCACATGAGTCTTTTTTATATAGGCAAGGTTGAGAGGTAGGATTAGACAAGATCATGATGCGTTTCTTAATCAAATGACATGAGATAACTAGTGATAAGCTCACATGATAACTAGTATCTTCTAGAAATATTCCTAGTCTTTTGAGTAAATTTAATATGTGAACATGTGTGAATAAGACCTAACTAATAACTAGTTAGATAATGTGCTTTGTACACACTACAAAGGGGAAATCATACATAGTTAACTCCCATGTTCACACTAACACCCCCCTTAAGTGCGACTTAGGGAGAAGTAAACAAATGCAGATGATGCAAAGATATGAGGACCCATTAGTTGTTCACCCTAACTTCATGCTTCTCAAAATCCTACGTGTACTTTCAAATCACTTCTATTTTTTATAGTAGCTTACTTGGCAAGTCCCCTACTTATAACTAAGGTTTTAGGGCCACATTAACACAATTTTTGTTGAGGTGTTCAAAAAGGACCAAAAAGAAAGAGATTGATAGTTGTGCATGAAGCCATGTTATATTGGTGTATTGATGTTTCATCATATGATTTGTTTCTTTTTTAATCTAAGGAATATATTTAATTCAATTATTGATACTCATTATCAACACTAACAAATTCAAAGTCACAACTATTGGTGCAATATTGTTGAAAAGATTCAGCATTAAATCAATAGATAGTATAACAATTATTGAACATGCTCAACTATTGGATCCTTTCCTTTAATACATGCCAAATACCCATTTCCAAAGGATCTTTCACAAAAAGAGTAAAGGAGAAAAAACATATGGGAAAAAATCCCCCTCCAAAAGAGAGAATGCAAGAAAACAATCATGTACAAGTGATGGAATAAGTAATGAATGGAGGACTTTACTTGTCCCCCAAGGACTACATCCATCACACATACAATCAATAGCCCCCCATAAAAGAGAAATGGAGAGAATATGTGGCCCCTCCACAATGTGTAATTTCTTATAAAAATGTTAGAAGAAATGGTATATGCTTAAAGATAAAATATGATCCAATACCTACAACTAAAATTCTTTTCCTTGGAAAGAAACAAAATCGATTATAGATGTAGAAATGCTTCCCATTTCATATAGGAATTAAGACGAACAAGAATGGAGATGTATGCTAATATCTCTAAAATCTACACGTGTCACCATGTTCATGGAATATGATGATGCTACAATCAAATCGGTTACATGCCCAATCAATAAAGAAGGTGACAAATGAAGGATATGTGAAAAATCATGAACAAAATCCTCCAATTAAAAAGATGGTTTCACAAAAATAGCTATGTAATTGTCATAAGAAAGGTGAAAGAAGCTCTCATATGTGTACTTCAAATCTATAAGACAAGATTCACAAAATAAATTTGCTCTACTTGTCAAATGCGCATCCCACAAAGTTGAATCTAAAAGACTATGTTGAAGAGGAACATTGAGCAAGTCGAGCTATGCAAGCTAGCTTACAAGAATGTTGAAGTAGTAGGTGATACAAGGAAAGAAGATTTATAACTTTTTATACTAGTTTAATGTTCAAAATCTTTCAAATAATGTAGAGAAGTGCGTGTAATATGAAATTTAAGGTTATCTTGCCACTATTATTTTTTATTAAGGGTAAATAAAGTTTTGAAGGGACTTGAAACCTCATTTACAAAATGCTATCATAAAGATACTCATAATCAACCAACAACCAACAACCAGCAAAAATATTGAAACACACAAGAAAGTAAAGACACCAACAGAGAATAACAAAAAAAATAGAGAGCAGACCAAGAAACACCAATGGATATTTTTTAGGGCCTCTGCCACCTCACCCTTTAGTTGCTCTAAATTCTGAGATATTCTTCAACTCTTGCATATCAATTTTAGCTTGCTCAACAGACTTCTTTAATTTGCCTTGAGTTTGAGAAAATGAGCCCTTCTCATCAGCACCCTGATTACCCTTACGAACATTATCTTGATCAATATAGCACTTGTTAGAAGACTTAGAAGCCTAAAGCTTCCGCCACTTATCAACGAGACACTTTATGCTCTTAGCACTATTTTGAATATCCTTATGGTTCTTATTAACTAGATTAATCAAATTGTCATTTACCTTTTTCATCTTGGCCTTGAGCCCAACAATATGCCCCTCATAATTTGTTTTCATTTTGTTTACATCATTAGCAACATTTTCCAAAATCATTACAATTTTCTTATCACCCTCATCGGACCTAAAATTGTCATCTTTGTCTTAAAGGGTCATAATGTTGCTCTAAATAGGCCGAATTCTAATATTGAATTGATAAATCTCTTAAAGCAATGACTTAGACATTCTAAATTGGTCCACAACCGCATCCCTATCCACCCCAAGCAGGTCCTCCAAATCCTCTCTTTCAAAATTCAATTAAGGAAAATTCTTTTGCAAATGTCTAGGAAAAGGAGGCCAGGCCACTTTGTCCTCACCACTCCTAGAGGGAGAGGAAAGAGAAGAGGAAACCCCTGGAATACCTTTGCTAGTCATATCTTAGATTTTGGGGTTAGTATTATTTTCTACTTCAACCCCAAAATTATGCAGCCCAAAGGAATCATCACCTATAGAACTCAAACCCTTAGACCTCGATAAAGTCACATTAGTCCTCTTCCTTTTTTTAATCTTACCCTTTACATTTGTAAGAAGCTAAACTACTATAGATGAACAATAATGTAAAATAACATTCTAAGTATGAAGAAATTGAAAATAATAGCATAGAACTATAGTTTTTTTTTATATAAAAGTAAATGAAAAACTTAACTTTTCTTCATGTAAGTAGTAACATAAAATTATTCATGAATGAGTACAAGTGCATATAAATATAATTCAAGAACTATTTTAATGTGAGTACATAAAAACTAAAGTATAAGAGGAATTTAGAGTTTACAACATTCGATAATCCATTCTAATTCTTATATTATCCAAAGTAACTAACTAGAAGGTAAGTATCGTTTGGGTGATTTACCATCCAATCATATACCTGGTGATCTCCTGCACATATTTTTACTGAAAGCGACCTTTCCCTTCACAAGGGTGTAAGAAAGTTGAAAGGTCTAATGCCATCTAAGCCAATGTTTTGACCATACACAACCCTAGTCGATCACACACTATAGTTACCTCCTAACTAGTATGACCTCTAACTAGGTAGTGCGTGTAGACCATGTGAACTAATAGATGCTTGTAATTGATTGTGTCACCCTGGCCAAAGTTTTTAACAGTTACAAGCATGATTTAATGTACAGTTATTGTTCACCACCCTACTCGACTAGAACCTATAATAGGGATTAGTCAACTGACCATTCTAAGTTCAGACTTTGTTGTTCTGTATGATTATGGATAGAAACCATTCACAACATGTTTAGGTTACTTCAATTGAGCTAATTGTTGTAGAGTTCAACATGCACCATATTTGTGAACATGAGTTTGCATTATTGCACCCTCACATTCATGATTATACATATGCCCCCAACTCTAGGGTTCACAATAGTTATCTTTACTTCAATTTTCCAACAAGTTTTGTAAAATGAACCTTGACTTACAATATATGAGAATGTATGCTTGAAAACAAAATGCAAAATCTTCCTTATTCAATACTTTAAACTAAATCCTCAAACCTTGTTTAATTGGTTAACCTTCTTCACTGTTCATACAAGAACAAGTATGATTTAATCACAATGAAGCTACCATATCTTAAAAGTTAATCTCTTCTTATATAAAGACTATTATAAAGCATACGACTACTTTGTTCAGCTATACAATATGTTAACATTTATTTGTTGCTACTATATTTCTACCCATAAGGGTTATATAATTTAAGTTTATTTCTTGCATCATAGTTTGAGATAATGAAATGTTTTAGATTGTTGCCATTATATTAGCTTCTTTGTCTCAAAATTGATACACTACAAAAGGCATACCCTTTCTTTAATGAATGCCACGAATGCTTCAACATAACTACACTAATGATCTTATTGCATACTAAACCACAATACTGCTATGTTATAAACTTATTGACCTAAAATCTTAGGTCTTATAATTATTTGTTTCTAACAAGAACAAAGAAATAGACTAGTGCTTACCTCCCATACCCCATGATAATTTTCCTCCCTTCTCAAGGGATGATGAATTTCCTGCAACCACTAGGTCAAAATAATGTAGTTAGCCCAAAATTGTATCAATAATTCTAACATGTAAAAGTATGACTAGATAGCAATATACAACTTATTGACTTATCAAATAAAATATATCATATATGAAATTTTGAACCATTGTTCAATTGTCATCATCAACTCAACATCACATATTAGTGCAAATTAATCATATCAAAGTATCAGTGAAAAAGAGGGATGTAACAACATCTCAAGGTGGGGGAGGCTTTCATCTCCTAGGAATGAGACTCACTCTCCTCATTTCTCCACTCCTCATCTCCTTAACCAAAGAAAACCAAATTGATTTGAGGGATTTGACCTAGTACCCACCATTAGCTTTCTTCACCAGTTTATTACCCTCCTTTCCTTTGAGAAATTTTTGCACTACCACCTTTGAGGATTTCCTATCTCTCAAAGTTTTCCTTTCCTCCATTGTGACCTTGATTATCTTTGAAATGAGCTCCTCAATAATCTCAATAATCTTACCGTAGACTGAAAGAGTCTGGTCTTTCCAACCATTAAAGAAGATTTTTGAACCTTTCAGATCCAATCCATGGATACTCCAAACCTTTGCATTTATTTAACATCATCACATGTTATAGCTCAAGCCTATTCCTCTCCCCACCCATTCTGAGTAAAAGCCAAAAGGTTACAACTAGGAACCTGCCCCACACAATCATAGTCAACAAAAGCACCCTAAAAATCACCTTCCAACTCCCCCAAAATAATAATTAGGCAAGAATAACACTCACAATCCATGTAGTAATCATGAAATGACACGAATTAGCTTTACAATCATTAATTGAACTCACCACCCAAACTCCAATAAGGACCTTGGAAAAAGAAAGGCAAATAAATGACATAACCTCACCAGCCATGAAGAAAATCATATTTACTAATGTCTTCAACATTAGACATAAGGAGATCATTCAGTTGTTATATAAACTCATTTCTCCTTAACACACCAATATTGGTGAAGGAATCCACCAAGTCATTCCCTTCCCTAAAGATATGAGGTTTTTTTTTTTTTTTTCAAAGGATCTAATTCAAAGAAGCAAATCATTTATCAAGGTCCAAAATTAATTTTGATCCAACCTGGAGGAGGAAGACGCCAAGCTATTTTATCTCTAGAATATTTATCTTTCCTAATATGATGAGAGATATCATAAAGGCAAATAATTGTCATAACCTCACCAGCCATGAAGAAAATCATATTTACTAATGTCTTCAACATTAGACAAAAGGAGATTATTCCTTTTTTATATAAACCCATTTCTCCTTAACACACCAATATTGGTGAAGGAATCCACCAAGTCATTCCCTTCCCTAAAGATATGAGATTACATTTTTTTTCAAAGGATCTAATTCAAAGAAGTGAACCATATATCAAGGTCCAAAATTAATTTTGATCCAACCTAGAGGAGGAAGATGCCAAGCTATGTTATCTCTAGAATATTTATCCTTACTAATATGATGAGAGATATCATAGTCCAGTCCCCAAATTTCAGCAGCCTATAGATCATAATCAACCACCATTACATTAGAGAAGTTAGACTCGAAAACTCCAACTTGGAATATTTTCTCGATAGCTTGGATAATTTTAAAGGACACAATTGAAGAATATAACAAGGAATCTCTAAATATATGTCTATTCGTTTCCTTCCACACTCCGCAAGCCACATGAGGGATATTTAAAGAGAAAAGAAAGGAGAGAGCAGAGTTATGCAAAGGGGTAGCCCATTGATTCCACAAGTCACTCAAAGAAGAGGGAAATACCTAATAGAAATTCCAAAGGCCAAAATATGAGTCCAAACACCCCACACAAAGGAACAACCCAAGAGGATATGATGAACACTTTCTGACTCTTAACAACAAAGATGACATCTATTAACCAAGGAAAAGCCTCTTTTACACAATTTTTCCAAAGTGTTGCTGCAAATGTGAAGTTGATGATGTGTTAGTATGGTTGCCATTGATGACAATATACTACTTTTGTGTTTCAGTGATTTCTTTGTGCTTTGCATTTTTGATATGTTATAGTTGTATTCATGAGGTTTTGGTACCATGTTGCCTTGGGATGTCATGCTTATGATTTGGTGCTTTGAAAGTTGCGCTCTAGAAGTGTGCTCAATGATAACATTTGACAGTATTTGCAATGCTTCACATTTCTCTACATTTTGGTTTTGATGATGATATTTTGGATTTAAGCTTTTCATGTATTTACCTTTGTTATTCTGATTTGGGATGTGATGATGTTCTCCAAAGTTGTGGTTGTTGATACATTAATTCCAGGTTCGATTGACCTTGAATGTTCTATTTTTGCTCTAATGATTGTGGTGTATGGTTAACATGTTGTTTTGATTGATGTAGTGTTTTGTGGTGTGGTCCACTTCTCATTCCTTTCCACTATGGGAATGTTTAGTGTAGACCTATTTCAAATTGTGTTCCGACCATTTCCCTGGTCAACTTGGGAAACTTCTTATTCAAGAGATCGGTATAAATAAAGGATGATTATAATGAAGAACATATAGAAGCAAGTGGATTGAAAAATAAAATATGTTGGTGCAATTTTGTGTGAGGTTATGTGAAGTTGTGATTGAGTAGTGTGGTTGTGTGTTGTTCTTTTGTACCGGAGGTAGTGAGCCAAAGGTTTCTTTTGGCATTGCAGCATTGTGGCAGTTGTGTTTTAGTGGTGGATTCTTTCTTTTTCTTTCTTCTTCTTTTGGGTAGTGAGCCCTTTTTCTAGTGGTTTTAGTCGGGTAGTGAGCCCACCTATAGTGAGCATTATGGCAGTGAGCCACCCTTTGTAAAAATCACTTTAATTGATGTCACCCTAATAGGTGTTTCATAACTGAGAATTAGTATTCTTTGTGGTTTTTCCCTTCTTGGGTTTTCCACGTAAAATTTGGTGTTTCATGTGTATGATTCATGTGTGTGCTTTATCATGCTTATATTTGTTTATGGTTAAGTAGTCATAAAATTGTTTACCAAATATGTTTTTGTGGAATAAGTAAATGATTTTAATTGACAACTGATTCAACCCCCTCTCAGTTGTTTGGGGCAGTCAATAGTAAGAACTTGATTCTGAATGAGGAGCAAAAAAAAAAAAAACCTTAAGAATAAAATTAGTATTCTACACCAAAGCCCAAAAGTGGGGAGGAGAGATGGGTTGAACATGAAGAGGAAAAGAAAAAGCATCTATGAACTTTCCTAAAGGGAAGGATACCAAACAACCCAATCAAGACCAGACAAAATAGGAATATGCATGTGATTCAATATAGATTGGAGGTCAAGGAGACCCTGATCCATAGAGGATAAATCCTTCCACTTGACATTGTGAATATACTTAGCCACCCTTCCTCCAAAAATATTTATGCACATATCATTTCCAGTGTTGTAAATATAGTCAACCACCCTTTCCAGTGTTGTTATTCTCAATGAATGTTGTTATTTAATATGACATTAGTCTTAGTTTTTTTTTTTGCAAGTTTGTAATTTTTATGCGGTATAAATGTTCTAGGCTAGGCTCAAGTAGCACATTAATAGTTTCATGGTCCTATGATCTCAAGTGATAGATAATATATGCCCTTTCTGAGCAACAAATTTCTTAATGAGTAGTGGATGAATAAAATTTTGGTTCATTTGATAAGAGTTGTCAATTTTATTCTAAAAAATGGTTGAGAATGATAGGGACATTTTTAAGAAGATATGATTATTTTCAATTTTTTTCTTGTAAGCTTGTTCTTACAATGGAATGTTAATTGTTGGTTGTATTGTTACATATTTGAACATTAGATAGTTTGCATTGAGTCATTCTTACCTTGACTGTTGATATTGTATTCATTCAATTTTTAATATTGCATACATATAATAGTAGTAAGAGAGTCTATTGAACTATTTACACGTATTGAAATTTGAAGAGATACTTGGTGAATACTTTCCATTTCCTATGATACATTCCTTTATCCATTGGATAATGGGTGTTAGTATCATATACATGGTTATTGGTATAACACTAGATTGGAAATTAGATGCATGCATTATATTAGTGGTTGTGGCACAAATATATTGGATGTTAAAATTTACATATATTGATAGTCTAGATATGGAGTTATGTCCATTAAGATTATTAGAAAACAAATTTAAATAAAAAAATGAGCATTATCCTTTCAGGTTTGAAGTTTCTTCTAGTTCTAATTAATAAAAAAATTATTATTATTATTTTAAGTTATCTTAATTTCAATTGAGTTCTTTTAAGTGACTGGGGTTGAAACTTGAATGGGGTAGGGCAGTTGAGCATGCATCAATAGTTGCCATTATAAGTTAATTTAATGTTTCAAAGTTGAGCAACTATTTATAATAGTGTATTTGATCATGTTTCAATACTTATGATTATTATGTTAATTTAATCTTTAACATACATGGCTTTAGAGTTGTTAGTATTGATTATAAATACTCATAATTAATGAAATATATTCTATAGATTTTAAAAATAATAAATTATGTAATGTGAAATGACACACCAATAAATGTGATACCATCATATTTACTTGTTTATGAGGATGGGATAGTGCTTTGGGTGGTTTTTGCAACAAGGTAGATCTATAAATGTTGTTTTTCATTTTGAACATTATCCTCCCTATCCATGACTCCTATTTGATTTACACTAACAATGATGAAACTAAAATGAAATGTAAAAATCACACATCCATTTGATATGATAACATTGAAAAAAGAAAAAAATGCTCTTCAATCATTATCTTTTAAACTAAACAAATGATTATTTATCTAGAGTGACAATTAAAGTTACCATTAAAGTTGGGGTTATAGTTAAGCTTTAACTAGAGTTAAGGTTAGAGTTTAACTATAGTTTTACTTAGGGATAGGTTTTAGTTATGGTTATATTATTTTTAGAATTCAATCAAGGTTAGGTTTAGGATTAAGATTTAATTAGCATTAGGGTTAGGGTTCATTTAAGATCAGGATTAAGTTAGGTTTTTGATATGGTTACAATTAATGTTACCATTAAATTGTAATAAAGTTAAGGAAAGTAGAACAACTTCCTACACTAACCTTGAGAAGAGGGTTATGAAGAACTTTTCGGATCTTTACAATAGTTACAAAAACTTAAAAAAAAAGAAACATAAATAGCATGCATACCACAACACAACATGATTTATATGGGG
The DNA here is from genome assembly GCF_030272615.1 of Cryptomeria japonica. Taxonomy (NCBI): domain Eukaryota; kingdom Viridiplantae; phylum Streptophyta; class Pinopsida; order Cupressales; family Cupressaceae; genus Cryptomeria; species Cryptomeria japonica. The sequence continues at coordinate 376,394,121 of NC_081409.1, forward strand.
AAAATAATTTCAAGAGAAAAATTACACACTCTAAAATTTGCCCAATATATCTTTCATAAATCAACAATACTGCATAAGGAAGCATCGCATAGGAGTATCACCAACTGAAGCTCCAAAGGTAATTCAATAGCTACAAGAATTTTACACACAACCTCCATCTCATGCACCTAATAAATAGGAGATACAATACATGAAATCGTCAAATGGTATTACAAAACCATGAGCTAAAAATACCCCCAAAAGTGGTGCCTAACTTATCTCCAATCCAATATTCTTTATGATGTGTCAAAACACATGTAATACCCCGCCAAGGAACCCTAGAAGATATGAGCCAAATGTTGGAGTAAATAATTCATACATTAATTATTCACTTAATTGCATTAATTCACTAAATAATTTATTGTTTAGTTAATTAATTAATTAATTAATATTTATCTCCATGCATAATGCAAACTACGAAAAGAAAACTATGTTTAGAATTTTGAGAGTTTCATGCATTAATTAGTTTATTATTCTTTTTGTGCATACATGACTGATTCATGCATTCTAGTTTAACTCTCAGTCTATCTTTTAGACTCCACCATTTAGGGTTTTTATCTTTAGAGTTAGATTTCTTTATAAGGATGTCACATCCTTCATTGTAATTAAGAAATTTCAAAAAAATACATTCAATTATTGTTAATTATCTTCAATTATTCTTTGTTGTTCAATTCTCTCTTTATGTGTGTTGGGTATTCTTGCAGAAGACAACCGGGCTTGTGGGATTCGCATTTCACGAATTCTAACAGTTAACACCAAAAAAATATAAGAGTATGTGGATTTTTTGAAAATTAATTAAGTATAGCATATGAATCATAAGCAAGTACTAAATCTCAAGCCTCGAGACTAGGTACAAACTTGTTGATACAAGATACCACACATGCAAAAGACTTAACACTTGAAACATCAATTGAACATGAGGAAAGGTCTCCAAGACACTAGTAAAAGGTTTTTATAGGGTGATTAGAGTCACACAAGATCTTTCCCAGAGTTACAATACTTGATTAAATATGCAGTGCCACCTACTAATCCCTAGGTGTCACAATGGCCTTTGACAAGTACTGACTTGCACTCAAACACCATCTAAACTCACTGGTACCATTTTTTTTCTCACGAGCCAAAATTTTTCTTATTATTAAGTAAATTTTAAGTAGTATCTAAAATTTTGTATATGTAGCATCCTAAATTGTACTCCCTTACAATTTTGTCTGCATTTGGGCCCTCACCTTGGCGTTCTTGCTCTCAGGTTTGAAAGGGACCTGTTTTTGCTCATGCTATGTAAATTTATCACTATTTTCAATGCACACCCCATCTTGCCCTTAAATTGTGGTCTCTGATTAGGTTGGACCAGGGCATGGTGCACTAGTCCCCTTAGGACCAGAGCACCCAATACCCTGGTCCTCCCAATTAGGACCCAAATTTGGGCCCCTTAACGGTCATGAAATGTGAGCGAGAATACCAGCTTTGTGTCGGCTCATGTCAGAAAATTAAATTGTTTTTCAATGGGCAAGTATAAAAGGAGGTCTACCCCTATCATTTTAGCATCCCACACACATAAAATTCAATTTGACAACAAGCAATCAAGAATTGAAGTTAAGAAAGCAAGGAATCAGTCTTCTTTCAAGCATTGAAGTAGAGATAAAGTCAAGATTCAAGCATTACAGTTGACATTCATGTTCTATGTTATTGAAGATTTCATGAAACCCTAATTCCATGTGGAGACAAACAAAAATTCACAAGGAGGTATAGCATTTGTGTTTCAGTCATTATTCAACATCTCCCTCAAAAGGAGAACATTTCCTTTACTGCAATTCAATCAGATTTCATTTCTGTTTCATGGTTAATTTCAAAATCGGGTTTTGACTTAGGCAAACCCCTATTTCCAACCTATTTCCCCTTCTTTATGTGTGTAGGAAGAAGGTACGAAGTTGCGATCTTCAGAATAAGCTTTATTTATAGAGACAAATTGATCCCCCATTAGAGTGCGTGTAGTACCCCTGCCCTAATCAATTTCTAATCTCAGTTTAATCTTGGTTAGTTTATCTTAATACAATGATTATAGTCAGATGTTTGATTTAATGCATAGCTGTTGATGTGGTTTACACACTAGTTGTATGCAAGTTGTTTAGTGTTCCTATTTCGTGGTATTAATATCGGGCTAACGCTTTCATTAAGTTTATATATGTATGCATGTATGACTCTTGGTTGCAGGGGATTTCAGGTACAACGCCGCATGAGTGCAAGGTTCGTCTTCACCTGGATTTGCAGGTTTGAGTGTACCTCTTTTAATCCTTAGAGTTGGATTAGGTGGTCGTAAGACCCTAGTTGACCTTAGTCGTGCTCAAGTGAGCATCGTCAGTCGCCGTCGGTAATCCCTTTTTGTTCGGGTTTGCAAGTCGTCTGTTTGGTTGACCTTCTCGGTTTGCGTGCTTGGTGTGTATGGTTAAATTGATTAATTAGTCCTTAGTAATTATTTTGATTAAATATGTATTTGTGCATTAGAGATTAATGGACTAGATTAATCGGGATTTCGTTATGCGATTTTCGTTGATATTGGATTGCTCGTTTTAAATTGGGAGTAAGTTCAATTAAATAGCTGATTTTGAATATTAAATGCATTTTGTATATGCTGTCGAAAAAGAAAGTTTTGTATTTAATTGCCATAGATTTAATTGTATTCTGTTGGCTTTTGAAATTAGAAAGGTTAAATTGAATTAAATGAGGAAATAAATTTGGAATTGAAAAACAATTTAATTTGTTGATATAGTTAGAAAAGAATTATTTTTAAATAAAAAAATTTAATTCCAAAATTAGAATTTTGGTCAACTCTTCCTTATAACCTAACTTTTTGGGAAATTTTGGGGGAGGAATGTTTTTGGAAAAATGGTTGTTGGAAAATATTTTTTTGGATGAAATTTGGGGGTTTTGGGAAGGAGTTATTCTGGATCTGGCAGGTGGGCTCTCCTTCAGCTCTTCCAGGAATGCATATGAAGGTAGGAATTACCTTAACTGTTCTTCCTTGTTGCCATGGAAATAGTCTGTTGTTGAATGAAATTGCTTGTTGTCAAAATCCAATCTTTTTAAAATTGTTATCAGATTGAAATTTGGAATTGTGGGTTTAGAACTATGCTTTTAGCTTGTGTTCTTCAAGAAAATTACATAGTTAAATCATTGTGTTAAAATGGTTCTTTTTGCCATGTCTGGTTTTTTTTAAAATAAAAATAAATTTATTGGGGTTTTGATGTTCCTCAATCTATTTTGGGTGTTGAAACCCATTTGTGTTTGAAGAAATGAACACCCATCAAGAATAATATGATTCCAAAGCATATTTCATTTGAATCTGCTCATTTTGTAAATCGAAATTTATAAAAAAAACTAATTTGAGTTGAGGTTTTTTGTTTATAATACCGAACTGTGCGTTTTTTTTAAAGAAATGAAAACTTGTGTTTGGGGTTGGAGGGCGGGGAGTGGAGCTCTACCCGCCTCCTCCTCCCCCCTACCGCTCGTTCACCACTCGCAGTGGCCGCGGCTCACTGTGGTGGCCGCAGGGTGCCGCGGAACCTGCGGGCACCACAGTGGCGCCGCCCGCACGGGTATCTCCTGCGACTAGGGTTTAGGCGCCCAGCCTTCGCCGCCCCTTTTAAAATGCTTTGTTTTATTAGTTTTTTTAAAAATGTTTTTTTTTTATGTATTTTTTTTTAATTATAAAAAATAAATATATATATAATATTTTAATATTATTTAATGGAAATTTTTAATTAAGTTTTTAATTATGAGTAATGTGGCATAAATATATATATGCTGATGAATTTTTAGTAGATTATTATGCAAGACTTAATTTCAATTGCGTATATTTTGGGAAGATGAAATATTGTTATATTGGAGAATCTTTTGAGTTAAAACATACTTTATTCACGAATATATATGGTTTGAAGATTTTAATGTTATAAGCCATCTGGAGATGTTAGAAATGAATATTTAACCATTGGACATTAGGAATTTAAACGATGTGCTTTTGGGAATTTAATTTAGTATCATTTGGGAAATTGTTTAGTTACTGATATGCTCATGTAGTAAAATGAATGGTTAATTTATATTTTCCCTTTGTTTGAGAAATAGACAATGGTACTATTGCTAATTGTGGTATTGTACTCACCTGGTAACGGTGATTTTCCGTCAATGCATTTTGAAAACTTAGATCAATCAGAGAATTGGGTCAATTGTTATGCTTAAATCAATTTGAGAAAATATTGTCTTTTCCGATTATTGCCTATGCGAGTTTAATTTCTGTATTCGCTTTTGATTATGAAATGGCAAGTCATGCTTTGTTTGATAGGTCCCTGTCATATGGATTGACTTGGGGTACCTGTTTCAGTCCTCGGTCCCGAGTTGACTGTTGTATTGTGGTGGTGTCGTAGTTGGTCATATCCTTTGTGTAGGTGTCGAATGATGAAGTCATGTTTGACCAAATGGTGGATTTCTCCATCTTGAACTCGGTTCGTCTGACCATGTCTATTCCTTGGTTTTTGAGTTCGTCTGAGTTTAGTCTAGTGTCGTATGGGAAAGTGGCTTTCGATTGGGGGCCACGCCCAAAGTGCCTGCTGGGTAACCCGTTGAAAGTGAGTCTAATAAGTGATAACCTATCAGTAGATTAGAATGTAATCTCTAAGTAAGATAATGTGCCTCACACATGGGACGAGTGCTAACACAGACCCGACATGCTGTGAGAAGGCTTGAAATGGCAAACCATCATCCTTGTCTTCACGAGAGGATGTGTGGGTCCACATGAGGCTTGGATGGGCCGGAAGCTCGGATTAGGTTGCCAGGGTAACCCAGTGTATGGGGTCAGGACCTATGAAGACTTGCCATGGTAACCATACCAGGTTGTGTGATGACACTTGTCCCTACGTTCGCTAGTGTGTTGTCGTTTTGTCCTGTTAGGAGCACTTTTGTCAGTCATCCTATTGTCTTTGCCCTTGTGAGTACCTAGTTTCATGTTAGACCTTGGGTGGTGATGACTCAGTTTTGTGGATGCTCCAATGGACCTTTGTTTTAGCTTTTATTATGTTCAGCTGGATCCTTTTCTTTTCAGGGATCGTTTATGTATTAATTGACCGATGTGGTCATTTGTATATTGTTATATTTCACCTTGATGGCCGGATTGTAATGGTGTAACCTCATGTATTCTTAACTTTATCAATTATCAGAGGGGTCTTGCAGTTGAGCAGACCCGGAGATGTAGCCCTTCACGGGTGAACTCCGAGACCATTATGGTGTTATGTGGTGTTATTCTCTTATGTTTCCCTTATTCAACTTTATCATGTATGAATAGCTTATGTTAGAACTTATAAGTGGATAAGATGGAATTAACTTTAAATGCTTTTATGCAGTCCTTTCTTGAATGCCTTTTTGATCAAATGCATAAGTGGTTTAGATGAGATTTATCGTAGATGCATGTATGCAATCGTCTTTTAAATGCAATAAATGGGTATATGAAAGAATGTAGCTTAGAGTAATAGAATATATTCCATTGTTGTTAAGGAAATTAAGTATGATTGAAAAGATCTCATATGTTTATGATGAAATTCTAGTGTGCTAGAATAGTAGATGTTTGGCTTCTATTTTTAATGAAAAGCTTGAATGAAGATTTTGAATGTATCTTAATGGTTGAATCGTTGCTGGTGATTAATATGTCCATCTTGTGAAAGAAATTATCCTGATTAAGAATTATCTCGTTATTAAGATAATCAGCTTATTGGATTAATTGTGTGAGTTAAGTGAATTGTGAATTTAAGTAATCTCGTTGGGAAACTCTTTAGGTGTGAGTTGATGTCTTCCGCTATGTAATCTGAATCTTGGATATCTTGTTGTATCTTAATGTGGTGTAACTTTAAAAAAAAAAAATTTATTGCACTCTAATCTTGTGTTTTGGCTTATCCCTTCGGGGTTTCCTAGCGGGGCATTACAGTGCAAAAAGTGTGAAGGACCAGGACGACCACCACATCGGTCCTGATAAATCAGGAGCCCCTTCTATGAACATATCTGAATCCTCTTACAATCCTTAGATCCAAGTTCGTGGCTCAATCTGACAACTGTAACTCATTGTTCATACATTTTTACATCAATTTCTAACACATTTACCCTGATTTCAACATTTTCACAATTCAACTTAAAAGAGGGTAATATAATCAAATCCTCGATAAATATAATAGCACTCTTAACCCTTATCCTTGTTGCTTTGTGGTTGGATCCATTAGATTTACTTCCTTAATTAATGTAATGGTCCCCAAGTAAAAATTAACGATTTTCATACATCTAATGGTGGAAATCCTAATTTTTAACCATTACATTTTGGTGAACCTGACTACTTACACCTGCAATTCTGATTTGTGTTCTCAGATCTAAGTGTTTATGCATTTCAAATTCAAATTTAAATTTGTAAGTTTAATTTTTTTATTGAATTTTAAAAATTTAAAGGTTAAATTCACAAAAACCCTAATTGTTAATTCTAAAATTGAGCCTATGAGTTGCCTAATTTGGGTTTATAATTTGAGATTTGATTACTCATTTTCAAATTCAAATTTTCCTTCCTAGATCTTATTTTCAAATAGAAATACATAAATTTAGTGGTTGAATTTACAAAAACCCTAATTTATAATTCTTAAATTTACCATGTGGGTTGCATAATTTCTCTAATTAGTTTTCAGATATACTCTTTATGAATGTTATGCTATGATCTACATGCATTTATCTATAAAATCCACAAATCAAATTGCTTAATTAATTGGTTAATCAATCATTTTTCACAAGAAATTGTATTGCATCATAAATTTCAAATTCAAATTCAAATTTCCCTCCTTTGTGCATGAGTTTTACTACTATTAGTCCTACCTATAATATTCCCATGAGAAGAAGTTGTAAAATTAAGGCTTCCCAAGGATTAATTACTAAGGATATGGAGCCTAATTTGGATAATTTGTTTCTTGAGAATGTGGGTGCTTCTTCTATTCCAGCAATTGATGTTATTTATCCCCATTCTTTACATAATTCTCATGATGAGGGTGAATCACTAACTAGGGTTTCTATTAACCAATTGGATAAGATTGACAATGAATTTGAATATCTTCAACAATGGACGAGTCAGAAAGTGAGGCTATCCCATTGATTGAAGGATAAAAAAGAATGGTTCAAATTGATAAAGTTGGCATTGATTCGTTGTGTGGTCTTGCTTATATTTTTGACACCAATATCATGCCTTCGAAAAGTTGTGTTGAAGTCCTTGTTTACACTCAACCTCCTAGTCAAGGTAATCATTATATTCCTATGACTACTTCTCTGACTAGTGTGCCTACTTTCACATCCAACATCATGGCTAATTCCACACAAAATATTATTCCTACACATGTTAGTCAAGGGGGAAACATTAATCAAAACTCTTTCATCCCTCCTTCCTTGAGTCTTCCATTTGTTACCCAATCATAATGTTCCACCTCCTTATTCTGAACCTCCTCCTCCATTTAACAATGTTACTCCATCCCAATCCAATATGTCTAATTTCAACCCATCAACTAAAGAAACCATTCATAACCTAGCTCAAATTATGCCATCCTTGCAACAAAATATAGCTTCCATGAACCAATCCAAGTTTAATGTGCCCACATTTGATGTAGAGATCCCATTATCTAATGATATTGGTCGTTTTGTCCCCCCTAAATATGTGGAAGTCCCTCAATTGGAGGTTTATAATGGAAAAGGTGATCTCATGACTCATGTGATAACATTTCAAACTCTGTGTAGTGATTTTGCTTATGATCAAAGACTTTTTGCTAAATTGTTTACTAGAACATTTAGGGATAAAGCCTTGCAATGGTACTGATCTTTGCCTCCTTATTCAATTACATCATTTCAATGATTGGCTAATGTTTTCATTCAACAATTTCACAATAATATTGGTCCTAAGATTACTTTGACTGATTTGATGCATTGTAAGCAAGGTGTTAAAGAAAAAGTGACTGATTTTATTGTTAGATATAAGCATTTGTATTCTCAAATTTCTTATCCTATGCCTGATCAAGATGTTCAAAGAATTTTTATTTCTAATCTGCAAAAATATATTAGAGATAAGATTCTCTATTTCTAAGTTTACTTCCTTTGCATAGTTGTGAATAGTGATTCATAACTATCAGCTTTAAGTGAGTCAATTTGAACAATCTCCTTCAATGGATCCAATTATTAAGAATGAATGTGCTCAACAACCTTTTGTGAATTTTAAACCCAACAAGGGATTAATCAAGTTCAATGACAACAAGAATACCCAAGTAGCAACCACAACAACAGGTGAGTCTCCTTTATCTAATTATTTTAAAAAAGAATTTACTCCTCTTTTTGAATCTTTACATAGCAATATGATATAATTGTTACAAAAAAATGTGTTGAAAATTCCTCCCATCAAACCAATTGACACATATAAATATTTTCCACTTTATCATGATGCCAAAGCCTTTTGCCAATATCATCATCAACCTGATCATGAAACTGAAAAGTGTTATTCCCTAAGGAGCAAGATTTAAGACTTTATTGCTAATAATACCATATTTGTAGCTAGTGTGAATGACAAAGGAAACAAATTCATAGCTCCTCCTAATAAAAACCTTCAAATATTTACCAATCCTTTGCCTTCTCATTCTACTAATGTGATCGAATATGAACATCTTGTCTTTTCTCCTAATGATATTGGCCTTGAGTCTAATAATGTGGCAAATTTTATTGATAAACCTACACCTCCTGAGGACTTATGCATTACCTTTGATCCTAGTGAAACTATTAAGGCACTTGATGGCCCATTATATATCACTATGAAGATCAAAGACATGCTCTCATGAGGTGTTCTGATTGATCCTATGTGTATGGTGAATGTGATAATTGAAGAATATCTCTATACCTTACAATTGCATCAAGTAACATATGATAAATTTGATGTGGTGATCAAGATATTTGATGGTTTCTATTGTCTTGCCATTGGATCTATTAATCTTCTTGTTAAGGTTGGTACTAAATCTTTAGATGCCAATTTTTTTTATCATTCCTACATTGGATCAATTTCATGTGAAGTTGGGACACTTCTAATGAACTCTATTTGACTAAATCAGGCACCTTGATATTATTTTTTTCAAGAAGATGTGAAAGGTGATCAATTTGTTTCTTTAAACACTTATGTTCATCATGAACATGCCTCTTACAATAAGAACACTTGACCTTATCCTTCTTAGGTTGTTCACCTTTTGATGAAGAGGTTTGATTATTTGCTTTTGAAGTAGCAGATTTTTTTATCTTTCTTCTTCTCTCCTTAGTTTTTTTGTTTCTTATCTTTCTTACTAGACCCTTTCTATTCTTTTGTGCCTTGATTTATAGCTAAGGCATGTGACTTAGAGGGTTTTATTGTACCCATTTGAACCAATTTGTCCTTCTCCCTAGTGAGTTCTGCAACAAATTCATCTAGAGAAGGCATTTTGAATGTGGTACCTAGGACACATTTTGTAGCATAGAATGTAGAAACACACACTGAATAGTTAAGACCAAGTTTAGAAAGAATACTCAAGATCAGTTTCTTATCATCTTTCTTAGTTTCACACTATTCCAACTGCAATCTTATAGAGTTGAGTTTTGTGAAGAAGTCTTGTATAGTGTCAAAATTGGTTGGATTCATCCCTATGAGTTCATTCTCCAACTGATGACCTCTTAGTTCATCCTGCCTACCAAAGAGGTTTTCCAAAGTAGTCCGCACTCCATTTGGTGCAGTGGTAGATTCAATGTGAAAAATAAGATCAGGGGAGACTGACATACATAGAGTACAAAAGGCTTCATCATGTTTATTAAACCATTTTATCTTTTTTTTAGCTTCTTGAGGTTCAGTTTCAAGTCCCATTATAACACAATCATATCCATATCTTTTCAGATATATTATCATCGTAGATTTCCATTCAAAATAATGATATGGTGTTAAAAGAGGAATTGTAGATGCATCCATGATAGTAGAAAAGAAGATTGCAAAGAACCAGGAAAAAAGAAAGAAAGAAGACACACAAGACACCCCCCTTTTCCACTAGTCTCAAAAATCACCCCCCCTCCCCCCAATATTACAAGGTTGGCACTTTATGATTAATGCGTTTACAAGGCCTTTTATTAGATTATAATGCTTTCTAAGGCTCCAATGTCCCAAAATAGAAATTTTTAATACAAATAAATCTAATGCAAAATCTGGAAAATATTAGTCTTATCTTCTCAATGCTTCTCAATACCTTTTCAACAACTATTTGTTTTTGAAAAACGGAGTTGTGAGATGAAAGATATGACCAATGGAAGGAAAAAAATGCAACTGATTCAACCTGCAATATTTGATAAAAGCATAACTTTTCAATGATACCCATGTGAATGGAAAGAGCTCATTTCCAAATTTTCATCAAGTACTTGTTTGTGAAAATCCAACACTCGAGGCAAAAGTTAAGCAATTTTTAAGAAGGGTTGTCGAATTTGTCTGCTAGAAAAATGGCCCACACCCAATTCAAACTCATTTTCAGAAAAAAAAAAAAAATAATAATTTTATGGAAACAAAGGTAGAAACCCCCCAAAAAATTTATGTTAGAAGGAAACCCATAAATCTTTTTTCTTGAAATTGAGAGAAAGCTGAAATTTTGAAGCCAAAATGAAAATAACCCTGGTAAAAAAAAATCACTCATTTTTTTACTATGTCCTCCAAACTTTGATTTTTGTGAAATAAAAGTCACTTTTGACTTTCTCAAGCCTTTTGGACACTCTGGAAATGCTAAAGAAACCTCCAATATTACCAAAATGTTGCAATCACCCATATCTCAAAGGAACATATATAATAAACCAAATTAATAGAAGCCTAATTTCCTTTAAATTGATATGATTCTCCAAGTCATATGAGAATGCATGAGAAGAGCATACTTGTATTTTAAGGAAAATATTAGCTATCTAATAGTCTCAAATCTCTCAATTAAATCATAAAAATAATGAGTTATACTAGACAACACAACTCTTATACCATGTTAGATTCTGCAAGAACTGAGAACCAAGCCAAGATTTGATGTTGATCATAGATCTCCATACAATAGATGACCGGAGATCAAAATATCTAAATGAAGAAAAATCTTATATGAGAGAAAAGAATGGAGATAGAAGAGAATTTGGAGAAGACTCACAAATCTATCACTAAACTGGTGAAGGTGAGAGTATAATGCTTATTATATAGAAAAATAATAGCATATACATCCAAGGGGAGCATTAAATCTTATTCCCCATAAAAAGTGGGAGGTTTTAGCTTCTTCGTAAATGCTACAACATGTGACATAACCTCCTTACATGAAGATAGGAAAGGAGTTGAGAAAGTTGGTGTTAGGAGTGGCTAATTTTTGCCTTTGTCTCTGTTTGTGTTGTCTCCTAAATCCCTTAGGGTTAGGGTTTACCAAAAGGGAGGAGGGTTTAAGCTTTATTTGCCTTAGTTTATGATCCCCTCTTTTTCTTTTAATTTATTGTTGACCACCTATAGCGGGTCGTAAGTTTTTTAAGTCACCACAAGAGGGGTTTCTCATTGTGTTTTGACCAGTCCCATGTGCTAGGTAATCTAATCCGGTCGGTCACATTTAATGAAGGGTCTGGTTGTATTTGTTGCATTAAATATTTTCTTAAAAACCCCTGCAAAGTTTTGGGATGCTTTTGAAATTTTTGTCCTCCATGGGTTTGAGGTTTATTTTTGCTATGATGTTTTTGGTCTAAAGCCCATAAACCCTAAACCTTGGTCTTTGTAGTTGGAGTATCCCCTTTGGTCTCGAAGCCCCTTTTTTATTTTGGGTCGTATTTCACATGCTTTAGTTCCAAAAATGCTTGATTGGCTGATCAACCTTATTTTAGGTGTCAAGACTCACTTATGTCTAAAGGGGCCCTACCCTTGATTTATTAGCTTATCACTACTTGATGAAAGTATATATAATTCATTAATTCTCATTGTCACCAAGCTTTGTTCTACTCGATCTCTGATCATTAATAGTGTTGTGTCAGTGGGACCCTCATAAGTCTCATATCAGTTGATCGCATTTTTATGATCTTTTTGCACACACGCTCTATTGTTCCATGGTTCTTAAAGAGCTCAATAGCTCGATTATTTGATGGAAGTTGCCCCATGATTGACAACTTGTGCGATTGCGACAAATACTTGAACCAATAAGACTGTGGACACATGGATTACTGAGCCACATAATAAGGGTGTGGGTCCTATGCTCTCGTCTTCTAAAGTCGGGTAGAAGAAGGCACTTTTGAAGAAGATGACGATGAATAAGTGATTTTCATGTGATCGTGTGATTGAATGAAGAAGGCAATACCAAGTTAATTCCGTGGTGTCAAGAAAGCTCGAAGAGGCGATAGAATAAAAAATAATAATGTTTCTATGTGCCAAGTTTTCATTCATCGCCGGCTAACCGAGATTTTGTTGTTGGGGCCCCAACATTCAAATATGGATTATAATGGCTATCTCCCGCCATCACACCAACCTACATGCCTATAGCAAATGAATTCAATTGCCCGATGATCCAAATTTCTTTAGCTATATCAGCACCGTCTTTTTTCAATTTCACATTTACAATGCTCTGAATATGCTTTGAATCTCTTTATAATTCCTTGTTATCATAATTAGGGTTTATGTGCTAAGGGTTTTTGCAGTGTTCTTACTGCATTTGCTAATCCTCCAGTTTGGGAAAGAGAAAGTTATCGGAGGAGATAATTGTATAATCTCGAATACAGGAGATATCAAATGGTGAATTTCTTGGTTAAATCGCCAATCTTTACTTCTATCTAAAGATCTTGATCTTTATCCTACTTATTAATTGCATATCTCTAAGAAGAATTTGTAAGTTGCTCTCTATCACTATGCATTAAATAGGTATGTTGGGTTATCACTCTTGTCAACCTGGTAAGGGAACTCGAACAAGGAAAGGGAGGATTCTAAATATTTTCCAACACCTACCACCTACGGAGCAAAGGAAAAGAATTTTTGTCTCTGTCAGAAAATCCCAAAAGTTGTTTGTCTTTTTCCTATCAGGCGGTTACCTAAATTTTGATATTGTAAAAGGCCTGAAGATTTTTTTTTCTCCCTTGTCCTATAAAAGGCAAATCAAGGCCAGTAAGAGGCATTCTAGAATATTTTGAGAAGTAGAATGTAATAGGAACTAGTTAGAGGCAATAGAAGCTAGAATATTTCCTTTCTACAAATATTTTGCACTTTTGTCATATTGTATCAACTCTTGAAGATTAATGAAGGAAAATCATTGGTATATTGTTTCATTTCTCTGTGTGTAATTTATATGAATCTGTGTTAATGGTGCATTGATTTGTCTTATTCAAGTAGGAATGTGTGGTTTTGATAATGGGTCTCTTTTAATGAAAGATTTTTTTCTGTTCCAAAACTACTACAATGTGCATATAGTGAGGTGTATTTCAGTCTTGCTATGGTTTTAATTAACATGATATGCAAGTCATAAATATGTTTGAATGTACTGAAATGATGATACATTACAATGAGTTTTAATTTATATGTAAAATTGACTCTATTCACCACAGGATAGACATTGGTCCTATCTTCTTGGACTATTTCACAATCATTCATCCTCAAAATATATTTCATTTATGTTTGTAGGAATAGGTGTAGGATTAGTATTAGTCTATAATCAACCCTAATAGCTAAGTGAAAGCCTAAAACTAGGATTGCAGCCAAAGTCCAAAGTATTGAAGCTTTCCTTGTTATATTTTCATTGGGAAATCTGCTTAAAAAATAGTGTTCCTTGTATACATCAAAGTATCTTATTTAGACATTGTTTAGGTACACCTGCCTTGGTTTTGTAGAGCCAAAAGTGTAGAAGATTTTAGTCCCGAGACTGGATCTTGTCCATTGGCCAAATCCTGTTATAAGCATGTCGATGAGCAAGTCCTTAAACCTCTAGGGTTTACAATCTATTGACTTGGGAACCAACAGATTGGCGACTCTCCTGGGGAGTTAGTTGAATCTTTTTTAATGTTTTGACCCATGGTTTGTCCATACAACCAGACTAATATTCATAAGGTTAAAACAAGGTTTGAATAAATATAGTTTGGAAAGAAGTGATTCCCATATTAGGTTGGTGACTTTGAAAAGAAGTGAGCTCGTTCAGAGCTTGAAAAGTTCATATGAGTAGTGAAAATGCTATAAATACTACAAAATAGAGGAGTGAATGCATTTCTAGACATAAAGCATTAGAGGTTGAGCATAGCTTAGATAAGGAAGCTAAATGCATAGAACAAAGGAGCAACCGTTCGAGCAAACCTATCATAAACAAAAGTTGGACTTTCAAGTAAAGAGGTAATCTTGAAACTCTCTCTATTAAAGAGTTGGTAAATAGTAGTTCTTGAATTCCCATAGATAGTGTAGAAGGTCCATATCAGTTTCAAATTTATTGGAAGGGTAAAGGTGTTTCAGAAAATAATTTTAGTGACCCATATAAGTCTGCACAAGAACTAGAAGATACCAGTAGTGATGATTCTTCATTTAAAGAAAACCTTTTCTTTAGTCATATTTTCCCAACCATGGATAGGAACCCTTCTAATTTCTTTCATGAGGATCCTGCTCAAGCAAAAGTGACTTAGGATAGGATTTATGCAGAATTTGAAAGGGCTAGATTGCAAGCAAAACATGAAGCTAGGTATGTTGAGCAGTTAGCTAGTGTTCAAAATGGGTCCAATCTTGAAGTGATAATAACTACCCCTATATCAATGAGTTGTCCTCTTGTCCAAGCCCAGTGTCAAGCTCAATTTACTGATGCCAATGTGTGTTCCACTTTGGGTAATGCATCTGGACAGTCAGTAGAGGATTTGCAGTGACAGTTAGATCAAATGAAAGCCCAAAAGGATAGGTTGCAACTCATGAGAGAAAGGGAATAATGGCACAAGAGATATTAAACTTAGCTTCTCGCACAACCTTCCCATTCCCCCCTCTTTCTGGTGGACATAGTAGTAGTAGTGGAATGAACCAAACACCCATCACATCAACTATGGAAAATTGTAATTGTTCATTGTCCTATTTCCCACCATCAGTTGCACCCAGTGTTAGCAATGTCCTTTTCGCTCATGTTGCGAGTGTTAGTACACAGACCCCTATGGTAAGTGTAACCGCATCATAGCTTGCAGGTCATACCTAGACTAATGCTCAAGTGGATGTGTCTAATGCTACAACAAGTACCATGCCTACTTCTATCCCTTGGACTATTGGAATGCCAAGTATGTCCTTTTTCTCTGCAAGTGTGAGTTTACCCCCTATAAAGGTTCAATATAGCAATACTATTCAAGCAGGGACTAGTCAACAACAAAATGCCCAACAGGAGTAATACAACGCACAGAATCAGTTCAAAAAGGCTTGGATATGGATAAAATGTTCCTCCACCACAATATCCACCTCCTCCCCAATACCTACCAAACAATCATATGGGAAGAAATAATGCTTATCAATAATACTTACAATTTTTGCAATATCAGCAACAATAAGCAAACCAATATCAGTAGTACAATCAAATACCTCAGCATCAGTTTAACTAGGGAAATATGCAACAACAACAACAACAAAAACAAAAAACAAAAAAAAAACAACAACAACAACAACAACAACAACAACAACAGATCCCTAACCCACCTCATAACCCATTTTCTAGAAGGCCTATGCAACTAGATAGATATAGGCAAATAGACTTTATAGGGATCCAGGGTTATCCAAATGTAATCAACAATGAGTTAAGAAGTGTAGTGCCTAAATTCTTGAGGAATAATGTGATCACTAGTGAAGACCACATTAGAGAATTTAGGAATGTAATGGATAAATTTGAGGTGGAACATGAGAATGTTTATGCAATCACTCATAGATGATGCCCAAGAATGATATAGGAGTTTACCCAACTTGTTAATAAGATGTTTCCAAGATTTCAAGAGAATGTTCAAAGATCAATATGGTGACCATTTTGACCCAAAATTTTCCCTCCATGTATTGACTAGCATAAAGAAGGGGCATATTGAAGAGGTATCTATTTTTAACAATAGATTCATCAAGTTGTTCAACAAGATACCCCCTCTTTTGAAGTCGACAGATCGCATGTGCCTAGTCTTCTAATATGATGCATTTGATCCTAAAATTGGTTATGAGTTGAGATCTAAAAACCCTTCAACCCTTATTGAAGCATTCAAGGGGGCTCTTACCATAGAAAATAACAAAAAATATTCAAGAAAAGCATCTAGGAGAGATGATGTTAGGATCTTGAAAAATCCTAAGGGGCATCACAACAAGCAACCTAAAGAGGAAGACAAAATAGACAAAGTCATGGATGTCATAAAGGACCTAAATTATAAGATTGCAAGAAATGAGAAGGGATTGTCTTAGGATAGATAAAATTATCATAGACATGATAGGCCGAGATTGCATGACATAACCTACAATACCAATTGGAAGGATGGAAAGCCTTTAAATAATAATCAGAAACCTTCAAGCAGTAAGGAGACACCAGATCCTTTGAAAAAGCTAGGGGTGCATTTTGTGGAGGATAACCCATGGTGTGTTATATGCAACTTACCACATGCACAAGGTCAATGTGCTTTTTCCAAAGCTATGGAGGAATCAGATGAGGTTTATGCTAGTTGTATGGAGGATGATTTTGAATAGGATCATACGGTCAACATGCTTTCTCTTGGGATGTATAATGGCGATACATGATATGCTTCTACTGAGGAAGATGGGGCATAATTAGATGTTGATAATCAAAGAAAATGGACTACTAGACAACATTAGGAAATTTTCTCAGATAATGAGGATGTAGATGATTATGGCCAGTCTGAAGAAATCATCTTGAGAAGACCCTTAGAGGAAGAGATTAGGCAATTGACTATGGTTGCAATCACTCAAGTCAAGAGTGACTACAACTTGAGATCAAAGGGTGTCCTGCCTAATCAAGGGAAGCCTGGAGATCTTTTCATGAAAAGAAAGCAATCAAATCCTAAAATGTAGTAGGCTTCTCAAGGGGGTGAGGATAAGAATAAAGTGGTCAAGACAAATCAAACCCAACAACATGTTCCCAAGGCAAATCAAAAGTATAAGAAGCTTGATAAAGAAGCGCCAACTGAAACACTTCCAAAACTTGCAATAGTGGAAAAGGACAAGGAACCAAAAGCGACTACACAGAAGGAGGTCAATCTAGGTATTCTTAGTGCACCCTAATTTGACATGGTTCAAACTTTGTCACAAATAAAGATATCAGTTCATTTATAAATGATACATGAGCATAGGGATAGTGCATTGTCTTTGATATCTAATGTTCCTAGTGTGTTCCAAAAGGCTATGGGTGATAGCAAGGTTATAGAAAATAATAATGCATATGTTCAAGAGGAAGAGCCGGAAATTATGCAAATTCCTGAAGTGTATTTAGAAACCACCATAACTAAGAATCCTTCCCAAGTAGACCCCTTTTATTTGACATTATTGATAAATGACAAGTATGTGAAAAATTGCATGATTGACTCTCGTGCTGCCACAAACATAATGCTATTTGGTGTCATGAAAGAGTTGGGGTTGTGGGTTGACAACAATTATGGGAAATGCTATGCCATGGATAATAGGTCAATACCAGTTGTAGACGTATAAATCTGACCATCTAATTAAATAAATATTTAATATTTATTTAATCCACTAAACAATTTTTCTATTAATTAAATCATATTTAATTAATTCACCCCCAATTCCTCTATTAATTAAATGAATTATTTATACAACCTAAGTTGGCCTAGTGGTGGAGAACTTGTGCTCTTGAAGAGAGGTCACAAGTTCAAATCCCGCAAGGGGGTAGGGTATGTACACCTTATCGGCTTCAGTCCATTACCTATTAAAAATAAATAAAATTAAATGAATTATTCAATTTATTTAATTTAATTCATTTAACCACATTCTAGCCTTTAATTAAATAAATCACATTTATATAACTAAATCCCCCCATTTACATTTAATTAAAAATCCAATGGCATTTAAATAAGTCAGTATTTATTTAAATATCCTTCAAATGCAATTTGTAACCCACCTTTTTGAAATATATCAATTAAATCCTAAAATCCCCCCCCCCCCCCACTTGCACTTTCTAGAAAATGTAGGTTGCAAATTAACCTTCCTCCTAATCATGTCTAAACCCCTATTATAAATCTAATCACCCTTTAATGGTTTGCACATTCCTTAAGAAGGGGTCACTTCTCAAAAACATGTAAAGTCTTTATAAAGCATTAAAGGCTTTATTTCTTCAACAAGTTAACCCTCAAAGTCTTCAAACCTTTAATAGTTTCATTCTAGATAGTTCTCAAGCCTTTAATGGCTTTCTTTAAAGTCTTCAAACCTTTAAAGGTTTCATTATAGGGCCTTCTCAAACCTTTAATGACTCCCTTCAAGTCTTCAAGCATTTAATGCTTTAATCTCATTTTTCATTTAAATAAATTAAAGATTTATTTAAATAAAATAAAAAATTCACATGCACATTTAAATAAATTATATTTATTTAAAATCCTAAAACCCATCCCACTTGCATTCTCCTATAAAATCCACTTGCACACTAATCCCCCTTCTAGATTCTTCTAAACCCTTCTAATTAAGCCTAATCCTCTCTAAACATTTGCAAAATCCTAAACCCAAAATAACCCAAAATAACCCTCAAAGCCTTCCCAAACAATAAAGGCTCTTACAAACATTAAAATCTTTTTTACCCCAAAGTCTTCCCAAGCCTTTAAGGCTTAAATCTAACTAACCCACCTTTGACCCTTGGTTAGAGACTTTCTCTCTAACTCAACCGTCCATTTAACCCACAAGGTCTCTCCAAGAATTCATTGCTTTGACCATGGTTATCCCTTTAACCCTTGTACAAGAGTTTATCCTTTGGGTAAAAGCTTTATCCACTAACTCAACCTTAACCTTACCCCCTAGGGTAACCATCATGTCCTCTCAAGCATTTAATGCTCTATATATCTTCTCTCAAGCCTCCTCATGGTGACACTTGTCAACATGGGATTGGGTTGAAAGTATCACATGGATTGAGTATCCTTCAATCCTAGCCCTTGTTAAGATTACTCAATCTTAACCATCCAATTCCTCATTTCTTCTATATATAGATCTCATTTCCTTCATTATCATCATCCAAGTTTTCATGCATCTAGATTATAGTTTATTTCATCAAGCTTTTGCCTCCCTTTGTTAATCATCATTTTAAACATTTAGAAGCATGTTACTATATCATTTTATCATGTTAGCATAGCATGCTTAACTTTCATTATCATAGCATAATTTCCATCATAACTAGCTTTCATTATCATATCATAGATCTTAGTTGCATTTGCATATAGATCTTTTATCATCTCATCCCTCATTCTTGGAGTTGTCATTCTAAGAGTCAATTGCTCAATGATTTGAGAGTAATTATGACTCAAGGAATCCTATGAGATAGATAACAATGGAATACTTTTGAGAGGATATTGGTTTAAACTTGTTTAACTTGTTTTATCCTTCATATATAATGTTTCATTGGTATGCTTGTTCATTTAATTCTTAATTGACCACTAACCATCTTTCTTGCATACATTTTTGGCACCCATTGTGGGGCCAGTCCCTGAATTTTTAACTATTTTGCACGTAGGTTGGAGGCACTTTTCAAAAAGAATATCAGAACAACGCATAGGTGAAAAAGTATAGTGCATACAATAGATATTTCAGTGCATCTGCCCTCTACTACAACGCATTTGAAGGCCAAAGTAGCACATCTACACTTGTTTCCAGTGCATAGAGGATCTTTCCAATCTAATGTGTCTTAATTTCTCTTAGTGCATAGAATCATGAGTATAGCGCATATTTTCCCCAGAGTAGCACATGTTCTTTGGAAAGTAACACATTTGTTCCATTTTATAGCGCATATGCTCTTTTGTTTAGCACTTTTGTCTTAGACAGAGAACTAAAATTTGTAACCCCAAAGAAAAATTTAGGTTTGTGAGCCCACCATATGAACTAACTTTTTGAAGAGATTTTGCAAGTATTAACATTTTTTGTAGGGTCCAAGGAGATAGTCTAAAATCTTAGATTTTTCTTTTAAGTTTTCTTTTATAAAGGGGCTTAAAAAATAATTCATCTTTTATTTTTTACAAAGGCTTTAAAATAACCCTACTTGTCAATTGGTTCTTAAAAGGAATCTAATTTGTTCTTTATGGTTAAAAATAATCACACTTTATTTCTTGCAAAAGAGGTAAAAAGAACCACAATCCAAACTTTCAATTTTGCAAAAGAGTAAAAAGAATTCACCTCTTTTTCTTGCAAAGGTAAAAAGAACTTTGCAATCATTTTGGTTCTTAAAAAGAATTACACTTCTCTTTTTGGTGCTTAAAAAGAATCACATTTTATTTTTTGCAAAGAGGTAAAAAGAACAACAAATCAAACTTCCATTTGGCAAGTTAGGTTCACACTTCTTTTTGGTCTATTAAAAAGAACAAGACAAACTTTCAATTTTGCAAAGGGGTAAAAAGAACAAACCATTTTGGTTTTTGAAAAGGTAACAAATGAACAATCCACATAAAAAATAGGAGTTTACTTTCAAAGAAAATCATTGTTTATCATTTGGCGATTTTTCTTTTGTTGACAAGGCTTCATTTTTGCAAAAGGTTCAAAATTTGTGACATTCTCATCATTGTTATTTTGGATTAAAAATATCATCATGTTTGTTGGAACAACATCTCCAATTAGCAATTAGATCACCATCGCAATAAAGGGTTAAAAAGAAAAACTTGTATTCCATGAATCGAAGGTGATAGGTATATGCTCTCCCCTTAATTGGGTGATCAAAAAGCCAAACTCGCCATTTATTTTATTTCTTTCAAATTTTGCAAGTAAGATAAATCCTTTAGCAAGCCTGTCCTCCCGAGAAGCTCATAAGGCTAGTGAGAGGGGAACGACTAATGCCAAGTATTCCAACCCACTATAATCAAATGTGGATATGATGAAAATCATGTTCAATGGTTTTGCTCAGTGATTAGCCTTCCTCCAGTATCCTTGAGATATGTAAAGCCTTTGTTCTAAAGGTTGGGAAGCCTCCCGAGGGAGTTTATCACTAAAGACCAAATGAAATCCCTACTAAAAAGATTTAAGAGTAGAAGCCTCGCTGAGTTAGTTAGCCAAACATTTCCAATATCATAGTGCAAGGGTGGGGAAGAATCCGCCCCCAAGAAAATGATCCAATTGAGAAGCAATTCTCTTTGGTTCAACTTCTAGAAAAAGGCAAAAAAATGTGCGCACCTTAGGGTGTGACGCGACTATTTGAGCTGAAGGAGTATCAAGATGTGAGCTATTGATATTTTAATTGACCCTTGGGATTAAAGAGTCTTCTTGATGTATCTTTTTTATTCAAACCAGTGAAAACAAACAGGGATTTGAAAAGATCCTACTGAACATACACTCATTTTTTAGACTAGACAAATTGTCTTCTTCTTGTTATTGTGTTTTCAAATCATCTTCGAAAGATCATCCATTAAGCAAACAAGTTTTTCAAAAACACAAGTCAAGTTGTAAAAAAATTTCAACCTCAAAGTAGATTAGTGCTTTGAAACAACAGTGTAGCGCGTATTATTCATATAATAGTGCTTAGGAAGCAAACATTAGCGCATCCAATTCATACAATAGTGCGTGAACCTCAATCAAATATTCAAAACATCAAACAATCTAAAAATACTAGATAGTGCATGAGCAAAGAAATTTAGCGCATTTATCGGACAACTTAGCGCATAGGAAGATCAGAGTAGCGCATTTGACACATACTTTAGTGCCTCAAAAAAATTGTCTTAGACAAAGAGCACGTTATCAACTCTTTTGCAAAATTGACACCATCTTCAAATACCCTTTTAGGTCTTCTTTCAGATCCAATTGTCACAGACAAGATTTATTCAAACAAAATCAGAGGATATCAACTAGTGATCTAAGTTGCACAATTTCAACCAATATCAACATCAAATACTTAGTTAGTTATCCAAGTTGGTCAAAACAATCTAGTTTCCAAAATTAGGATATATCATCCTTCATCGAGAAACTTCATCACATCATTTGACATATTTAGTCATATCAATAGGGGAATATCAAACCCTCTATTTGACTTAGTAGGCTTGAGTATCAAAGCAAAGTATTTCTCAAATCAACCTATCAAAAATTGAAACTTTGATCACTCGTATGACCACCCCTCGACACTTGAAGAAGAAGAATGTTCGTTAAAAGACTGATTTGAAAAGGAAAAAGCCTAGCCAAGAGAAGGTTTTGAAGAGAAGCAAGTTTCTCTACATAAATCACAAACTCCTAAAGCATCAAACTTTCTTGCACTGTTTCTTCAACTATCTACATGGTAAAGGAACTGAGTTTGATGAGGAATCCTTAAAAACTCGAGCTTTTCAATAAAGATCAGCCTTACCACAACATCTCAATTTTAGTGGCAAAATTAATTTGTCCCATCTACTCAAAGAACCAATCACTTATTGAATCACATGTAGATCATTCACATGCCCATTTGGACAAGATCTCAGAGACTAAAACAAAAAGAGAAGGAAACATAAGCAACCATGTCATATAGGGAGGAAAATGTGTGGAGTAGGTATCAAGATATCGAAGTGGAAGACATAAGCGATGACAAATTTAGGAATCCCAACAAGATCCCAAGTTCCAAAAATTTATGGAAAGGCTTCTAGAAAATGATAAGGATGAGTATCTCCTAATGCTAAATAGTCATGGAGCCAAAATAACTATTGATTTTGACCAAGAGCAACCCAAGGCAACACATCATAGAGCAGAAACGGAATCAAGTAACCACCACCACCACCACCACCACCACCACCACCACAACAACAACAACAACAACAACAACAACAACAACAATAACAACAACAACCCCTTGAATGCATTAACTCAACAAATCCAAAATCTCCAACAACAAATGCAAGATATGCAAAGAGGAACAACAAGGAGGTATAATGAGGAAGATCTTTGTCCCTATCCATTCAATAGAAACATAATCATGCCTCATTTTCCACCAAATTGTGAAATTTCAAGGTATGACAAATATAATGGCAAACTTGACCCACAAGATCATGTGAGGGAATTTTGCACTATGATCTTGGAATTCACACATAACGAGACTTACTTGATGAGATTATTTCCATGAATTTTAGGAGGACCAAGAATGGAATGGTTCTCAAAACTCCCATCAGGAATCAGAACATTCAATGAGTTAGTAGACAAATTTGTGTCTCAATACGCATATAACATTCAACATGAGGTCACCATGATCGATTTATGCAATACAAGACAAAAGAGTGGTGAATATTTTCTCACCTACTTACAAAGGTGGTGAAGATTGTTTTCAAGATATCCTCAAGATGTTCCATAAACAAAAAAAAATGGACATCTTCATTAATACCTTAACTGATGAAATGTGTTATCAACTCCAATTACAATGTCCACCTTCTTTTTCAAACATGATTGAAAATGGTCTCAAAATTGAAGAGGATTTTGTCAAAAAGGGAATGTTAAAACTTCGCAAAGAAGAAGCTGGTCCTTCTAACAATAACAATCACAAATCCAAATTCTGGACAAGGAACAAGAATATTGTCAATGATGGTGTAGTCAACACTCACAATGTAAAGCCAAAACAACCAGTTTTGAACTTATCAGGAACAACACATTTGAACCCTCCAGATAATACCAAACTAAAACCAAAAACAACCCCGTATCGCAGAAAGTTTACAGCTTTGGGCCAATCACTTGAATTAGCATTTAGAGAACTTTTGGCAAGCAAACTTATAACATTGCCTGACACCAAAGACTTTGAACCAAAAGTTAAACCATCATGGTGGAATGATGCATATCATTGTGAATTTCATCGAATCAAAGGTCATAGAACCAATTATTGTCAATGATTAAAGAATTTGGTTCAATATTTGCTTGATAGAGGTGACATAACAGTTGAAGGACACAAAACAAATGATGACCATAGAGATTTCAAAGATCCTCTTCCTAATTACAATAAGGGAGAGTCATCTTCATCAAATAACAAAGGCAACAAGGGAAACTGCATCTATGATAATTTCATCAACCACATCTCCACATTTGACAACCAAATAAATGTCACCAGAATCAAAGACACACAATAATATTGACCAGTCAATGTGACCACACGAGCACAATCCAAGTTTGTATTGAAAGGCAGCACATCTAAAGCACTTGATATTCCTTCAAATCAATACAACTTACTGGATCAGTTACAAAAGACCCCAAAATAAATATCCATATTAGAACTCCTTAAGATCTCACCTGTGCATAAGGAGATTCTTGAAAGAGCACTAGTAGACACAACAGTACCAAATAATTTGGATATTGATCGATTTTGGGACATTTAACTATGCCTCACAACTTATCATTTTCTGAGAATGATGACGTCTCCTTAAGTCATCTGCATAAAATACCTCTTTGTATTGAAGTTCTCATCTATAAACACTGATTCAAGCGTGTACTAATAGATGGAGGATCCGGTTTAAATATTTGTACCTTAAATATTATTCATGCATTGGGTTTCTCAAAAAATGCCATAGACCCCAAGAAAAAGATAACTATCAAGGCATATGATGATGAAGAAATATCTTCTGAGGGACTCCTAACATTACCCATCCAAGTGGGACCAGTTCAGAAGGATACAATTTTCCAAGTCTTGGACATGGACTTGCCTTATAACATACTCTTGGGTCGACCTTGGATCCATGAAATGCATGTGGTACCATCCACGTATCATCAATGTCTAAAATTCCCTTGCAATGGCCAAGAGATTTCAATTCCTGGAGATTCCAATCCGTTCTAATACTGTAATGATCTCAAGGTGGTACAGAAGTTTTTTGTACCACACAATAGAGAAGCTATCACTTTTACATCATCAAGCAATAGTACACAACTAAATTCTTTATCATTAGATTTTGAAAAGAGGATGTAGTTAAAAGATATAGGAATGGGAGAATATTATTTTGAACATTCTCTTTGTTTATCCAAGATGCCAATATCACCAAGATCTCATGGGCAACCTTCAACATCTAAACAAAAATCTTCAAAACCAATCAAACTCTTTAATGATACATTTGTTAGGGCAGGAACTCTAGAAGATGAATTTGACGACAAAAACATCCTAAATTGGCTATACAAAGATGAAGCAAATGAAGAATCAGCTATGAATATCAAGATCCAAACAAAACAATATGGTAAAGGGTTCAATATCATGAAAAACATGGGATAGAAAGGAAGTGGTCCTCTTGGAAAAGGCAAAGAAGGAATAATAGAAACTGTACAACTTCCATCCTAAAATACTAAAGACAAATCAAGAATAGGCTTTGGTAAAAAATTGCAGTATCTAGACAAGAAGAAGAAATATCTCACAAGTGACAAGAAGAAGAAGAAGAAATTGCTATCAAGAAGGAAGAAGCCACTCAAAATCTATATGAACAGATCCACAAGATACAAGCTAATTCCGAGACTGACTCACATGAATGGGAATGGGATTCCTCCGACGAAATATCTTGTGATGAGAAAGAGATCATTATCATCCAAAGATATACACCAATACCCTATGAGGGAAAAAGCTCATGAGATAGACCATTTGAATTTGGATCACAACATATCAATGACTCTAGTGAGGATGATCAGGTTCAGAGTGAGATAGATTATGAGGAGGGTACCATCATAGACATTGACTTCACTATTACCAACTTTGATAACATATCCATCATGACCCTCATTGCTATAGACCTTAACCCACCAGATGATCCCTTACCATTAATATATCCTAAAATCATTGATTGGGAACAAACAAAGCCACTCAATATCCCAATCTTTCAAGATGATGAAGCCATTGTTCATTACCTTTGTTCGGTAAACTCAGAAACATGTTCCACTAGTGAATCTCATAATGAAGTTCTCAATCAGGAGAGTGCCAAGTCTCTTAGTCGCAAAATGAATAAAATGAAAAATTGAT
Source organism: Cryptomeria japonica (assembly GCF_030272615.1). Classification (NCBI taxonomy): domain Eukaryota; kingdom Viridiplantae; phylum Streptophyta; class Pinopsida; order Cupressales; family Cupressaceae; genus Cryptomeria; species Cryptomeria japonica. The sequence continues at coordinate 376,420,304 of NC_081409.1, forward strand.
CTAATGGTGAAAACCATTCAATGGTAGTATTAGATCATAAAAAAGGAAAAAAAAGGACATATCCAATGATGAAAACCTCTCCGAGGCACTAAAGGATGAGATACTTGACAATCTTCCTAAACATTATCAAGAGAGATCCTCAATTTTGATTGAACCAACTCAATCAATCAACATCGACACTAAAGTAACATCAAAGGCCATTCATCTGGCAAAATCATTTATAGAACAAGAATGACCTAACTTCACCAATTTCTTCAAAGAGAAGCAAATCAATTTTTGTTGGTCCTATGCAGATATGTCAGGGGTAGATCCAGATTTGATTATGCACCATTTATCTATAGCTCCAAGAGCTAAGCCAGTCAAGCAAAAGATGAGAAAAATGAATCCACATGTCGAACTTTTGGTCAAACTAGAACGGAAGAAGATACTTCATGTAGGATCTTTATCTGACCCATAGATTATGCAGAATAGATCTCTAACACTATACCTATATCCAAATCAGATAAAAAGAATCAAAATCTATATAGATTTCAGGGATCTCAACAAGGCTTGTCTGAAGGATGACTTTCCTTTGCCAAGCATAGACACCATTGTAGACCTAACAAGTGGACATGCCATGTTATCACTAATGGATGGATTTTTAGGATACAATCAAATCAAGATAGCACTTGAAGACCAAGACAAAACAACTTTCACATGTCCATGGGGTACCTATTGTTGGAATGTCATGCCTTTCGGCTTGAAGAACGTAGGGGCAACCTATCAAAGGTCCATGACCGTAATATTCCATGATATGATGCACACTTTCATGAAAGACTATGTTGATGAATTATTAGCAAAATCATTTACCAGAGAAGGACATTCGGAGATCCTAGACAAAATCTATTAGCGGCTAGAACAATTCAATTTGCGACTGAATCCAAAGAAGTATGTATTTGGAGTAACTTCAAGCAAACTCTTGGGATTCATATTTTCAGCTAAAGGTATTGAGGTAGATCTAGCAAAGGTCCAAGCTATCAAGGAGATGCCACCTCCAAGAAATATTGGTAAGCTAAGATCACTCCAAGGAAGGCTATAGTCCATCAGAAGATTCATCGCACAACTAGTTGGCAAATGTATATCTTTCACTCATCTCTTCCACAAAAATGTTCATTTCAGATGGGAGAAAATATGTGAAGAATCCTTCAACCAGTTAAATAAATATATAATGGATCCACTGATCTTGGTACCACCAGTAGTAGGAAAACCTCTACTTCTCTACATATCAACTACAAAGGCGTCTTTAGGAGTGTTGGCAATATTGCATTATAACAGACAATGAAAGATTGTTGACATTTCAATAAGGATATTGAGAAGGTTGCTGATGATTATGGACATAACTGATTAAAGATGTTTTACTATCTTGATATAATTATTTTGTCATTGATGTCAAGAAATTGATTTTCTAATTCAGTATGATGTTGCCATATCTTGAGAAGTATGATATGAAGATTATAAAAAAGTTGGTAAAGACACGGGAAAGAATATGATGAATAAGGGGATAAGTTATTCAACGGGCAACTCTACCAAGTCAGACAATGATGAGATCTTGATGTTTTAGATTGTTTTAACATCATACATATGTTATAAAATGTAAAGGTTAATACTATACTATGTTATCAAGCAAAGAACCTAGTCGATAAACCCTAAGGTTATCGCTATCAGTTAATGAAGGCAGAATGTCTACCGAGTGAAGTTTAGTATTCACCGAGTTGTAACCGAGCTATAACAAATGCATTAAATGTTTACATGTGATATTTAATGAATGATGCTAATGAGCTGGAGTGGATCAAATGATTGGTGAGCCATGGAAGAAGTTTGTTAATGAATCTAAGGCAATGGAAAGTCGGCAAGAAGATCTACAGCTCAGATTGAACAACATTACCCTAACACAAGTTCCAAGGTGAATATGCAAGTTCCAAGGCAGGGTAAAACATTTTCAGATCGAAAGATACATTGAACCTGGACAAGATTGAAGATCTGATGGCTATGATTAATCATGGGAAATGTGATCAATGAGATTAAGTGGTTAGAAGATTGTTTATAAATAGGAAACTGTTGATAAACAATGTATGCGGGCAAGTGTACGCACAGGGATGCTACATAGTGATTACCAAGCACAAAAGCTTGAAGACCTATTAGAATAACAAAGCATTGATGCTCAACAGATAGACAAGATTAGTTCTATGTCTAGATTGTATTGAACAAATAGGAATCTGCTTTAGCATTTTAGATGTGAAGTTGCAAACAAATTGTATTACTGTTATTTTGTGAAAGCGACAGGAAATCTCTTAACCGAGTGGACTTAACAGTCTTATATGTAAATCCTCTAGCAAGGTGACATTATGATTGAGTGTTTGAAATCCTTTGACAAGGTCACTTCTAACAAAGTGAAGATCCTAACAGATCGAAGGGAAATCCCTTAACCGGGTCACATCTAGCAATGTGTTTGTAATCTTTAATAGGATTTGCTTTTAACCGAGCATACTCTAGATAAGTATATTTCTTAGTGGGTCTGAAATCCCATAGTGGTTTTTCCCTATTTGGGTTTCCATGTTAAATCTGGTGTTATGAGGTTTATATTGTTCATATGCTTTTGAGTTTGAATGTTTGATAGTTTTTGGTTATATGACTGATATATGTGTTACCGAGGTTGAATCTGATGTTTTAATGGATGATTAAGTTTATATGATTCACCCCCCCCCCCCCTCTCATCTTGTTGGCTATTGGATCTATACTTATATTAAGTATTAGAACTATCAATTGGTATCAGAGCTTTGGACTCCGAAAGGAAAGTTTAAAGGCACTTAAGTTAAAGATCCAAAGATGTATAAGAGGGATGCACCTAAGCTGAATAAGTCAAGTTTCTCTACATGGTAGAAAAGGATGAAGCTACATCTATCAAGAGTTGGAGATTATGCTATATACTATCTAGAGAATGATTTTGTTGCACTGAGCACCTATCCATTGACTATGGAAGAGATAAAGGCGAAGCAAGAACATATTCAAGCAATGATTGAAATAACATCTGCATTGACCGATTCTGAGTTTAATGATCTAGAAGGATGTACTGATGCAAAGGCAATGTGGACTAAGCTCATATCTATATATGGAGGAGATGAACATGTTCAAAGAGAAAAAGTAGATAGTTTAAGAGGATGAATCTATGAGGATGAATGAAGGTGAGAACATAACCCGGTACAGTACAAGACTAAAGGAAATTGTAAATCAAATCAAAGGAGTAGGAGGAACTATTGAAGAAAAGGATGTGACAAGTAAGTTGTTAAGAACCCTTCTACCTACCTATGCAATCCGAGTCTCTGCAATCAATGAATTGAGGTTTGTACCTAATATGCCAGTTTCCTTGGATGATACTATTGGCAAGCTACATGCATTTGAGTTAAGTAATTTTGATAACAGTGGGTCATTGGTAAATAAAGTTGAATCTGCATTTAGTTCTTTTCATTTGAATGAATCCAATGATTACAATGAAAGAAAGTATAAGTACTCTGAAGGAGATCATAGTGGAGCAAGTGAAAGATTTCAGAAGAACATGGAGGAGGTACACAAACTGTATGAAGAAATCAGAAAGCAAGAAGAGTTTGAAGCACTATTGGCCAAAAGGTTACCGAGAGGCAAAGGTAAGTATAAAGGAAAACTACCTTTGAAATGTTTCAATTGTGATAAGATTGGACATATGGCTTCTAACTGTCTTGACAAAGATTTCACTAAAAAGAGAGATTACCAAGATGACAGACAAAAAGATAATCATTACAGAGGACACCGAGACTTCAAAAGAAGAGATAGAAAGACATGCTTAATTGTTGATGAGGAATCTGATGATACCGATACAGAGGAAGTTGTTTATGTGGCTATCAAGGATGGATCATATGAAGAAAGGTATGAAGAAAAATCCCTAATATCTCACATAAACACTAATGATTCTTGGATTATAGATAGTGGATGCTCACATCATATGACAGGAGATAAACACAAGTTTGTTATGTTAGAAGATTATGATGGAGGCTATGTTAGATTTGGTAATGATGCACCATGTCCGGTAAGATGTAAAGGATCCATAACACTTCTTGATAATGCAAGATGCAATGATGTTTATTGGGTTGAAGGTTTGAAATACAATTTGTTAAGTGTAGCACAACTAAACAACACAGGTTACTGAATAGAATTTCAGAAAGGGATTGTCAAAGTTCATGACAAGAATGGAAAGTTAGCTACTACCGGGACACAAACAAAAGGTAATACATTTCACCTTGAATCAACTCACAATAAGTGTTTGCATGCAAAGATTGATGATACCTGGTTATGGCATAAAAGGTTTTGTCATGTTAATTTTGATAATCTGATCAAAATAAGTAAGAAGCGCCGAGTAAGAAGTCTACCGAGTCTTGAAAAACCTGAGAATGCTATATGCCGAGGATGCCAGATGGGTAAGATGACAAGATCAAGCTTTACAAGTAAGTCCTACACTTCTAAGGGAATTTTAGATCTTGTGCACACTGATCTTTGTGGTCCTATGAAAGTTCAAAGTTATTATGGTGATAAGTATTTCATATTATTTGTGGATTATTATTCAAGGATGATGTCAGTAATGTTTTTAAAAGAAAAATCAGAAGCTTTTCAAATGTTTAAATGGTACAAGGCTAGAGTTGAAAATGAAATAGGAAGACAACTGAAATGTCTTAGATTAGATAGAGGAGGAGAGTTCACATCTGATGAGTTCAACCTATTTTGCAATGATCATGGTATTAAAAGACAAGTCTCTGCATCGAGAACTCCACAACAGAATGGAATAGCTGAAAGAAGAAACAGATCTATTGTGGATTGTGCTAGAACACCGATGATTGAGAAGAAGGTTCCATAAACATTTTGGAGAGAAGCAATAAGCACAGTTGTTTACACCTTGAATCGAGTTCAATTGAAGAAAGGTACTTTGAAGACACCTTATGAAATCTGGTATGGCAAGAAACCCAATGCAAGTTATTTTAAAATCTTTGGAAGTAAATGCTATGTTCATAAAGATGATAGAAATGGCAAGTTTGATCAGAAAAGTGAAGAAGGAACATTTCTAGGATATTCTTCCAGAAGCAAAGCATTTAAATGTCTAATCAAATCATCTAACAAAATAGTAGAAAGTGCAAATGTGAAACTTGATGAATTTGCAGAAAGAAATGATGAAGGAAATTACAAAGAACCAGAAGACTATGATAAATTTGTCTATGTGCAACCGAGAAGTTCTACCGAGATAACTATTGAAGAAAATGAAGAAAATATCCAGTTACTGAGTGATGAAGAAGATCATACAGAGCCTACCGAGCCTGTATTAGCCAAGTATGTCAGAAGACACCATGCACCAAGTCAGATTATAGGAGATAAGGATGATCCAGTGATGACAAGGAACAAATTGAGACAGAACACATGTTTGATATTTGAATTTGAATCGAGAATAGTGAAAGAGGCATTTAACAGTGAAGATTGGATAAATTCTATGACAAAAGAGATTGATCAAATCAAGAAGAATGACACATGGACACTGGTCCCAAGACCGAAGGACAAAAATGTAATCGGTACAAAGTGGATCTTCAGAAACAAGCTAAATGAAAAAGGTGAGGTCATTCAGAACAAAGCAAGACTAGTTTGCAAAGGTTATGCCCAAGAAGAAGGAATTGATTATGGTGAGACTTTTGCACCTGTTTCTAGACTTGAAGGAGTAAGAACATTGTTGGCATATGCTGCTTTCAAGAACTTCGAGGTATATCAAATGGATGTCAAATCTGCATTTCTGAATGGAATATTAGAAGAAGAAGTTTTCATTGAACAACTTGAAGGATTTGTTGAAGACAATAATAAAGATCAGGTATGCAAATTGAACAAAGCTTTATATGGTCTGAAACAAGCACCAAGAGCATGGTATGAAAGATTGCACTCTTATTTGATTAAGATTGGTTTTATAAGGACAAGTGAGAACAACAACATGTACATGAAGAATGATGAAAATGGAATACTAATCTCAGCCATATTTGTTGATGATATTATATTTTGTGGAAATGACTCTTTATGCAAGAACTTTGGAAATGAAATGAGCAAAGAATTTGAGATGTCATTAATCGGTGAGATAAAGTATTTTATAGGTTTACAGATACTGCAAATGAAAAATGAGATTTGCATTACCCAATCCAAGTACATAAAGGAAATCTTGAAGAAACTTGGAATGGAGGATTCAAAACCAGTAAGTACTCCTATGACTACCAACTGTAAACTATCAAAGAATGATGAACCTGCATCTGTTGATGAGACACTATACCGATCCATGATTGGAAAGTTGCAATATGTTGTTCACAGTAGGCCAGATATAGCACATGCAGTAGGTATTGTTGCAAGATTCTCTACAGATCCTAAGGAAATACACATGACAGCAATCAAAAAAAATTTCAGATACTTAAAAGGCACTGAAGAGTATGGCTTAGTATATCAAAAAGGAAATGATTTTGATTTAAAAGTTTATACTGATGCTGATTGGGCAGACAACATTGATGACAGGAAAAGCACAAGTGGAGGAGCTTTCTTCTTAGGAGAAAGACTAGTGAGTTGGCTTAGCAAGAAACAAGGATGTATTTCTCAGTCAACAACATAAGCTGAATACGTTGCTGCACCACTAAATTGTACCAACATTGCATGGATCAAACAACTGTTGGAAGGTATAAATGAAAAAGTTACCAAGCCAGTAACTATATTCTGTGACAATACTAGTGCCATTAATATTTCAAAGAATCCTATTATGCACTCTAAGACAAAGCACATATCTATCAAATATCATTATCTTAGAGAAGAAGCTCAAGAGAAGAAACTGGTGTTGGAATATGTTAACACAAAGGAGAAAATAGTAGATATCTTCACCAAGCCACTACCAAAGGACACTTTTGAATATCTCAGAAGTAAGTTAGGGGTCCTACCCCTATCTTCTACTCACTGACCGAGTTCGGTGAAAGCATCAATTTGATGACTCTATTGAATATCTTTTGGGGAGTTGATGCTGGAGTGATACACTTTAGAATGTTTTTCTGAAAGTGTACTGGAATTAATACTAGAATAATACAGAGAATGATACAGGGAACAGGAATTGAAGACAAATACTCTAACCGAGACTCAGTTGATACACAACAGCAGGAAATAACTTCTTACAGAAAGAAATTATGTTTTAGTTCTATTCTTTTTGGCATTGTTGTCAAAGGGGGAGAAGACTATTATGGGGGAGAAGATCTACCAAAGGGGTAGAAGACTTGAGAAGACTGCGAGAAGACTACAGATTGAAATAAAGACAATAAAGACTAAAAACAAAAGAGAAGTCTAATGTATGGGGGAGAGCATTTCAGCATTTCAGAATCACAGCAATCCGAATCTTTTAAAGGTCAAATAAATTGGTTTTTCCATCAATGCCAAAGGGGGAGATTGTTGGCAATATTGCATTATAACAGACAATGAAAGATTGTTGACATTTCAATAAGGATATTGAGAAGGTTGTTGATGATTATGGACATAACTGATTAAAGATGTTTTACTATCTTGATATTATTATTTTGTCATCGATGTCAAGAAATTGATTTTCTAATTTAGTATGATGTTGCCATATCTTCAGAAGTATGATATGAAGATTATAAAGAAGTCGGTAAAGACATAGGAAAGAATATGATGAATAAGGGGATAAGTTATTCAACGGGCAACTCTACCGAGTCAGACAATGATGAGATCTTGATGTTTTAGATTATTTTAACATCATACATATGTTGTAAAATGTGTAGGTTAATACTATACTATGTTATCAAGCAAAGAACCTAGTTGGTAAACCCTAAGGAGCCTAGTTGTTAAACCCTAAGGTTATCGCTATCGGTTAATGAAGGCAGAATGTCTACCAAGTGAAGTTTAGTATTCATCGAGTTGTAACCGAGCTATAACAGAATGTATTCAATGTTTACATGTGATATTTAATGAATTATGCTAATGAGATAGAGCGGATCAAATGATTGGTGAGCCGTGGAAGAAGTTTGTTAAGGAATCTAAGGCAATGGAAAGTCGGCAAGAAGATCTACAGCTCAGATTGAACCGCATTACCCTAACACAAGTTCCAAGGCGGGGTAAAAAGTTTTTCAGATTGAAAGATACATTGAACTTGGACAAGATTGAAGATCTGGTGGCTATGATTGATCATGGGAAATGTGATCAATGAGATTAAGTGGTTAGAAGATTGTTTATAAATAGGAAACTGTTGATAAACAATTTATGCAGGCAAGTGTATGCACAGGGATGCTACATAGTGATTACCGAGCATAGAAGCTTGAAGAGATATTAGAATAATAGAGTATTGATGCCCAATAGATAGACAAGATTAGTTCTATGTCTAGATTGTATTTAACAAATAGGAATCTGCTTTAGCATTTTAGATCTGAAGTTGCAGACAGATTTTATTACTGTTATTTTGTGAAAGTGACAGGAAATCTCTTAACCGAGTGGACTTAACAGTCTTATATGTAAATCCTCTAGCAAGGTGACATTCTGATTGAGTGTTTGAAATCCTTTGACAAGGTCACTTCTAACAAAGTGAAGATCCTAACAGATTTGAGGGAAATCCCTTAACCAGGTCACATCTAGCAATGTGTTTTTAATCTTTAACAGGATTTGCTTTTAACTGAGCATACTCTAGAAGAGTATATTTCTTAGTGGGTCTGAAATCCCACAGTGGTTTTTCCCTATTTGGGTTTCCACGTTAAATCTGGTGTTATGAGGTTTATATTGTTCATATGCTTTTGAGTTTGCATGTTTGACATTTTTTGGTTATATGACTGATATATGTGTTACCGAGGTTGAATCTAATGTTTTAATGGATGATTAAGTTTATATGATTCACCCCCCCCCCTCTCTCATCTTGTTGGCTATTGGATCTGTACTTATATTAAGTATTAAAACTATCAAGGAGCTCTTCTAGCATAAGAAGATTCTACCAAAAAAGAAAGAGTAGTATATTACATCAGCAAAAAATTAAGTGGCTATGAACTTAACTACACATTCATGGAAAAATCTTGTCTTGTTGTAGTGTTTGCATCTCAAAAACTGCGACACTACATGTTAGTTCACACCATCAAGATGATAGCAAAAATAGACCCTCTAAAATGTCTACTTATCAAGGATACTCTAACAGGCAGACTGACAAAATGGGTGATGATATTGAGTGAGTTTGACATTCACTACATAGATAGAAGGGCTATCAAGGGGGAAGCAATATCAGACCAATTATTAGAAGCGCCATTACAAGACAATCATCCAATCTATGTGGAATTTCCAAATATAGATGTCTTGGTAGTCACAACAAAATCATGGATCAGGTGCTGGAATCTTATTTGCTACCCCACAAGTGCATACACTCTCTAGATCTTACAGACTGATGTTCACTTGCACCAACAATATGGCTGAATATGAAGCTCTAGTCATAGGTATCAAGCTAGTAGTAGAATGGAAAATAACATAGCTCCAAGTCTTCGGTGACTCTCAATTAGTCATCAATCAAGTCAATTTTGACTATCAAACAAAGGATGACAAACTAATGCCATATAAAATAATGGTGGATGATTTCAAGAATTATTTTGTCAATATCACTTTTGAACAAATTCCAAGGTTGGACAATAAAGTTGCAAATGCCATGGAAACCATTGCCACTCTTCTATAAATTCCAGAAAGATAAAATCGTTATGAGTTCCTAGTGGACCAATTATTTTCTCCCACTTATGACAATCTTGAATCCCAAGTCATATGCCACCTAGTTGGTTTTGAATCTCCCATCTATGGAAAAATCTATACCTATCTGAAAGATAATACCCTTCCACCAGATCATTCTAGAAACCAAAAATGAAACTTCATCCATCAAACAACCCATTACACCCTAACCGCCGATACGCTTTACCAACGGGGTCTTGATGGTACTCTCCTCAGGTGTCTAGAAAGTAACAAATCTAAGAATGCTTTATGAGAAGTTCACGAGGGTATATGTGGTACACATTCAAGTAGTCCTACCTTAGCCAAGAAACTATTGAGACTGGGATACTACTGGCCAAACATGGAAAAACATTCCTATCGGCTTTCTAAGAAATGTCAGATTCATGGAAATCTTATACATGCACCAACATAGGAATTGTAATCATTCACCACATCATGGCCCTTCTATCAGTGAGGACTCAACCTTGTGGGTAAAATTCATCCTTCCTCCTCAAATGGACACAAGTTCATTATCACAAACACTGAGTATTTTACAAAGTGGATTGAATTTGTTCCATTAATGATTGTTACCTGCAAAAAAATATCCTCATTTATTCTGAACTATCTCATTTGTCAATACAACATTCCTAGTTCCATTATCACTGATAATGGTAGACCCTTCAAGAACCAAGATGTGAAAGATCTGTGCAAAATATTTCATATCCAGCATCGCTTCTCAACACCTTATTATCCTCAAGGGAATGACCAAGCTAAAGCTTCCAATAAAACCATTTTGAAAATCCTGAAGAAAACAGTGAACGATGTTGGTAGAGATTGGCATGTCCAACTCAATCCTGCCTTATGGGAATACAAAACTAGCATTTGTACCCCAATAGGAGCCACACCATACTCCCTTGTATATGGATAAAAATATATTTTACCCATCAAGGTTGAGATACCATCACTCAGAGTGTCACTAAGAGGAATCATCCCAGATGAAGAATACAAGGTCAACAGACTACAAGAACTAGAACTAATAGATGAACATTGTCAGCATGCTTTTGATCATCTAAAAGCACATCAACAATGGATGGCTCAAATATATAGCCACAGAGTAAATTCATGAATGTTTCAGGTTGGTGACTTGGTACTGAAAGAAAATCCTTGCAATTAACAGGATTGGGAAAAGAAGGGCAAGTTTGAACCAAACTGGCTTGGTTCTTTTGTCATCATAATGACATATGGATCTAGAGCATATCAGTTATCCACAATAGAAGGGGACCTATTCAATGAACCTATCACCATCATTCATCTCAATAGGTTCTATACATGAGTTATCCAATGCACGGAAAAGCAACAAAAAAAAAGGAGGGGGTGCAATAAAAGAAAGTGGTGAAAACTTGGCAACAGGTGTTATTTGTGATAGATCAACTCTTCTATCTATTAGTACATGTATCATACTTTTTTTGTATCCACATGATCTAAGTCATCGACACAATACACACGGTTTGCAAAACCCTTTAATGCATACAAGCTTGTATACACTTAGCATAGTCACTATCCTTCTTTGTTTAAAATAGCGCATAACATCTCACCATGGCTTGGTGATCGGTGTATATATCCAAAATAAGGTTGTGTCAAAACTGGGGCAAAATCCTAAACTCAGTAGGGGCAATCCATTTTAGGCTTTACAAACAAACAACTAGCAAGAGGACAAAGGCATCAAAACAAAATTCAAAATACACCTCAACTTCCTAGAAAACAATATACAAAGACAATCGTCAAACTCAACACTAGGATTAGGATCAAGATCGTCAGAGTCAACTTCAACATCAGTAAAATGAAAATCAATGGATGATCTATTATTAATTATTTGTTTACTTTAGCATGAGGTTTGACTATTGTATCTTGACTTTTTTTTTGGTTGTTAGATCTCCTGGTCAACTCAAGGATGTATTGAACTAGAGAAGCAAGGAATGACTCTGATATTTTATTTGTCTGCTATATGTGAGTGAATCATTATTATGGTGCAAATTTGTCACAATAAATTATTGGAAACATATCATTAAAGATATTTCAAATTTGCATGTACTGATGGTTAACTCTTGTCTGTTTTACGCAAACAACACTCGGGTCATCTTGGTTCCCTTATACCTTGACGCTTGTGTTATTTTGGAATATCAAAATCCATGTAAGTTGTACTCGGGTCATCATGGTTCAATTATACCATCGATGTTTGTACTAACTTCCAACATTTTAAAAGCTCAATGATGACAAAAAGAGAACAAACAATTGACCGACAGAATGACAACGTGGCACAATTAGACTTGCATTCACTATCATTAGTGCATTCAGTTGCATTCATCATCATTATCATAATCATTATCATTGCATATTAGTTACACGTCATCATACATAAGCACAAGAAATCACCTTGCTACTTCCCCAGATGCCCCAACATCAACACATCTAAATCTGCCTGCAACGTGATATCAACTAAATGTCAAGTTCTTTATCATCACATTTGGATTTTCTATCACAAACTCTTATCAATCAAAGTCATCAACCAATAAATGAGGAGGTTCATCTAACCTATCCTATCAGTAACGTCAGTCACGCAATCATCAAACTTGGATTTTCTATCACAAACTCTTATCAATCAATCAATTCATTAGTTATCCTATCTGCTCATGTGAGATCTTCATCAACTATTTTGAGCGCCTATCCGTGATGCAAGTCACAAAAAGTCATCAAACTTGAAGTTTCTATCATAAACTCTTATCAAAAGGTTAAACACACCTAACCTATCAGTGACGCAAGTCACGACACTCATCAAACTTGGAGTTTTTATCATAAGCTCTTACCAATCGGGTAATCAAATCAAATCTATCTTATTAGTGACACAATCAAACCATCATTGGAGTTAATATATCATTACATCTTATCAAATTAAATCTATTCTATCAGTGATGTAATCATGCAATCATCAACCTTGGAGTTTTTATCAAAAACTCTTATCAGTCACATAAATCGATCCAATCTATCCTATCAACGACTCTCATCAATCATGAAGTCATTGTAGTCAATCAAACCTATCAAATCATCAATCCTCAAGTTTATATCATTGATCCTCATCAATCAAGAGGTCAATCAAATTCAATCTATTAGTGACTCTCATCCGTTATGAGATAACACAATCAATCAAACCTATCCAATCATTAAATCATTAGTTTATATCATTAACACTCATCAACCATGAGGGCAATCAAACTCAATCAGTCATCTAACTGAGTGAATGCATCAGTGCAATCAAGAAATTGACATTTATTGGGAGATCAAATCAAGTTAATTGATAACATCAATTCTTTAATTTACTGGGAAATGAATCGATTGTCAAAATCCTAAAAAAATAAAAAATCAATCTGATTCATCTCCTGAGGGGGCATACTCACATCATTATCTGACCATCAGTGTCTGAGGAAAATAAAAATTTATATCTAGGGCAAATCAAAAAATTTATCAGCATCATCAAACGATTTTTTTCTTTGAATCAACGTGTCACCACACATCATTTCAAAGAGGGGCAAAATGTAGATGCATAAATCTAACCACCTAATTAAATAAATATTTAATATTTATCTAATCCACTAACTATTCTTCTATTAATTAAATCATATTTAACTAATTCACCCCCAATTCCTCTATTAATTAAATGAATTATTCAATTTATTTAATTTAATTCATTTAACCACATTCTAGCCTTTAATTAAATAAATCAGATTTATTTAATTAAAAATCCAATGGCATTTAAATAAATGAATATTAATTTAAATATCCTTGAAATGCAAGTTGTAACCCATCGTTTTGAAATAAATCAATTTATTTCAATTAAATCCTAAAATCCCTCCCCCACTTGCACTTTCTAGAAAATGCAAGTTGCAAATTAACCTTCCTCCTAATCATGTCTAAACCCATATTATTAGCCTAATCACCCTTTAATGGTTTTCACATTCCTTAAGAAGGGGTCACTTATCAAAAACATCTGAAGTCTTAATAAAGCATTAAAGGCTTTATTTCTTCAAAACTTTAATGGTTTCATTCTAGAGACTTCTCAAACCTTTAATGACTTCCTTTAAAGTCATCAAACCTTTAATGACTCCTTTCAAGTCTTCAAGCATTTAATGCTTTAATCCCCTTTTTCATTTAAATAAATTAAAGATTTATTTAAATAAAATAAAAAATTCACATGCACATTTAAATAAATTAAAATCCTAAAACCCATCCCACTTGCATTCTCCTATAAAATCCACTTTCACACTAATCCTCCTTCTAGATTCTTCTAAACCCTTCTAATTAAGCCTAATCCTCTCATAAACATTTACACAATCCTAAACCCAAATTAACCCTCAAAGTCTTCCAAAACAATAAAGGCTCTTACAAACATTTAAATCCTTTTTACCCCAAAGTCTTCCCAAGCTTTTAAGGCTTAAATATAACTAACCCACCTTTGACCCCTGGTTAGAGACTTTCTCTCTAACTCAACCATCCATTTAACCCACAAGATCTCTTCAAGCATTGATTGCTTTGACCATGGTTATCCCTTTAACCCTTGTACAAGAGTTTATCCTTTGGATAAAAGATTTATCCACTAACTCAACCTTAACCTTTCCCCCTAGGGTAACCATCATGTCCTCTCAAGAATTTAATGCTCCTTATCTCTCCTCTCAAGCCTCCTCATGGTGACACTTGTCAACATGGGATTGGGTTGAAAGTCTCACATGGATTGAGTATCCTTCAATCCTAGCCCTTGTTAAGATTACTCAATCTTAACCATCCAATTCCCCATTTCTTCTATAAATAGATCTCATTTCCTTCATTATCATCATCCCCAAGTTTTCATGCATCCAGATTATAGTTCATTTCGTCAAGCTTTTGCCTCTTTTTGTTAATAATCATTTTAAACATTTAGAAGCATGTTACTATAGCATTTTATCATGTTAGCATAACTTGTTTAACTTTCATTATCATAGCATAATCTCCATCATAACTAGATTTCATTATCATATCATAGATCTTAGTTGCATTTGCATATAGATCTTTTATCATCTCATCCCTCATTCTTGTAGTTGTCATTACAAGAGTCAATTGCTCAATGATCTGAGAGCAATCATGACTCAAGGAATCCTATGAGATAGAGAATAATGGAACAGTTTTGAGAGGATATTGGTTTAAACTTGTTTAACTTGTTTTATCTTTCATATATAATGTTTCATTGGTATGCTTGTTCATTTAATTCTTAATTGACCACTAACCCTTTTTTTTGCATATACTAGTAATAGGCATCTTTAAGGATTTAGAGATCAAATTGGCCAACTTTCCAGAAGCTACATATAAGGTGGATGTGATAGTGGTAGATGTCCCCCCTAACTATGGTATTCTCTTATCAAGGCAGTGGACAATAGTGGTAGGGGGTAATATACAATTAGACTTGTCATATGCCACTATTCCTGTGAATGGTCAAGATTTTAAATTGGAAAAAGAGTCAAGATCAGACACCATAGTTGACCATATTGACACGAACAATATAGTGTGCTTTTATGACATTGATATGGGTAATTTCATATTTGAACCAAGCCAACCATTCCTTCAGAATATTAATCCTATTGGAAATGAAATCCAAAGTGATCAAGGAGGGTTATTGCACATGTATTTTGATGGTGCATGTAGTAAAGAGGGTTCAGGTGTCGGTATGATTTTTATAGCACCTAGTGGAAAAAAATTTAAATATTCTTCCCAATTTCTATTTGAATGCACTAACAATATAGCTGAATATGAGGCTCTTCTATTGGGACTAAACCTAGCCACACAATATGGAATTAAGATGTTGACAGTGTGGGGATACTTGGAGTTGGTTATATCTCAGATCAGGGCAAAGTATTCTTCAAAAATTAAGAGATTAAAATAATATAGGTGTAGTGTTTGGGATTCAATTGAGTTGTTTGATGCCTTCAATATCAGTTGGGTAGAAAGTTCGAAGAATATTATGGCTTATTTCTCGGTGAATGTAGCCTTAAAAAGTAATGACATAACCCTTGCTAGAATTTCAAAAGTGGAGGTGAAAACTAGGCCATCCATCCTAGATAATATTTGTAATTGGCAAGTGTTAAACAATGATGATGACTTACTAAAGTTTTTCCACTGTGTAGATAAGTATGAAAATCAAGAAATAGACTTCAATGACTTTGTAGAGGTTGTGGATGGCCTTAGAGAGAGTGTTTGATAACAAACAAACAAACAAACAATTTCCATAGAGGGTTAGTGGCCTTAGAAAGAGTGTTTGATAACAATGATGGTCAAGCCATGAGACCATCCCCTGTCTGAAAAGAGGATCTAGAGGAAATCAATTTAGGGACATATTTAGCTCCCAAGAATGTCTATATTGGTAGAAGGATCAATCCACATATCAGATCTATGCTAGTGGCTCTACTAAGAAAGTATAAGTATGTCTTCGCCTGGTCCTATGATGACCTAAAAGATTATAGGGAAGATTTGTTTCAACATGAAATCCCTTTGGAGACAAATGCAAAACCTTTTAGGTAGAAACAAAGACCAATCAATTTGGCACTCAAACCTAAAATGCAAGAAAAGTTGATGAAGATTAGAGACAACGAGATCATAAAACTAATCATACATTCTTCTTGGGTTTCAAATTTAGTTCCAGTTAGAAAAAGAAGGGTGACATCAAATTTGTGTAGATTTCAAAAATCTAAACATGTCATCACTCAAAGACAACTATCCTCTCCCAAACATGGAGGCAATGCTGCAAAAAGTAACTGGATGTGAGCTACTTTCTATGATGGATGGATTCTCAAGCTATACTCAAGTATAGGTGAAAGAGTTTGAGCAATACAAAACTACCTTTACTACACCATGGGGGACTTATGTGTATGTGAGAATGTCATTTGGATCAACCAATGTTGGGCCTACTTTTTAGAGAGCTCTGGACATGGCTTTTTTAGATTTAATTGATATTATTCTGGTAGTATATCAGGATGATTTGACTACAATCTCCAAGAAGGTAGGGGATCATTGTTTGCATCTAGAGAAGGTGTTCATCGGGGCCTTGCAGTGACTAAAGGTAAACTACTTGGCCATATTGTATCAAAAGATGGGATTAGGATAGATCTAGAGAGAGTAGAAGCCATTGATAGGATACCCATCCCCAAAACTATGAAATAAATATAGTCATTATTTGGCTAGATTAACTTTGTCCGTAAGTTTATTTTCAACTTTGTTGAGATTGTCAAACCTATCTCAAGAATTCTTTAGAAAGGAGCCAAGATTGATTGGACAAATGAATCCTTAGAAGCCTTTGTAGCAATAAAAAGAGAAATTAAGGAGGCCCCTATTTTCAAATCCCTAGACTTTGATAATCCCTTTCATATCTTCTCCTTTGCTTCATTCCATACTATTGCAGTAGTCATTCTATAGAAGAATGATGAAGGGTATAAGCAGCCCATTGCCTTTTACAACAAGTCCCTCCAAGCTGTTGTTAACTCAACTATGACATAGTGGAGAAGCAAGCCTACACTTTGGTTAAGGCAATCAATAATTTCAAGCCTTACCTTTTGGGAGCCAAAGTTGTGGCATATGTCCCAAATGCAATGATGAAAGATTTTTTTCCAATCTGAAGTAATAGGGAGAAGATGCAAGTGGATAAATAAGATCCAAGAATTCAATATAGACATTCAAGTCACTAAATTGGTCAAAGGGTTAGGCTTGGCAAAACTCATAGCAGAGGAGAACCCTAAAGTTGCTTAGGTGAATGCTTTATCTGCTTCTAAGGACAACATTTGTAGTCTTTAGCGTACCCCTTGGTACACCAACATCATTTTTTTTTTGAAATATATGAAGTGTCTTGATGAATTGACAAAAAGTTAGAAAAGGACTTTGAAGCTGCAATGTCAAAGATATGTTTTCATTAGTGGTGATCTCTACTACAAAGATAGGGATGAATTTCTACTGTTTTGTTTGGATGAGCACCAACCAAAAATGATGCTAAGGGAGATGCATGATGGAGTGTGTGGAGGTCATTTCACAACAAACACAACAACTCACAAGGTATTGAGGGCAAACTATTTTTGTTCCACTCTATTCAAGGATGCACATACCCATGTTAGAAAGTTTGAGTCATGCCAAAAATTCTTAGGCAAGCTTAAGTATTCAAGAGCACTTCCACTTAGACCTATTCAAGTAGAGGCTCCATTTTACCAATGAGGTATTGATGTCATCAAAGAGATAGATGAAAGATCAAGTGGTGGACACAGGTGGATACTTGCACCTACTGACTACTTCAGAAAGTGGGTGGAGGTTATCTCAATAAGATAGGCAACAAGAAAAGTTGTCACTGATTTCTTAGTAAACAATATCATCACTAGATTTGGGGTACCTGTGAAATTGATAATGGATAATGCAATGTCTTTCAGATCTAAGGAATTCATTGATTTTTGTAAATCATATGGTATATGCATATCATATGCCTCTCCATACCATGCATAGGGTAATAGACAAGAAGAATCCAGTAATAAGAGTCTCATGAAGATCATCAAAATAACTTTAGAAAAGAATAAAAAGGCATGGGATTCAAAACCGACGATAGCAGTATGGGCTGATTGGATAACAATCAAGAAGGCTATTGGAAAATTCCCTTTTGAATTGGTATATGAAACACAAGAAAGACTACTTATGAACAACCTCTTGTCAGTATATAGATTTATTCATGAAAATGATCTAGAGATACCTAACCCAATGAGTGAAAGGATGGCCCAGCTGGTTGAGCTAGATGAAGTTAGAGGTGAGGCCCACAGAAAAAACTTAAAGCTGCAGCAGAAGAGAAAATATTTGTTTGACGAGAAAGCATCTAACAAGAAGTTAAATATTGATGATTTGGTGCTACTATAGAATGCACGAGCTCAAGAAAAAGGAAAACATGGGAATTTTGAGGCTTTGTGGCTAGGCCCCTACATAGTTGTAGAAAAGAATGGAGAAGATTCTGTAAAGTGGAAAATTGGATCCTAGTGACTCCCCACCTAGGAGAGAGAAAGGAAGTCACTAGGATGTTTTTCGCTTGGAGGAAGTTTACATTCAAAAGAGCGGCTTGGATCCACTAGATCCAAATCCAAGGGAAACAAGAATGTGAATTACAAGTGGATTGCAAGGGTTGAAGTGTGATTTGCCCTCTTTTGTAAATGAGAAAGTTGACTTTTTGACTATGTAGAAAAGAGAGATGAAATGAGTAAAATGAGGAGCTACCAGTTTGGGATCATGTTGTAACTTCGCATATGAGATATTTAGACTAATATGAATTTGTCCTGTGAATTTGAGGAAAATTTGTTGGGACCATGCTAAAAATGTCCACAGTCCTCCAAAAAATCCGTGAAACAAAAAGGTTTCTTCTGCCTCTGTAAATGAAGTCTAGATCTAAAAATACAACTGTGCACCTGTAACCTACACATAGAAAAGAATGGAAGAGGGGTTTTAGATAGTGGTTTTCCTCAGTCAAACTCTGGTTGAGATATCAACCTTGAAAAAAAGTAATTGCAAATGATTGAATACAAATAATGGAAATGTATACCTTGTAGATCTACAGTTTGTTGATGATGGTTGTTTTGCTTCTTGAATGTAATCACAAATGTTGCATGAAATGGAATGTAACATGACAAAACCCTAACACACACATATGGTTACAAATGAATGTTGTAAATGTTGCTCCAATGGATAAATGAAGAAGACACATGAAGAAGAAGACTTGATGGATGCTTGAAGACTTGAATGCTTGAACTTCGCCTATCGTGTATTTCGTGTATATTTCCTCCTCTATCTATTTTGTATCTACAAATGAGAAGACTAACTCCCTTTTATACATACCTCAAATAATTAATTCATCTCACCAAAGGCCGACATCGGGGAGGTTTGGAATCCCGAAATGCAGATAGGACCCGAGGAACCTATCTTGGGGCCACCCTAAGAGGAGGGGACAGGGGCACCATGCCCCTATCCTAGGGGGGACAAGGGTGCCACATGCCTATCCTACCCTATCTTGGGGTCCGCATAGGGTCTTGAGGCCATCTCAGGGCTTAAACAAGGAGAGGTTTGAGGTAAAAATACAGATATAAGTCCCAATTGGGAAGGAAGATGTTGTCGCCAAGGTGAGGACTTCAAATGTGGTTAAAATTGCTAGGTTCACAATTTTATGACACTACATTTAGCTCCCACTTTAGTGAGAGTACGACTTATGCCAATACTATCGATAAAGTAGAAGAAATAGAGATGAAGATGAGAGATGTAGAGCAATACCAAAAGGAGTATAAGACATCACTAATCTTGAGGAACAAAGCCCCCAATCTTAGGGTCTTAACTCACTCAAACATATGCTAGAGAATACAAAACAAAAAGGAATAAGACACACAAGACAAAAATAAAGTGCAAAAGACACATAACAAAAACAAGATACAAGACAAACCAACTAGTCGAGGAGACCTCGATACTTAGATGTCTCAACAACTAATCAAGACATAAGGACCAATGCCATCACATAAATACAAGCGATCACATAAAAGAGAAAAGTTGACATCATCCGTGAACCATCAATAGTAAAACTATGAGTTCATGGGAGGAAGAAGAGAGAGAACACAAATACACACTTTGGTGATCCATGAGAAGAAAGGCGAACAAGAGAGAAACCACAGACATCTCGTGCCTAAAACTAGGTGTTCTGTGGAGAGAAGGAAATGGAAATCTAGCCCCCAGAGTCTGTCTAGGTGATCCATGTAAGGGAGGAGAGTGAGAACACATTTAGTTCCACCCAACCTCAAGCGCGTGTGTGTGCAAGTGAGGTTTGAAGCACCTCATAGGAGTCTATGCTCGAGTATGCTACAACCTATATAGAATGTATAGTACAAGTGTCAAGAAAGGCATGACATCTTGCTTTAAGAGTCTATGCTCTGGTTCCGAGAATAATCACCCTGCATAAGAGAAAAGTGGTGTCATCTCGCTCTAAGAGTTTGTGCTCTAGTTCTGAGAATGACCTGCTGTACAAGGAAAAAGTGATGACATCTCGCTCTAAGAGTCTGTGCTCTGGTTCCGAGAATGACCCACTATATAAGGAAAAAGTAGCATCATCTCGCTCGAATATTTTGTGCTCTAGTTCCGAGAATGATCCACTATACAAGGAAAAGTGATGACATCTTTCTCTAAGAGGCTACCCTCCAGTTCCAAGAATGTCCCACTATACAATGCACGAGAGAAGTATGGTACAAATGAGCAATGTGGGTGTCCCCCCTTAAGATGTCAACATAGGTTGATGTTGATATCTTAAGTAAAGTATAACAAGGATACCTACCTTCATCACAAAGAAGTTATATGCTATGCAACAACATCATAAATCCAAGCAAGAGAGGGAATACTCTTCAAGCTAGGATAAGATAGTTGAAAAGAGATATTTTGTTGTGAGTGTAAAGGAGATCCTTGGAGGAGAAGAGATTTGTGTTAATAAGACAACCCCCCAAGAGGAGTCATCTTAGACAAATATAACATCTTCTAGAATGAAGCGCATAAGAGAAAAAATAATTCAATCCTTCCTCCTATTGCTAGGTGAAAGGGATTCTTGATAAAGGATGACTCACCTTTAATCCGATGGGGATGGGTGAATTTATTATAGATGTACATAACCAAGTGTGAAAGAGGTTGTAGTCAAGGACTTAAACCTCTTGTATAAGAGAGAACCCTTGAAGAAACAACAATGTTTTCACACAAGGAATGCCATCAAGTAATAAAACTCATATCATCCATAACATAGGAAAGAGTGGATCCTTCGAGATAGAGAGAGAGTGGGATCATTTCCCCCCAAGCTAAGGGACAATGAGAAGAGCTTACACAATCTTCTAGAGAGAGATTAAACATAAGTGAATGAATGGAAGGAAAGACATTAGTATATGTAAAATGCATGTCTCAAGAAGTGGTAATCTTCAAAAGGAAGAGAGAAAAAGCATCATATATTCCCCAAGGTGGATTAATCATAAAAACATACCATTGTAAGTGTAATATTGAGAAAAGGTGAATGATGGAGATCTAGAGGAAAGATTTTCTTCCCCTCAAGGAGAGATGAAAGTTTCACTTTGGATTTCCCTTCAAACACTTTTCATGCATTACATTAGAAGAGGTGGGAAAATACACTAGATTCAACCTCTAGAAAAGGAGATTGAATTCTGAGTGATATAAGAATGGTAAGTTAATCCCCTCTTCTAGAATCAGATTTGAATTGATTGAATTGTTTATTAAGCCTAAGTGAAAAAGCGACAAAGATCCAATTATAACTCGAGATAGAAGCGTAGGATGAAGTTGTGCACCGAGACAAATCTGCCCTACGAATTTGAGGAAAAGTTGCCCAGACCATTGCGAAAGTGTACATGGTTCTTGAAAAAATCCGCGAAATGAAAAGGGTTTTTCTGCCTCTGCAAATGGAGTCTGAATCTGAAAATACAGTTGTGCACCTGCAACCTACATAGAAAAGAGAGGAGAAGGGGTTGGGATTGGGGGTTTCCCTTCAAGTCAAACCCCAATTTTCAAATTAACCAAACGATGAAAGAAAGTACTTGCAAGTAAATGTAAATGAAAGACTGGAATGTAATAACCTCAAGTGAGGTTGTGATAGAAATGTTGATAGAATTGTTTGTATGAAGTTGAATCTCCTCTTCATTTTTTGAATCCTTGACTTGAATGCAACACCTAGCCTTGAAAGGAGACTTGAGAATGCTCAATGCTGGAAAAGAATGCTTGAATGTGTGATCTCATGTATCTGTCTTATGCCAAAATGGAAGGGGAAATGTGACTTATATACTTGTTAATTAGGGTTAATTGACTAATTTTTTGTCACAGGTCGACACTGGGGGAGTTTTCTCACTCAATGCACAACCACCAAAGCATAATTAAGAAGGGTCCTGGCCCAAAATGGGGTAGGGAAAGGGACATCACACCCCTATTCTAGGGGGATAGGGGCGTCATGCCCTTGTCCTGCCCTTTTTTCCAGGACAGGATGCAGTTCGAGCAGTGTGAAGGGCAAGAGAGATGCAGTTTTTCAGGTGTTGACCAAGTCTACGGTCTCCGATCAGGTTTAGGGATTTGAATCATGTATGTGAGGACCCTAATGTGGTCGATAATTGCAAGGGTCGCAATTTCATGACACTACAGTAAGAAATGATAATCACATATGAACAATGCAGCCCCTTAAGGAAACAATGATACATGAGATAAAAAGAAAGAAAGATAAAGGAGTAAAAATCCTTGCCCCCCAAGTGAGGAGGACAAAGAGAAACATTACACATCTTCTAATGGTGAGTATTGGAAAGTGGTATGCCTTCCTAGTGGAACAAATCCTCACAAGGAAGGGATACATACATCTCAAGAGATCATTCCATGTCAGGGGGCATATCCTACTTGCGACTAATCGAGACCATAGAAGAGGTAATGTTTTCAAGAGAATGAAGGAAAGAGAAGAAGTGCACTATTCATTAAAGAAACCACTCTCAATCAAAGAGGAAAACCCAAGAACAATTATATGCTCACATGGGAATAATTCTTATGTGAGAAAAGAGATCTAATAATGTATAATGCACCAAAATAGAGATGAATATATAGAAAGAATGAAGAGAAATAAATTTCATGTTGCCGCCCCAAAGTATGTAAAGTTGAAACAACACTACCACAAATGATAAAAATCCCCCAACTAAGTTGACTATTTATGTGATAAGGGTGAGGAGAAACATGAAGAGAAAAGAAGCACTAAGGCACTATTTTGATGTCAAGGAAGACATCTAGATCTATTGTAAGAGAAATTCGTGCAAGATCATATTGCTTTTGAACAAATTTCTTAAATGCATTACATTTCACAAGAGAATGTGAATGTAAATCATGATAAAGGCAATATTCAATTCCTTCCACTTGCTTAAGATTTTTGTTTTTTATTTTGAGGAGGGAAGGAAATGTTCTTATCATACTTTAATCTCCAATATATTCTTGCAGCCAATTGTTTAGGGTGATAAATATGGTCTTGACATAGAGAAGGTTTGTTAGAAGAGGAAGATTTATTATCCACAACTCTAATTTTGCCATTGTTTATGCCATCTTGAATAGATTTTTGAAAATGAGGGCAATCATCAGCATTATGGTCGTGGGTTTGATGAAATGAACAAAAAGGACGTTTTGAAGAAGAAGCATTCTTGCAGGCTCTTTTGATTTGTTGTCTTTTAAGATAATTTTTAAAATTTTGGAGCCTAAGGAGTTCATCCGTAGAAAGAGGAGCATCATTTCCTAGGCCTTTTGTAGTAGTTTGTGTAGGAGGGTTTATAGGGACAGAAATTCCTTGCTCAAATTTCGCAATTCCCTCTCCTTTAAAACCTTGTTTTGTTATTATATGAAAGCCACGACTATAAGAATGTTGCAATTGACTAGATGGGGGAATAGGATCATGAATTTATTTGAAATCTGATGTATAAGGGGGAAGAAAAGGATTTGTAGATGAAGAAGGAGTATCATGTAAAATTACAATCTCCTTTCCTTTATCAAGCTTATCCTTTGTGGGGGATTGGGTATGAACATCTTCATCATCTAGAAGCTCATTTTTAGGTATTTCTATGCGAGCGGAAAGATCATGAATAAAATGCATGACATCATCCTCCCTACATATACTCTGATGTTGAAGATAGGTTTTAGGAGAATAAGGAGGATCTAAAGATGTAAGAATGTTAATGTTTTGATTTTGCTCCCCTTGCTCAAGGGTATGTGTTGAAGAAGATGGGTCCTTTTCACTTTCCAATGCTTGCACTTGTTTAAAGAGAGCACTGGTTAAAGCATTAGGTCTCATCTCATCCACACAAGATACCCTAGGAGAGGTACAAGGGTTAGGATCTACAAAAGCTTTAAGGTGATTAACATAGGAAATGCATTTTGTTAACAGCACTACCATAATACAAGATAAATGATAGATGAAAGCTTTAAGATCTAATTGAAAAGGAAATAATTTGGAAATCCTAACAAGACAATATGACCAAGAGTTGTGAATAAAGAGAAGAAATGGGAAATGAAAGAAACCCTTATCCGACACATGATTGTAGTAAATATATGTGAAAAACAATGTAATCATATGTGAAAGAGCAAGTAAATCCAATTTATTAATTGCCATTGAAAGTCTCTTAATTAAAATCTTAATTTGCTGGAAAAGAAGATCTAAAATTAGGACCTTTATATGAAAATTAATTTGAAATTTAAATTTGATGAAATTTGAATTTGTGTTGGACCTTAGGAGGTGTTAAAATTAATAAAGTATGCCAATTTTCTGGATTTAAGTAGAAAAATATAGTCAATTCTGTCTCCTAAAATTTCGGGAAAAAAACTAGGGACCATGTTGAAAGTGCACATGGTCCAACCAACTTTTTTCAAAGTTTTCTGGGATGATAGATATTATGATTTTATTGCAGAATCCAAAAAAACAGTTGATTTGGAGATGTCTAGATCAGTCAAATTGGTAGTCAAAGGTCGAAAATAAAAGGATCTTAAAAATTAGGGTTTTTCTTTTTAACCATTGAATTTTCAAAACAAAAAGATAGATTTGATTTGCAATTTTGAAATAAAAACCAAATCTGAAACAAGCAATTAAAATTTTGTACTTCACAAGCTTAATTTCCTTAAAATGAAAAATTAGGGTTTTGATGCAATTAACCTCTAAAATCTGCAAATAGATCAAACTTGGAAATGAAGTTTTGAAATTCAAATTGCAATTAATCATATCTAATGATGAGAAATCAAAATTAATTTGTAAGACGTTGGGTTCACCAAAATGTAAAGTGGAAAATTGGATCTTAGTGACTCCCCACCTAGGAGAGAGAAAGGAAGTCACTAGGATGATTTTCACTTGGAGTAACTTTACATTCAAAAGAGGGGCTTGGATCCACTAGATCCAAATCCAAGGGAAACAAGGATGCGAATTCCAAGTGGATTGCAAGGGTTGAAGTGTGATTTACCCTCTTTTGTAAATGAGAAAGTTGACTTGTTGACTATGTAGAAAAGAAAGATAAAATGAGTGAAATGAAGAGCTACTAGTTTGGGATTGCGTTGTAACTTCGCATCTGAGATATTTAGACTGATACAGATCTACCCTGCAAATTTGAGGAAATGTTGTTGGGACCATGCTGAAAGTGTCCACGATTCTCTGAAAAAATCCGCGAAATGAAAAGGATTCTTATGCCTTTGTAAATGAAGTTTGGATCTGGAAATATAGTTGCACACTT
This sequence comes from Cryptomeria japonica, assembly GCF_030272615.1. Lineage (NCBI taxonomy): Eukaryota > Viridiplantae > Streptophyta > Pinopsida > Cupressales > Cupressaceae > Cryptomeria > Cryptomeria japonica. Next base: position 376,446,448 of record NC_081409.1, read on the forward strand.
GTAACCTACACATAGAAAAGAAGGGAAGAGGGGTTGTGGATAGGGGTTTTCCCCAGTCAAACCCCAGTTGAGGAATCAACCTTGGAAGAAAGTGATTGCAAATCCTTGAATGTAAACAATGGAAATGTATAACTTGTAGATCTGTAATTTGTTGATGATGGTTGCTTTGCTTCTTGAATGTAAACACAAATGTTGCATGAAATGACATGTAACATGACAAAATCCTAACACACATATGCTTACAAATGAATGTTGTAAATGTTGCTCCAAATGATGAATGAAGAAGACAGATGAAGAAGAAGACTTGATGGATGCTTGAACTTTGCATATCATGTATTTTGTGTATATTTCCTCCTTTATCTATTCTATATCTGCAAATGAGATGACTATCTCCCTTTTATGCATGCCTCGGATAATTAATTCATCTCACCAAAGGCCAACATTGGGGAGATTTGGAATCCTGAAATGTAGATAGGACCAGAGGGACCTATCTTGGGGCCACCCTAAGAGGGGGGGACAAGGGCGTCACGCCCCTGTCCTACCCTATCTTGGGGTTTGGACAGGGTCCTGAGGCCATCTCAGGGCTTAAACAAGGAGAGGTTTGAGGTGAAAATGTAGAGAGAAGTCCCAGTTGGGAAGGAAGATGTTGTCACCAAGGTGAGGACCTCAAATGTGGTTAAAATTGCTAGGGTCATAATTTTATGACATTGCAAATTTTTACTTCTTGAAAGGTATGAATGGTGAAATTTAGGAACTACCAGTGCATGGATAGTTCCTCAAGATTTTCTTTGCTTAACATTTTCTCCATGCACGGTAGGTTAGGTTTTGTATATATGTAAATAGCCCTTGGTGATTTTGTTGGTCAGTTTGCTCCCCAAACATTCTGGATTCTCACACTGATCTAGTAAATCAAGCATCCCCAACCAGAGGCACTATTAGGAGTGGCTAATATTTGTCTTTGTCTATGTTTGTATTGTCTCCTAAATCCCTTGGGGTTAGGGTTTATCAAAAGGGAGGAGGGTTTAAGCTTTATTTTCATTAGTGTATGATCCCCTCTTTTTCTTTTAATTTGTTGTTGACCACCTGTAGCGGGTCGTAAGTTTTTTAAGTCATCATGAGAGGGGTTCCTCGTTGTGTTTTGACCAAACCCATGTGCTAGGTAATATAAATCGGGCCAGTCATGTTTAATGAAGGGTTTGGTCGTATTTGTTGCGTTAAATATTTTCCTAAAAAACCCTTTCAAAGTGTTGGGATGCTTTTTGAAAATTTTGTTCATCATGGGTTTAAGGCTTATTTCTGCTATAATGTTTTTGGTCTAAAGACCATAAACCCTAAACCCTGGTCTTTGTAGTCAGAGTATCCCCTTTGGTCTCAAAGTCTTTTTTCATTTTGGGTAGCATTTCACATGCTTTAGTTCTAAAACTGCTTGATCAATCGATCAACCTTATTTTAGGTGTCAAGTCTTGGTTACCTGTAAATGGGCCCTACCCTTTCTTTATTGGCTTATCATCACCCGGTGGGAGTATAAATTATTATTTCTCATTGTCACCAAGCTTTGTTCCACCTGATCTTTGATCCCCTATAGTGTTGTGTCAGTGGGCCCCTCACAAGTCTCATATCAACTGATCACACTTTTAGGATCTTTTTGCACACACGTTCTATTGTTCCATGGTTCTTAAAGAGATTGATAGTCTAATTCTTTGATGGAAGTTGCCCCATGATCAAAAACTTGTGTGACGACAATAGACACTTGAACCAATAATAATGTGGACACATGGATGGATGAGCCACGTAATAAGGGTGTGGGTCCTATTCTCCCATCTTCTAAAATCGGGTAGAAGAAGGAACTTTTGAAGAATGCGACGACAAATAAGTGGTTTTCATGTGATCACATGACTAAACAAGGAAGGCAATACTGATTTAATTCCACAGTGCCGAGAAAGCTTGAAGAGGCGACAGTGAATAAAAAATAATAAAGTTTCTACGTGCCAAGTTTTCATTCATTGCTGACTGACTGGGATTTTGTTGTTGGGGCCCCAACATTCAAATATGAATTGTAACAACTATCTCCAACCATCACAATAGCCTACATTCCTGAAACAAATGAATTCAATTGACTGATGATCCAGATTTCTTCAACTATATCAACATGATCTTTTTTCAATTTCACATTTATTGTGCTTTGGATATGCTTTGAATCTCTTTATAATTCCTTGCTATCACAAGTAAGGTTTATGTGATAAGGGTTGTTGCAGTGTTCTTACTGCATTAATTAATCCTCTAGTTTGGGAAAGAGAAAGTTCTAAGAGGATATTATTGTACAATCTCAAATGTAGGAGATAACAGATGGTACATTTCTTGGTTAAATCACCAATCTTTACTTCTCTCTAAAGATCTTGATCTTTATCCTACTTATTAATTGCATATCTCTAAGAATAATTTGTAAGCTTCTCTTTGTCACTGTGCATTAAATAGGTGTGTAGGGTTATCGCTCTTTTCAACCTCATAAGGGAGCTCGAACAAGGAAAAGGAGGATTCCAGATCATCTCCAACACCTACCACCTACAAAGCAAAGGGAAAGAATGTTCATCTTTGTCAGAAAATCCCAAAATTTGTTTGTCTTTCTCCTGTCAGGTGGTTACCTAAATTTTTATATTGTGAAAGGCCTGAAGCTTGTTTTTTCTCTCTTGTCCTATGAAAGGGAAATCAAGGACCATAAGAGGCATTCTGGAAAATTTTGAGAAGTAGAATTTAATAGGAACCAGTTAGAGGAAATAGAAGCTGGAACGTTTCTTTTCTATATATATTTTGCACACTTTTGTCATATTGTATCAACTCTTGAAGATTAATGAAGGAAAATCATTAGTGGGTTGTTTTATTTCTTTGGGTGTAATTTGTATGAAGATGTGTGTTAATGACACATTGATTCGTCTTCTTCAAAGTAGGAATGTATGGTTTTGATAATGGATCTCTTTTGATGAAAGAGTTAAATTTTGTTCCAAAACTACTACAATGTGCATATAGTGAGGTGTATTTCAGTCTTGATGTGGTTTTAATTAACATAATATGCAAGTCATAAACATGTTCGAATGTATTGAAATGATGATACATTACAATGAGTTTTAATTTATCTATAGATTTGATGTTGTTCACCATAGGATAGACACTGGTCCCATCTTCTTAGACTATTTCAAAACCATTCATCCTAAAAAAAATCATTTTTGTTTGTAGGAATAGGTGTAGGATTAGTATTAGTATGTAATCAAACCTAATAGTTGAGTGAAAGCCTAAAATCGGGATTGCAACCAAAGTCCATAGTATTGAATCTTTCCTTGGTATATTTTTTGGCAACAAGGCAACAAACTAAGGGTGGGGTGAATCAACTTGCTTACAAACTCTACACAACTCAAACTTAAATTTAGATATGATTATTAAAAATGAAAGCATAAACCATCACCACATCAATAACACATATAACACCAAGTTTTTTGATGTGGAAAACTTGGTTGAGGGAAAAACCACTGTGGGAACCTACCCACAATGAGATAATATCCTGTTAGGAGTAAGTGAAAATATTACAATGGGGAATGTACATGCATTCAGGAACACTGCCTAGAGCTCACTGCTCAAATCACAAAACAAGAAGGGCTACAACCTTGAGAAAGACTCGTGCTATCTTTCCAAAACATTCGGATTACATCCAGAGGATCATGAACTGATGATATAGCATCTCCACATGCCTGGTTACATTTCTGGTTAAGTACAATCTAATCTTCTCTGCCACACACTTTTGAAAGATCTAAACACTTTCTCGATCGCACACTTGCAGATACAACATAGATACATCTCACAAATGAATATTACATATATTTATGCAAATCATCAACCTATATTTCAAGATCAACTCAACCCTCTAATGAAGTTATAGCTATGTTGGATCCTTCCCTTGGTCGACATAGCAAACATGATTGTCTAATTAGCCTATCGACCTTAGACAATCATAAACCCGTGTATACTCTAGAGAAAGTGGGTAATATACATTATGAAGCAGTTTTGTTTTTTAAGTCCTTAACTAAGCATCGATTAAGACACACACCTGTCACCCATGGTTACACACATCTCCTAATTGATATTGTTTGCCACCCCTTGATGAAGGATCACATTGCCCTTGAAGAATTTGATTCTTCATGAAGAGTCACCATGACATGTATAAGGGAAATGCTACCTCTTTGATTTGGTGAATTTTGGAACATACTCTAATCGTGTGGAAGATTTCCTATATGTAGTTCGTGTTTATCATGAACAAGTTCGTTCATCATACACAACAGATCGACTTTCATATATCTCAGATTGAATTAAATTATTATTAGCGAAATCATTACTTGGGAGAGTGAATACACTACTTGGCAGATCGTATTCTTCCTTAGTTGATCGAACACATTCTTCATAGGGCCCCCGTTTTTAAAATGGAAGCCCGTTCCTAAAACCAACGGTTAAAAAAAGGAACGGGCCCCTATTTTGAAAATGGGGGCCCATTTTATGGAAGTTGATTCCACAACCCACCACTTGCCTTAGGATTAGGTCTGAGATAGGCATGGGATGGCCACACCTGAGACATGGACCTGCAACGAAAGCACAAATATGAACTTCTGAAATAGTTTACGTGCCTCTAATTAGAGAATTGTTATACGAAATTAAAATCCATTTCAAATTATACTGTCTAGATTATAAATATGTAAATTTATTTAAAAATTAATTATTATAACTATTTTTCATTTAATTTATACTAAATCAGGTCCAGGAACTTGAAATATTAACTAATTATGTTAATTTAATAACTTTTTTATTTTAATGAATTTTGAAAAAAAAATTATGTCATCAATCTACACAAAATTATTTTCTATTTAAAAAAAAAATAAAAAAATGTTAAGTTTACGTTAAATTATGTGGGTCGTACACATCAAATTTTTAAAAAGATAATTACGGTCATTAAAAAATTAATTAAAAAAAATATTTAAAAAAATATAGAAAAATATTCTCATCAATCTTCAGTGTGTTACAAACCATTTCCCAAAACAGTTTGAGAAAATAATTTTAATTGTGTCAAAAAGTGTGGGTCGTACACATGCATGGTATGGTCTTGAAACAAACATTTTCAAAATAGTTTTTAGAACTCCATTCAAAAAGTTATTTTTTATTATGTGGGTATTAAAATAAATTACATATTTGGATATTACACTCAGAGGGCTATCTTTTATTTTCCTGACTTTTTCCAAGATTCAATCTCCAAGTGTTTCAAAATTTAAGCTCAAATGAGACAAAATCTGAAAATCAGGGAAAACACTTCAACTTTTTGGCCAAAAAGTGGACTCAGCGTATTGCACTGACCCCATAGGTTAGATAGATTAATGCAGTGCATACTACATACACAACTGTGCATTGTAAATTAATTTGAGCATATAGCTTCAAGGAGTGAAGCGATTCACATTGGCCTTTGTACTTGATCATTGTAAGAGAATCTTGTTGTTCATATTTGATATATATATATATATATATATATATATATAGAGAGAGAGAGAGAGAGAGAGAGAGAATTTTGTGCTCGAGGGAGATGATATCCATATATATCATCTATGGTTGGGAGGGAAACAATTATCTAAATCATTTCTCATGGTTAATCGAGCACACCCTATGATTACTGTGCATGGTCGTCTTCCTATGATCCTAGTATTGTAATAAAATTCAACATGGTATCAAAGCAGGTTCTTGAAGAGTCATTGTCACAATTAGTGCATCCCCTCTGTCTTGAGGAGGAGCTTGAGCTCAAGAGTGGAATGATATGACAGGGGATAATGTTCATCTTTAGATTGAGTAGAGAGAGATTATTGGATACAGGTTATAATTGAGAACGATGCCAAGAATAATGAGAAGGAGGTTGGGGCCACTTCTTTCCAGTGAGACTTTGATGATTCTCTTCATAGAAGTGACATTTCTATCTTCAACCTTGGAAACTTTGCAGATCTGCATCTGTCAATGGTGACTAAAATACGAGATCAGGACCTTCATTAGATGATAGAACCAAACTGATTAGATAAATATTCTCCCTATTACCACATTTATCTGAATGTATATGGTGCATTGCTCATGTTCATGTTATTTGTCTATTGTATGCATTGGACTAATGGTTGCCTTCCTATGCATGAGACTAGAACTGCCCATGTGTAAGGTGGAGTCATGTACCCCTTAGCTATGATTTCATACTATTTAAGACATCTTAATTTATCATTATCATTTTTTTGTTATGAGTTATGTTTAACAACACATTATTACAAGTCCATGTGCAAGTGTATGTGTGATTGCAGGGGACACTTGAAGACCTTAGTAGTTAAGGTTGGCCTGTTGTTATGCTACTTGCAAGGGTTGCAAGTTTATCCAAAGCCAAATGGAGCTTGAATAATGAGATAAGTATTTATCTTTATTATTATCTCTTTAGTTTTTATGTTTGTCCTAGTCAAACTCTTATTTGTATTCCTATATGTACTATAAGAGTTATTTGCCTCATTATGCTCTTGTTCTTTTCCTTGGCCCTTAAAATGGGTTTTGCGGGAAAAGAAGTATGATGCATTAGGAATCTTTCCGAGGCATTTGTGCATGGCTCAATCTTATGATATTTATGATTTGAGAGGGAGGCCTATATATCTTGTCGGGATGCTCAACCCAAGCATTTATATCTTCTTATGATAGCTATGACATCGAAAACTTGTCATCATGCCTGTCTTGAGAAAGATGGATACAGATCTTTCAAAGAGAACAATTGCACTTACATAATTTGTGCACTTGACAGGAGTGTCAATAGTTCCTTATCAATTTATGACAGGAGATCCAAGGTTGTCTTGAATCCAATGCATTCAACCATGTGTGGATCATGCTAGATGATGTTATGAGTTGAGATACTCAGAAACATGTGAGTCTCTTGGAGAAATATGTCTTCCATAATTGGGAGCATGTGAACAGAGTATGCTTCTGTGACAGAGGGAGTAGCTAGAGAATCTACTTCAATTGACTTTTGAGGATCTTGGTCATATTTATTCAGAGGGAGTGGACCATGTCGAGATGGTTTCTCTAGTGATCAGGTTGGAAGATTTTATGTTTTCAAGTAGGTTGTGATATTCTTGGATAGATGAATACTCAGTGGGAATGGAATTCACCAAGAATGATGGTGTAAACATAAAGGTGGTTAATAGAGGCATTGATTTTGGTCCTTCATGTTGATGAATTATTTCTCACCGGGGTAGAGAAGCTTGTCACTCAGTGTCAGAGGGAGTTAGCCTCTAAATTTTAGATCTTGGCCTTATGCACTACTTCTTGGGACTAGAAGTTTGGCAGAGATCGCATGAGATCTTCTTGAGCTAGGGGAAGTACACTATAGTCATCCTGAAGAGATTTTGCATGATGGAGTGTAAGTCTATGTCTATGCTAATGGATATATAATATGAAGAAGTTGAACGAGTCAGCTTCCAATTCAGATCTGGTAGATCCCACTATGTATTGTCAATTAATTAGATCATTGATGTATTTGGTCAACACCAGACCACATATCTGCTTTATAGTGAGTACTCTTAGTCAATTCATGTGTGAACCGGGATAGATTCATTAGGTTGCAACAAAGCATGTGTTGAGGTACTTACATGGCATAGTTGGATATGGCCTAAGATATTCTTCTGATATGAACTTGAACCTACATGGATACACTGATTTTGATTGGGTAGGATGTGTCACTGATCTTTCTTGATCGAAGGAGAACCTCTGGTTGTTGTTTCAATTTGGGTTCAGCTATGATTTCTTGGTGCAATAGAAAACAGTCTAAAGTAGCACTAAGCTCCATAGAAGACGAGTTTATTGCAGCATCTGTGGGAGCATGAGAAGCAGTGTGGTTTCAGAAGCTTCTTGTGGGATTGTTTGGACAATCCTTAGAACCTTCAATTATCCATTGTGATAATCAAAGTTGTGTAAAGCTTTCTGTCAATCCTGTATTTCAGGACAGAATGAAGCATGTGGAGATCAAGTATCACTATGTTAGAGACATGGTGGAAAGGAATGCTATTTTAGTCGAGATACATTAGTACTGATGAGCAAACAATAGACATTCTCACCAAGCCTCTCTCCAGAGTAAATTTTGTATACTTTCGAAGTAAGATTGGTATGGTGGAGAGTGAAGCTCTAGTCGAGATGGAGTCTTAGCTTCATTGATTTGTTTATATTTGTTTATATATATACTAATGTATTCTTTTCTTCAAAAGATGTTTAAAGTGTAAACTCTTGCTAATGCATTTCTCCTTGAGAGAGACTTGAGGTGTAAGCCCTCATCTCCACCCTCTGATATAGTTCATGGTGGATGTCATGTGTGTGACGCCATGACAACACCACATGAGAGAGTCTGTGGTGATCTTCTTGTACTTGTGTGTTTACCCTTTGGATGAGCCATGGTGAATATCATTATGATGTGATGATCTCACAATGATGAACACATGTGCATCTTACCATCATTGTGAGGTGACGATCTCACAATAATGGTTGATATCTCATGAGGTGATATCTATGGATAAGCCATAATGGTGGATATCATGTGAAGTGATATCTATGGATAAGCCATAATGGTGGATATTACGTGAGGAGATATCTATATATAATCCATAATGGTGGATATCATGTGAGGTGATATCTATGGATAAGCCATGATGGTTGATATCACAATGGGGTGATATCTATTCTTCACCATCCATGGGAGAAGCCATGATGGTTGATATCACAGTGAGGTGATATCTTTCCTTTCCACATATGGGAGTAGAAATTATGGTCAAACATCATGATGAGGTGATATGCTATCACAATGAGATGATAATATTCTTTCATACACATGAGTGTAGTCATTGTGCTAGTCATCACAATGAGGTGATGTGACCATAGCTAAGAGGGAGTCTTGAAGTTATAGCTATGGTCGGATCCTTCCCTTGGCCGACATAGCAAACATGATTGTCTAATTGGCCTATCGGCCTTAGACAATCATGAACTCGTGTATACTCTAGAGAAAGAGGGTAATATAAATTATGAAGCGGTTTTGTTTTTAAGTCCTTAACTAAGAATCAGTTAAGACACACAACTATCACCCATGGTTAGACATGTCTCCTCATTGATATTGTCCACCACCCCTTGATGAAGGACCATGTTGCCCTTGAAGAAGCTGACTCTTCATGAAGAGTCATCATGGCGTGTATAAGAGGGATGCTACCTCTTTCATTTGGCGAATTTTGGAACATACTCCAATCATGTGGAAGATTTCCTATATGTAGTTCGTGTTTATCATCAACAAGTTTGTTCATCATCCATAGTAGATTGACTTCCATAGCAGATCGACTTTCATATCTCTCAGATTGAATTAAATTATCATCTGTGAAATAATTCCTTGGGAGAGCAGATACACTACTTGGCAGATCGTATTCTTCCTTGGCTAATCAAACACATTTTTCATAGTTTAGATATATTAATGCAATGCAAACCACATACACAGTTGTGCATTGTAAATTAATCTGAGCATATAGCTTCAAGGAGTGAAGCGATCCACATTGACCTTTGTACTTGATCATTGTAAAAGCATCATGATGTTCATATTTGATATATATATATATAGAGATAATTTCATGCTTGGGGGAGAAGATAGTCGTATATATCATCTATGGTTGGGAGGGAAACAATGATCTAAATCATTGTCTGTGGTTAATCGAGAACACCCTATGATTATTGTGCATGGTCATCTTCTTATGATCCTAATATTTTAATGAAATTCAACACCCTCAACACAAATAGCAAGAATATAACCTCACACACTACAACAATACAGGTGGACCAAAACAATATTGGCTAAGACATAGTCTGGACCTAAATCAATACTGCAACCAAGAAACATCTCCAATAATTATGCCTCAAACATCTGAAACACACTACAATCACCAAGAATGTTGCATAACATGAAGAACACCACCAGAAAAGAAAAAAATGATCAATAGCATGCACAATGATCAATGCAAACCATCAACATGGATAGGACCTAATCTAGAAACATCCACAAGAAACATGAATCACCACAACAACAACTGCAACAATACCACTTACTAGAATCTCCATCATCAATATATCAAAACTCAAGAACACACATTGAACTGACTGTCAAACTAAAATATTCACTTGCGAAATTCTAAATCATGAGCCATCTGAATTGAGGACACATATGAATCACCCAAACACTCTTCCTTTCCGCAAACCAAGATAATGCAATTCTGGAGCAATGCAAAGCAAAAACCAGAACATTGAACAACACAAACAACTGAACAACCAATCACAATACTGGACCTTATAACTTGATCAAATCACCATGCGGACTATTGAAACTTTAGCTGAATCAACTAGAGATAAGTATCTCTAAACACATTAAACCGCAACAACTCAACTGAAACACACTGGCCAAACCAACTCATCTAATCTAACTGCAACACTGGAATACACAGAAGAATATGTTAACATCAATGACTACACATCATTCCAAAAAACTTCTCAGCAATATACAACAATCTCCCCCTTTGGCATTGATGGAAACATATGATTATGAAAAGCAATCAATGCAAAGAAAGAAATCAATTCCCAATAATCTCCTCATAACTCACAAAAATCTCCCCCTGAGATCAACACATGATATAGCAGTTTTTCACATGCTTCTCTCCCCCTTTGACATCAATGCAAAAGGCACATTCAACACAAATATTGATCTTCTCCACCTAATAAAAAACTCTCTTTGAACATCTGAAACACACCACCGACTACTCTCCCTGAGTAACAACCTCACTCATCAATCTGGATCTCAAAATATCTCTGTGAAGTCCACCGAACTGATGCAACTCCATGCAAATTAGTTATCATAAGGAGGGGCAATTACCCCTAGCTTCTCTCTGAGATACTCAAATGTATCTTTAGGCAAAGGCTTCATGAAGATATCTACAATCTGTTCCTTTCTAGATACATACTCCAATTTGACTTCCTTTTCATTCACCTTCTCTCCCAAGAAATGAAACTTGATTGATATATGCTTGGTCTTTGAATGCAACACTAGATACTTGGAAATATTGATAGCACTTGAATTGTCATAGTATATAGCAATAGGCTTATCAAAAGAAACTCTGATATCCTTCAACATCTGATTCATCCAAATCACTTGAGTACAGTTGCTAGTAGCAACAATGTATTCAACTTTTGCAATAGACAAAGAGATAACATTCTGCTTGTTACTCATCCATGAAACCAATCTCTTACCCAAAAAAAATGCACCACTAATAGTACTCTTTTTGTCATCAACATCACCTACCCAATTAGCATCAGTAAAAGAAATCAAAGTAAAATCATTATCTCTAGGATACCACAAACCAAAATCAATTGTCCCTTTCAAATATCTAAAAAATTCTCTTTACAACAACATGAGATTCCTTAGGATCGGCTTGAAATCTAGGAACAAGACACATGACATTCATAATATCTGGTCTAGTTCAAGTCAGATACAACAAACTACCAATCATAGATCTATATAGATAGTCTGATTTGCTTTCAGAGAATCATCATCCTTTGTCAACTTACATCCGGTCACCATAGGTGTACCAACAAGCTTTGCATCATCTAAACTAAACTTCTTCAACAATTCCTTCACATACTTATATTGAGATATAAAGATACCTTTATCGAATTGAGTAATTTGTAATCCCAAAAAGAATTTCATCTCACCTATCATAGACATCTCAAACGCATTCTGCATATCATCAACAAACTTCTTGCACAAACCATCATTTCCATCAAAAATAATATCATCAACAATTAAGATGTTATCATAATCAATCTTGAAGTAAATATTAATATTAGTAGTACCTTTATTGAATTCGATCTTCATTAAATACTTATCCAATCTTGCATACCAAGCTCTTGGAGCTTGCTTCAATCGATACAGTGCTTTCTTCAACAGGTGCAAACCATATCTTTCTGATCTGTCAACTCAAAACCATTTGGTTGCTCAATGCAGGCTTCTTCTTCAAACTCACCATTAAGAAAGGTTGACTTGACATCCATCTAATACACTTTGAAATCTTTGTAAGTAGCATAAGCAAGAAATAATCCAACAGCTTCAATTCTAGCTATCGGAGAAAAAGTTTCCTCAAAATCAATACCTTCCATCTGAGAATAACCCTTACAAACAAGTCTTTATTTATTCCTAACAACTTCGCCTTTTTCATCCAATTTATTCTGAAACACCCATTTAGTTCCAATTATATTCTTATCCTTAGGTATGGGAACTAAAATTCATGTATTATTCTTTTCAATCTGATTCAACTCTTCTTCCATAGCTTTAACCCAGTTTTCATCTTTACAAGCTTTATCAACATTCTTAGGTTCAATCTTAGAAATCAAGAAATACTCTTCAGTATTTCTTCTCCTAGTCATCACACCTTTATTCTTATCACCTATTATCTAATTATTTGAATGATTTAACCTTACATACCTAGGAGTCTTAGTATTTTCATGATTCTCAGACTCTTGAACTCTTTCTTCTGCACTAGCTTCTCCTTCATTCTAAAGCTTTTCCGAAGCAATCTAAACTTTGTTCTGGGCTTACACTTGCTTTCATTTATTTGCAATGACAATCTGATCATCTGAATCATATCAAGAGCATCTAGGTTGATACTGATTTCCTTCATCCACTTTCACATTAGCACTCTCAACTATCTTTCTCAATTTGTTATTATAACATTGGTAGGCCTTTCTCTTAGTAGAATAACCAAGAAATATTCCTTCATCACATCTAGCATCAAAATTCCCTAGATCTTCATCTCTTTTGATATAGCATTTACTTCCAAATTTTTTAAAATATCTAACTATAGCAACATGACCAAACCATAACTCACAAGGAGTCTTACCGGTATCACCTTTAATATACAACTAATTGATAGTGTATACAACAGTACTTGTAGCTTCTCTCCAATAGATATGCGAAACATTTCCTTCAATCATCATGGTTCTAGCAGCTTCCTTAATTGTTTTATTCTTCCTCTCCATAACACCATTCTATTGAGTGGTTTGCGGAGTAGATAACTGTCTCTTCACCTCATGCTCTTCACAAAAACAATTGAACTAACTAGAAGTAAATTCACCACCTTTTTCAGATCTCAGACACTTCAACTTTTATCCAATCTCAGTCTCAGCCATAGATTTGAAAATATTGAACTTCTCCAATGCTTCAGACTTCTCCCTTAAGAAAGTAACCCACATGATCCTTGAATAGTCATCAATCAGCAACATGAAATACTTGTCACCTTACAATCTTCTCACTCTAGAGGGACCACACAAATTAGTATGTACAAGATCCAATATCCCATTATAAGTATACTAAAACTCGTGCCTGCTTCCCTAATTGACATTCCTTAAATATCAGATTAGAAGGCTTTACAATCTTAGGCAGATCTCTTACAGCTTGAGTGGAACTTATCTTTACCATCTAGTCAAAATTTACATCACCCATCCTTCTATGTCATAACCAACTTTCATCAACCTAAGCAATCAAACAACTTTTACCACCAGCATTCAAGTGAAAGATATTACCTTTAGTCTTTGTACTTGAGAAATCTCAGTTATAGAGCTACTGAAGATCTTACATTTACCATTCTTGAATTGCAAATCATAACCCTTATCAACCATCTGTCCAACACTCAAAAGATTATTCTTTAGACCTTCAACATACAAGACATCATCAGTGTTATGCTTACCATCAAGAGAAATAGAACCTCTACCATAGATTATACCATCTTTCTCATCTCCAAATTTCACTACACCACCATCATACTTTTCCATACTCACAAACTTACTCTTATCACCTATCATATGATGAGAGCAACCATTGTCAATAACCCATTCATCTTTCTCTTCAACTTTAGCAGCCAAATCTTTTTCTTCAATAATACAACTAGTAGAATCAATAGTCACCAAATCATCTTCCTTGATAGAAATGAACACCCACTCATCTCCTGAATTTCCCTTATTAGACTCATCATTTGGCACACCTTCATCAGTAGCAAAGTAACACTTCTTTTGATATTTAGGCTTATAAGGCTTAAATGGCTTCTTATAAACTCTTTCTGGACACCTTGAGGCAAAATGTCCTATCTTATTGCATGAAAAACATTTAAGAGGCAACTTCCCTTCATACTTACCGACACCCTTAGGAAATATTCTAGCAATCAGGGCTTCAAGCTCTTCAAGCTCTCTTTCATCTTCTTCAAGCTCTCTCATCTCCTTCTCATATCTGGATACTCTTGTTGAACTTTAGGAGGGGCTTCAAAAAACTCACTCAACTCAAAAGCAGCAAGCTTACCAATCAACATGTCTCTAGTCACATTTGTTAGTGTCTGGATTTCTTCAATAGTAGTAGCCTTGTGCTTGTAAGCAGGAGGCAAGGATATAAACACTTTAGCCACAATCTCATATTCTTCCAATACTCCACTGACACATTTGATGTTCAACACAAGCTCATTCACTTTTTGCATAAAGGAGGTAATGTTCTCATCTTCACCCATCTTCAACATTTCATACTTTCCCTTCAGGCTCTACAACTTAGCAACTTTCACATGGTTGTCACCTTCATACAAAGTCTTTATCTTCTTCCATATCTCATGAGCAGTTTGCAAATCCATCACATTAGTCATCACAGAATCAGACAAGGCACTCAACAATGCTTCCTTAGCTCTAATATTGAATTCAACTTCCTTTATCTCATCCGGAGTAGTAGGACTATTCGTAGGAACATTATACACGTTCTCAGTTATCCTCCAATAGTCTTCATCGATGCATTGCAAGTGGCATTCCATCCAGTTCTTCCACAGAATGTAATCCATTCCATCAAACCTCATAATATCCTTTTTAAAAGCAAAGGTTGTCATCCCAGATCTCCTCAAGCGATCAAGCTTCTTCTGGAGGATCTAGCTCTGATACCAATTATTGGCAACAAGGTAGCAAACTGAGAGGTGGGGTGATATAGTTTTCTTACAAACTCTACACAACTCAAACTTAAATTCAGATCTGATTATTAACAATGAAAGTATAAACCATCACCGCATCAATAACACACATAACACCAAGATTTTTGACCTGGAAAACTTGGTTAAGGGAAAAACCACAATGGGAACCTACCCACAATGAGATGATACCCTGTTAGGAGTAAGTGGAAATATTACAATGGGGAATGCACATGCATTCAGGCACACTACCTAGAGCTCACTTCTCAAATCACAAAATAAGAAGGGATACAACCCTGATGAAGACTCACTGTCTTATAAATAAATTTTGATTACATTCGAAGGATCATGAACTAATGAAATAACATCTCCACATGCCTGGTTACAGTTATGGTTAGGCACAGTTTGATTTGCTCTACCACAAACTTCTCTACACACTTCAAAAAGATCTAAATACTTGCTTACACACTTACTCGATCACACACTCGCAGATACATCTCACAAATGAATGTTACATATATTTATACAAATCATCAGCCTATATTTCAAGGTCAGCTCAACCCTTAACACAAATAACAAGAATATAACCTCACATGCTACAAAAATACATGTGGACCAAAACAATGTCGGCTAAGACATAGTCTAGACCTAAATCAATACCACAACCAAGAAACATCTCCAAGAATTATGCCTCGAACACCTGCAACACGCTACAATCACCAAGAATGTTGCATAACACAAAGAAGACCACTAGAAAAAAAATGATCAATAACACACACAACGATCAATGTAGACCATTGACATGAATAGGATCTGATCTAAGATCATCCACAAGCAACATAAATCACCACAACAACAACCACAACAACACCACTTACTAGAATCTCCATCATCAATATACCGAACCTCAAGAACACATGCTGAACTGACTATCAAACTGAAAGATTCACTTGCGGGCTTCCAAAACATGAACCATCTAAATTGAGGACACATATGAATCTCTGAAACACTCTGCCAAATCCACAAACAAAGATAATGCAATTTCAGAGCAATGTAGAGCAAAAATGAGAATATTGAACAACCAACCACAATATCGGACCTCGTAACTCGATCAAATCACCATGTGGACCACTAAAACTTTAGCTTAATCAACTAGAGATAAGTATCTCTAAACCCATTAAACTGCAACAACTCAATTGAAACACATTGGCCAAACCAACTCATTTAATCTGACTACACCACTAGAATACACAAAAGAATATGTTGACATCAATGACAACACATCATTCCAGCAAACTTCTCAGCAATATCCAACAATTTTTTTATTGGGATATCTTCTTAAAAAATAATGTTCCTTGTATGCATCAAAGTATCGAAGTAGACATTGTTTAGGTACACTTTCCTTGGTTTTGCAGAGCCAAAAGTGCAGAAGATTTTAGTCCCGAGACTGGATCTTGTTCATTGGCCAAATCTTGTTATAAGCTTGTTGATGAGAAAGTAGCTAAACCTCTAGGTTTTATGATCTGTTGATTTGGGAACCAACAATTGGCACATAAGCCCAAAAGAGGGTGAGAAACCCAACTACCCCATAACCCACTTAGGAAATGACAAAATAGTGGCTGTGAGAGGTGGCACAACAAGCCAAAATAGGGTGTGTAACTTAACTACCCATGTGAGGTGGAGTTACAAATGTAGCTGAAGTATTTTGTCATGTGTCCTCATATTAATCACTCCTAATAACCTAAGCAAGCTTAAATAATATGTGTAGAAAAAATAAATACCCCCTAACATAAGGAAAAATAAAAACCTACACTAACAGTTGGAGATTGTCTTGAGATTCTACTCTCATGTTTTGGAGGTCAGGAAGTTGTGCTCCAATAGTTTCACCGAGAGGTGATCTACAATGGAATCAATGTGTCTGTAAACAAAAATAGCTTTCAAGAAAAAATTGACGAGTTCATAGGTGTCACCACTCATGACTTAGCTATTGGAGGCGGTGCAGATTCTCCTTCAACGATGCCTATTTTTGAAACTTCTCCCTTAATCTTGCCTGTCTAAAATGGATGCATTGGTAGCCCAGGATAGAAAATTGCTACCTAAGATTTTAAAAATGTGATCACTTCCGTTACAATGGATTACTTTTCTAAAACAGACATTTATTTATAGTGGCGGGGGCATCATGTTAATGACTATGCTGAGGCTAACTTTTATTATTCACAATGAAGCAGGATTACATGCAATTGAAACGCCTTGGTAGTGGGAATAAGTATAGAAGATCTTTAAAAAATAATCACAAGGCCCTTAAATAGGCAATACGATGAGCTTCTTGTGCGCTGATCTGAATAACAGAAATCACAAATAAAAATTTGTATGAAGATCAATAAAGAACCGAGGGGAAATAGTGAATTGCAAAGGGCAAATAAATCCAGAGAATAAGTTAGGGATGAAGGACAGTATGTTATTTCTCTATTTCGTGCTATTTTATGGGTGGTAATCCCATAGACCGCTTTTCTAATGGTAAATTGTCAATAAATTTCATCTGTATCTATGGAATCCATTGAGATTATTGCACAACTTTTCTCTCATTCTATGCTCTCACAAGCATTTTGGCATATAGGTGAAGCACAAAGGTTGAAGGAGACGTTGCCACCATTTTTAGACCCTCAGCTCGCCATGCAAGATCTTCTCACACGCATTAGCTAGATTAAGGTTGAGTCGCCATATTGTAAGGATATAAACTGAGTCATATTTTGCTTGCAAATTGTAAGGAAGGTATATATATATATATATATATATATATATATATAGAGAGAGAGAGAGAGAGAGAGAGAGAGAGAGAGAGAGAGAGAGAGAGAGAGAGAGAGAGAGAGAGAGAGAGAGAGAGAGAGAGAGAGAGAGCATATATATTGTAAGGCATATATATGCTATGTTTGTTTTAGCAATCCCATATATTTGCTTAAAAGAAAAAAATTATAAGATGAAACACAAAGGTGGCCCTCTGTGTACATCTTGACCACCAAACAAAGAGCCTACGGAGTCCTCATAAAGGGTAGTTTTTGTTAGAGTAAAGGTTTTAATTTAATCATGTTGATTAAATTACCTTTATTCCTCTCTTAAGATTTCACTTTAGTTTGCATTTGTGACATTTAATAATTATATTAATTATTAAATGTCTACCTATTAGGGTTTCTTTTAGGGTTGCACAATATCCTTTTATAAGGATTCATCATTGTAATTTATCTCTCTCTTGGATGAATACAATTTTCAGCTTTCAGAGCACCCTTGCTTGTTTGTCTCCATCTCTTCTTTCTGTGACAGGTTATTTGCATGCAGGTGATCTTCGGGGTTTGTGAAGTTGGCTTTCTCAACTTCTACATGGTATCAGAGCTCCAGACCTGCTGCTTCCTGTTCATCTTCTAAAGAATTTGGAGCTACAAGGGTTAGATCTGACTTTCAGGTTTTGGTTGCATCAGATCTGTGTTTGTCTTCTGTTTTTTATTTTTGGAATAGGGGGTATTTTTTTTCGGTGCACTTTGAGCCCAAACGGACCTCACCGTTGAGCTCGTAGCGCCCAAAAACCCCTATTTCCATATAAAATTCGTCCGATTTGGACACAGTTGCTCCAGAAGGCAAAAAAATTTTGCCCCAAGGCTGTACGGCCCTAGGACACGCAGACCGAGGCGAAAGTTCAAAAAAAAATTAAAAAAACAATTCAAAATCGCGTTTTTTAAAGCACCGCCGGGCGCAGCCAATTTAACGGCAGGCGCAGCCGGTGCGCAGCCCGGCGGCCACCGCCGCGCCGCCCTGCAACCACCCGCCGCCTGCACGCCGCCAGCCGCTCGCCCGCAGCCCGCGTGCCGCTCGCGCTCCGCCCGCGCTCCGCCCGCACGACGCCAGTCCGTCGCCGCCGCCACAGCGCCACCTCACCCCTGCGCCAGCCCCTGGTCGACCAGCGGACCAGGGGCCATTTTTTTAAAGCCCCTGAGGGCTTGCAGGGCCATTTGTTTTTTTTTGGAGCTGTTTTTACAAAATCGGGCATAACTCGGGCATTTTGGCTCGGATTTTCGAATGGAAATAGGCGTTGGAAAGCTGGTTCCGAGCCCGATCTAATCGATGGAGGTCTTTTTCTCTGATTTTGCCGTTTTACAGTGTTTTTTGCCAGTCAAAGTCAAAACAAGTTTTTTGCACTCCAGGAGCCATATCTTTTGCATACGGACTCCATTTTTTGCAAACGAATAGGCGTTGGAAAGGGGTTTCTATGCTCTTTCCAGATCTGTCATTTATTTTTCCAGAATCTACACTAGGTACATTTTATTCAGTACTTTGTGTTTTCACACATTTGTCAATTACTTGGACGTTTCAGACTTGGAAATGATTTGTTTGCGTGGGATGGCTTTATTTGATCTGCTTTATCAGTATTAAAGTCATTTAGTCTCAGATTTGTTCATTTGAAGAGTTATCATGGGTTTTTCTACTCACCCTTCAGTTGTATTTCTAGAACGGGGTCATTATGAGTCATGGGCAAAGGGCATACTTACACACTGTAGGTGGCTTAATATTTTGCCTTATTTGTATGATCTCATACCTGAACCAGCAACTTTAGAGGGAAAAATAGCTTGGGATATCATTAGAAATCAAATAGTAGGAGTTATTTTGTCTAGTGTTGATTCTGACACTGTGTGGGCTATATCGGGCATTGATTGTCCTCACTCACTTTGGACACGTCTTTGGGAGATCTATGGAGACCCCAGTCTTTCTCCATTCCCAAAGGATCCTGCTTCAGATTGTCTTGTACCCATTGGTTGGAGAGATAACACACCTTTTGATCATGATACTTTAAAGGAACTTCAATATTTAGACACCCTTACATATTCTGATGAATCAGAGGATTGTCTCACAGTTCCTACTCTTCAGACTGAGATTATACATGTATCAACATCATCTCCTTTTGTTCCTGATCAGTTTGATATTGCCTCTTCTTTGGCTCCTATTGATTCAGCTAAGCAGGACATCATACATCTTTCAGACATGGCTACTTGGGATTCTTATCTTGCAGGCATTTCGTCTTTGTTTGTAGAGTCCTATATTGCAGACTTGGAGGATTACTTTGAGGATTTTCAGCTCCTCTTTGTTGACAGCCATATTCCAGCTGTTAGCCCACCATCATCTGTGCATTCAGAGGTTGCAGTTTTTGAGTCTTCCATTCAGTTTGGATTTGACATCTTTTGTTTCAGTTCAGACAGAGGGATTCTTCAGCATCCTATTATGGCACACATCTTGAGACAGATTGATTCTTCTCTCTTCACAGGGTTTCTTCATCTTCGTCCTTTGGATCCATTTCTTCCCAAGGGGAGGAATATTATATGCCGCTTCAGGATCTCTTTCTGGATTCTACCTCAGGCATCCATATGTGCGACAGGAGTTTCTTCATTGTGGGGGGGGCTTCTAGTCTCTTTCTTTTTCTCCTATGGAGACCATTGTATATGTACTTATATGATAGAAGTTGTCTATGGGGGGTATCATGTTATCCACCTCCTATCCTTCTGTTATTAGTGCATTTATTTCTTTCATCTCTTTTTGGAGTAGAGTTTTTCCCATGAGGTTTTCTCTATTTCTCCACTTTACAGAGATTTGGTTGTAATTGGGTACCTGATCAGGCCTTGTTGCCGGGACCCAAGTTTACTTTCTTGCATTGTAGTTACATTTGCTTTCTTGCACATGTTTGTAACTGCACTTTTGTTCATCTTAAGGGGGGGTGTTAGAGTAAAGGTTTTAATTTAATCATGTTGATTAAATTACCTTTATTCCTCTCTTAAGATTTCACTTTAGTTTGCATTTGTGACATTTAATAATTATATTAATTATTAAATGTCTACCTATTAGGGTTTCTTTTAGGGTTGCACAATATCCTTTTATAAGGATTCATCATTGTAATTTATCTCTCTCTTGGATGAATACAATTTTCAGCTTTCAGAGCACCCTTGCTTGTTTGTCTCCATCTCTTCTTTCTGTGACAGGTTATTTGCATGCAGGTGATCTTCGGGGTTTGTGAAGTTGGCTTTCTCAACTTCTACAGTTTTGTGGTGGGTGTGAGCCCACCCAAAGGCCATTGTCCCTGTTGGGTATCAAACCTCTTTGCAAACAACTCAGTAGCGAACAAATTATTAATAAGTTTGTTGCGTACTATCCCATTCCTCCATGTTAGCCAACCTCTCCTTCTCTGGATGCCCAAGCACTCGTCTCTTTTGTGCACAAACCATACTTCTTTTACCCTCCCCGATAATGAAATATAGGGATTAGCAGTGGTTAAACGCTTAGGATACATTAATATTTCTCTAGATTCTTTTTGCCATTTACTTTGGAAAGAAATCATGGGTCGTGTGAAAGATTTTAGAATTATTATAGAGAAATATTAATAACCGATTTATAAATTAATGTAGTTTGGTATACATATTTTTTTACTGTGGTATATGCACTAGTTTTAAATCTGAAATAAATTACGTGATCAATTACTACTGGTTGCCTTCTAGGTAACTCTTTCTTTATTTTTAATATATAAAAAAAATATTGTTATAAGAAAATGTTTGCATGCAATATAAATTGTATTGTCTTTTTATTCAATAACCATCTATATGCTCTAACAACTTGGCAAAATAAGTACCCCGGAGGTAATACTTATTCTAAGCTAGGATACCTTCTTTAAAATAACTTTCAATCAAAGTTATTCAAGAGAATAGTATTATAATAATGCTATTATTAATAATAAAATTATTAATTTCGCCGATAGGCAATCTACCATGGGATCAATGTTGTCTATAAACAAAAAGCCATTTTAAAATAAAATTGACAGTTGCATACTTGTTTAAGGAATCTGCTAATGAAATCAACATAAGTTGAAACGCCTCCCTAAATATTGTCATTGTAATAGGAATCTGAATCAACCCTTACATATTGGATGCATGCATGGTAATAAAAAGCAGAATTGGCTTAAATGCAAATTTAACAGACTATAAAATAGCCAATGCATATGCACGTATTTAGAACTTTTTTTGTAACCAATGTGAGTGGACTCATTAATAGATTTTAAATTTACATTAAGGAGATTGGGGGTAATATATAGTTGTCATTTTGTGTTCTTTTTGGCATTTTCTATCTAACTATTTTCTCAACCTTGCCATTTTGAGTAGCTACGCATGAGAGTTTTCTGTGTTGAGGGTTCCAAACTGAAGAATATCACAGAGGCTCGAACACCATTTTGGTGCATTTTCCTTTATATTTATTTTATTTTATGTATAATATGGCACAATAACATCTATATTAGATGAGATTCAAATGAGTTTATGTTACTTTTTTGTGCATTGAATGGGAACCGAGTATAGTATAATAGAACACATCTGTCGATTAAGATATTTATAGATTATTATCTTTGTAAATATATTTCTTTGCAATATTGCCATAATTTTCTTTTCTATCTATCCAATCTGATGGGCTGCAAAAATTTAATGTATGATTTACAGGCAAAAGGAAAGGAAAAGGGAGGAGGACCGTGGAAATGGAGATGAAACAAGCACGAGCAGCTATAAGGAATGTTGCGAGCTTTTAACAATTTTAGCTTTGTTTCTTTATGAGTTCCAATTCTCCTTTGATTTTGTACACCACACCATTCATATTCTTTTTCTACTTGTTGCTTTTATTCATTGTTGTGTGATTTCTTTCTCTTTTAAACACTTCATAAATCCACTTTTAATGCTAAGTGGCATCTTCTAATGGCACAATCTGCGTACATTAAAAAGAAAGTTGGGTAGTTACAGAGTTTGTGTTTGAATTACATGAAGGTTACAATAATGTCAGTGCCAATTTGAACAACCTCAAGTTTAAAAGTTTTTGTGGGGTACTGGGCAACTAGATTCAATGCTTCAAAGATTGTTTGGATTCAATATGGGGATTGCATTGTACCCAATGTATATTAGAATCTTATATACAGTTCTGATGGGAGAATAATAGCTACAGTCTTTGCAGCCAGCCTCACATTTTAAGGTTTATTGTCAATACATTCCTATAACTCATGTGAATCTATGGTTCCTATCATTGATTTCACCCCCTGTTTAGTAATCTTGCTTTCCAAATTTCCCTTTTTTTTCTTTAATTTGTTACAAGGGTTCAATTATTTTGTCATATTTTTTGGCATTCAATTTTTTTTGGTGGTGAGATAGCCAGTGTTATTATCCTCTTAAATGGGCTTTAGATATATAGTTCTTCTATTTTTCTAATTACAAACCTTTGAAAATTACACATTTAGTTCTGATTCAATATCTGATTTTATGTTTTCATTATAAGAAAAATTGTATATCATTCTCAAAACTATATAATAACTGCAATTGTAGAATATTTTCCAACATGGAAATTCTGTCATGTTGATATTGGTTTGTTTCTAGCTTGAAAATTGTACTACTCCATGTCACATCCATTATGGTGGAAAAAAAACGCTTTTAAGAAAAAATTGACATTTGAATGCATGTCTTTCCAAACCTCGCATGGTAGTTGGTAGTGGCTGCAAGGCATAAGCAACATCATGGTTATTGTAATTGTAACGCATCCCTTAATGCACCCTCACATGCAATTGTAATGCCTCCCTTCCTGCACCCCACAACCATAATCTACAATTTGTGCATGGCTATTTCAATACCAGTCATTAGTATACACTGCAAATTCAGCAAGCTGGAGAAACCACAGAAGAGGGGAATAAAATCTGTCTAAAACCGTTACAGAAAAGTGAACTCCAAGAAAATTAATTGTGGATCATTGTGTTATATCTTTAAAAGCAAATAGAATGGATGAAAGGGTCTTCTTATAGCATTTCTGCTCTAAATTTTTTCTCTTTGGCATTGTTGAGAGCAGGCAGGGCACCACTGTGCCATGTATATTGATTCTTGTCACAGTCTTTTCCCTCACAGCAGATTTTGAAGTGTCCAAAGCACTTCAACATATTTGCTTTGTGTATATCCCTACGATTGTGTGAGACTGAGAGAGTTTCTTTTAGGCACTTGATCAAACACAATATGCACACTGATTATCACTCTATCTTTGGCAATAGTTGTTGCTTTTTAATATGGTTTTGTGTTTTGCATGCATATTTGTGCATTTCCCATTGTTGGAGTATATAACTTCAATTTTGCAGGTAGCGAGGATGTTGGAAAAATGTTGTGGAAATTGGCTTTGAACCTACCAAGTGTGTTTGCTTGGAATTTTATGAAGTCTTTTGAATGATTTGATCTTGTGCATTCTCTACAAATATTTTAACCATTGTGTTTCATTCAATGACATCTCTTTGTGATATTTTGTTGAACAGTTCACAATATTCACCTTTGTGTGCTACTGGTCTCTGCATAAACTATTACTCTATCTAACAAAGTTTTTTTTTCTCTTTCAAAGTATTCTACCAAGCATTCTACCAAGCACTCTGAGATTTCATTTGTGTGAGACATAGAGCACAGCCGCCAAAAAGAAAGGTAACTGCTTCAAACTTCTCAACAACTGAACACAATGGTCGTTATTGTCTGAAAATTGTTCAATGAAAATCGTAACTAAAAGGTGTCTCAGAAAAAATAGGATTTAAGGATACAAATGCAACATGTTGCAGATCACAATTATTTTATGCACAAGCACACTATGCAAAGATAGCTTCCAAAATTTGTTTTGTATTGATACAAGAGCCTATGTGTCTAGACTAGAACCCATCTAAGAGAAAAAAATCTATGCCATTATGCACTAGATTTGGAGTGAATATTCTTCCTTTATCCATCCTTTTAATCTCTCTACATTGCTTTTGGGAAATAATGCTTTGGTTACTAATAATGGACAAACCTTGTTCCTTGACAACATTATTGCATTCTACATATGATTTGGTAAACACAATTCAGTTGATTCAACAATTTTCTTGAGTATAGAGTCTTTTTTCAATTTTCTTTTATAAATTTTTTTTGGTAGATATCTTTAATAAAATTATTATTATTATTAAAAATAAAGGAGGTTATAATTGAAAGATTGAAAAATAAAGTTTATAAATCATTATATTAAATAATAATAATGCTATTTTAATAAATATTTAAGAAATAAAAATCAGTCTACAAAATTGTTATATTGCACTGATACAATAAAAAAATAAATCAAGTATATTTTAGTAATATGGTCGTTTTGTTCATTGTAGGATTTAATTCATAGAAATCATCTTTAAAATATATTATTAATCAACCTTGCTAAAATAAAGATAGTAAAAATAGGTTTCATTGTTTCAATTATATATATATATATATATATATATATATATATATATATATATATATATATATATATATATATATATATATATATAAAATTTTGATTTTAGATATCAAAGTAAACCTGCTATAATAAACACAATAAAAAATAAGATGAAATTAGTACATTCCAAAATTAATTATGCTTCTCAACAAACTTACTAAAATGAACAAAATGTAAAACATGAAAAAATTAATGCATTCCAAAAGTTATTCTTTATTATGATTTCTCAATATTTTAACTAAAGTTAGAGAGAATTCCTTTTGACAACAAACTTGCTAAAATGAACACTATGTAAAAAGTGAAGAAATTATTACATTCTAAAATTAGAAATCATTCTATTTTTCTCTATTTTTCAATTAAACCCATATAGAATTCTTAGGCTAGGTCCCATGGAGGGGGGCTTCCTAAAAAATAGAGCAGGTGTTGCTCAGATTTTTTAGGACAATTTCTAGCCCCACCCCTTTTGCACCCGCTCAAATTTGCATGTCTAAAAAGTAGGGGTTGTTATGTTTTTGGAAAAGATTCCAAATAATCCCGTAGCACAAAAAAAATTCTTCATGGGACCATCCCTTCCACATAAATAGAGCCCAGGCCCCTCCCATGAGACCCCAGCCTTATAGATAGCAAAAATACTAAAATAAATAAATTGAAAAGGTGAAGAAATTAGTACATCCCAAAATTAATCCTTATTTTAATTATTTTAATGTTTCTATTAAACCTATATAAAATTCTTATTCACAATAAACTTTCTAAATGAACAAAATGTAAAATGTGAAGAAACTAATATATTCTGAAATTAATATGGATGTGTTAAACAAGGGGAAATATCAATTTTAGAGGTAATTGGATATTGATAAATTTAATCTCAAACCATAGAAGAAAGACAAATGAACAATATTCAATTAGGATTAGGATTAGGGTTTAATTAGAGTAAGACTTAGAGGTAATTGGATATCGATAAACTTAATCTCAAACCATAGAAGAAAGACAAATGAACAATATTCAATTAGGATTAGGATTAGGGTTTAATTAGGGTAAGACTTAAAGTTCAAATTTAATTAGGGTTACTATTAGTGTAAGAAACAAAATTATGAATAGGCTTATAATTATCCATAGAATTAAATTTTAAAGTTAGAATTAGAATTAGAGATATGGTTTAGAGTTAAATTATGGTTAAGGTTCGGGTTATAGTTCAATTAGTTTTAAAGTTAAGATTAGTGTTCAATTTTATCAGAATTAGTTTGGGGTGTAATTATGGTTAGGGCTCAAGTAGAGTTATAAGAGAAATTTTTGAGTTAGGGTCATATTATGATTATAGTTCACATATGGTTACAGTTAAGGTTAGGGTTCAATTGGGGTTAGATTTCAAGTTCAATTAGGGTGATGGTCAAAGTTAAGTTATGGTTCAATATGGGGAAATTATTGCACTAGAGTTAGAGTTGACTTTAATGTTAGTTTGAAATTTGGGTTAGGTTTTAGTAAAGGTTTAAATCATGGGGTTTAATTAAACTTAAGATTAGTGTTCAAATAGTGTTATAAAATAAATATCCAATTCACTTGGTTAGGGTTAAATTATGCTTAGAATTCAAATAAGGTTAGGGTTGGGGTTAAATTAGGGTTAAAGTTATGGTTAGAGTTGGGGGTAAAGTAGGGTTAACACTTAATTATAATTATGATTAGGGTTTTAATTAGGGTTATCCTTAAGGTTAAAATTCAATCAAGATTAGGGTTGGTGTAAAAAATAGCATTATGAGTCCGCTTATAATTATGGATTTAAAAAGTTAGAATCATAATTAGAGCTAGGATTAGAATTAGAATTAGAGATATGGTTAAAATTAGTATTGAATTATGATTAATTTTTAGGTTAAGGTTTAATTAAGCTTAAATTTAAGGTTATAGAACAATTTGGGTTAGGGTCCTATTAGAGTTATAAGAGAAATATTTGAGTTAGCTTTCAGTTAGGATTAGTGTTTAAGTTTAATTAGGGTTATGGTTATGGTTAGATTAGGGATCAACTAAGGGAAATTATTAAGTTAGGGTAAAAATAATGGGTTTTAATTATATTTAATGTTATAGACGAGTGAGGGTTAGGGTTAGCGTTAGTTGAAAATGCAATTAGAGTGAAATTAGGGTTAGGGCTAGATTTTAACTAGAGATTAATTAGGGTTAAGCTTAAGGTGAGATTTATGCTTTAAAATAGGGTTGTAATTGTTATTACAGTTTATCATAATGATATCTAAATTTTATTATAAGTTATAGTTCACTTATCAATAAGGTTTAATTAGGGTTAGGGTTAAGTAGGGTTATTGTTTAAATAGGGTTGATATCAGTGTAAGTGTTAAATTAAGATTATGGTTAGGGTTCAATTATATAATGGTCTAAATAGGGTTAGAGATAAATTATTAATCATAATCTTATTGTTAACCCTAATTCTATCTCTAATAGTAAACCTAACCCTAACCCTAATCATAACCTAACCCTATCCCTAATCTTAACCCTAATCCTAATTCTATTTCTAACCCTTCTCTTAACCTATCACTAAGCTCAAACTTTAACCCTAAAACAAATAATAACTATATTGTTAACCCTATTTCTATCTTTATCTCTAGCCCTAACCCTAATCCTAATCTAACCCTAACCCTAACCCTAACCCTAACCATAATCTTATTGTTAACCCTAATTCTATCTCTAGCCCTAACCCTAATCCTAATCTAACCCCAACCCTAACCTTAATAACATACCTGTACTGAATATTTTGAATGTTGCAAATATTTACTTGCATAGCTTTTGTTTGTAGGTTGATTTATTCATATTTATGAATGTTAAAATATTTTAAAATTTGATATCTCTCGGCGAATTTTACATAGATTTTTTGAAATATATGTATACTAGTCTATGTAGTAATGATAATAATTGTCTGACAGTGTTTACAGAGCTCCACATTTTCAGTTCTCCTATTCTATCTTTCGATATATGTTATTCTGATTTGGTATGTGTTATTGTGCTCTAGAATTGTGTTCTTGGCCATGTTCTTTCCTGGTCCAGTTAACCCTAGATGTTATATCTTTTGTTCTAGTGATTGTGGTTTTTGGATAACATGTTGTTGCTTTGTGATTTGGTCAAATTCTCATTCCTTTCTACCGTGAGAATGCTTAGCGAAGACCTATTTTGAATATGTTTTATAATCTCCTTGGTCGACTTGGAAAATCTATTTTGGAGATCAGTATATATAAAGAATAGTTGTAATTAAATATTATAAGAAGGAATTGTAGAAGGAAATTGATTATAAAAGGAAGATCTATCTTTGTTGATGCAAAGTGGTTGATCAGTATGGTTGTGTACGGATGTTGTTTGGTATCGGTGGTAGTGAGACTAAGGTTTCTTTTGACATTGAAGTTGTGTGACAGTCGTGCCTTCATGGTGGATTCTTTCTTTCTTCCTCTGGGCAATGCACCCTCCTATTTTTGGTAGTTTTAGTCAAATAGTGAGCCCATCTCCAGTGAGAAATTCTAGCAGTGAGCCATCTTTGTAAAAATTACCTTAATCGATGTCACCCTAATAGGCGTTTGCATATTGAGAACTAACATTCTACGTGGTTTTTCCTTTGTTGGGTTTTCCATGTCATATCTAGTGTTTCATGTTCTTATCTATTTATGGTTATGTAATCTGAGTTTAATCTGTACCAGATCTATTTTTGTGGGAAAATGAATACATTGTAATATACAAATGATTCACCCCCTCCCCCCTCTCAGTTGTCCAAAATATTCATCAATAGAATCAAAAGAAAAGAAATACAGATCTAGAAAGTATAGACTGAGACAAATTGAACTAGATTTTGAAGAACCAGAATACCCTAGACATTGGCAATCCCTAAATAGTATCTGATACTTTTTTGACAAAATTTTAGGAGATTTAAATCGACATTTTGATCCCAAAATTGTTTCCAATATCTGTATCTAACACCTTCAGGCTAGGTCGCCTAACCCTATAGTTTGGCATGTCTAAGATCAAATTTTAGGAACAAGTTCCTCTCTTCTTCCTTTCTCTAGATATGTACTTAGAGTCTACATATCTATTCTAATTTTTTTTATTTATGTTGTTTATTGTCAAATTTGCATCATTAGACCTAGTTCTAGCATTTAATAATTTCTTATCCAATTATAATAGTTCAACTAAAACAAGATGAATGAAGTCAAATAGTTTTCCAACCCTTTCCAATAGGTTTGAGGTTGGGCCTATTGAATTTCATTTACCTTAATGTGATGCTATTATGAATGGGTTTGATAAATAGTTTGTGTGTTTGTACTAGTGAAGTCGATTTCCTCACTAGTATAGGTCCATAACATCATACTAAGCAACTGAAGTAGGATATGTAGGTTTGAAGACATTCTCATCAATAGAATTCCATAGATCTCAATCTATTAACAAATCCTCAATCTCTGGCTTCCACATCTCAAAATCATTTCTAGATAATTTATCCACCTTTATTCTCCTTGGCAAACTCATCATTTGAAAACTTCTTAACAAGATCATAAAGCATCTTCTGCACAAGCTCCCACTCAAATTTGGATTAGTTCAAAAAACCCAATAACCCACAACTAATACCAAAGGTAATCAAGCTTTGATACTACTTGTAAGGAAGTTAAGGCAGTAGAACAACTTCCTACACTAACCTTGAGAGGAGGGAACTTATGCAAAAAAAAATTAGATATTTACAACAGTTACAAAAATTTAACAAAATAAATATTAAAAACATGCATACCACAACATAGTGATTTACATGGGGAAACCCTTTTAGGAGAAAAATTCCACACTCCAAAGTTGCCCAATAAATCATTTAAAAATTAACAATAAAATACAATATACTTATAGAAAAATATTCTCACATGAGTATCACTAACCAAAGACCAAAGGTAATTTAATAGATATAAGACTTACACACAACCTCCATCTCATGCACCTAATAAATAGGAGATACAATACATGAAACTATCAAATGGTATTACAAAACCATGATCTAAAACCACCCAAAAAGTGGTGTCCAACTTTTTTTCAATCCAAGATGCCCTATGATGTCTTAAAAACCACACCAACACATGTAACTCCCTTTTACAAATCATTTATGTGTCCAACATGTTTTTATAATTCCTATTTTAAGAAAATGAATGCCATAAATTTTGATTTGGGAGTTTGATTGATAAAATCATTTAAAGGGATATAAAGCTTGTGAAGTGTTATATTAAGCCATAACATGCTATGCTAATTACAACCACTTTTTTGGGCCCAAAAATGCCTCTAAAGCCTTCAAAATTGACTTTGAAACTTTAAAAAATGAAAATTTTAGTATCTTCTAATCTAGACATGATCACATCAATCGGTATGGCATTCCAAAGGTGATTATCACAGACAATGGAAGACCTTTCAAGATTCAGGACGTCAAAGAACTATGTAACAAATTTGATAGCCAACATCGCTTCTCCACCCAGTATTACCCACAAGGCAATGGTCAAGATGAGGCTTCAAATAAAACCCTTATCAAAATATTGAAAAATACAGTCAATGAAGTTGGCCATGATTGGCACTTGCAGATTCACCTCGCCCTTTGGGCCTACCGCACATAACATCTGCACACCCATCAAAGCCACTCCATATTCACTCATCTTTGGTTCTGAGGTTATCTTGCCACTTGAGATCAAGCTCCCCTCGCTGAGAATATCACTGCAGAACATTCTTTTTGATGAAGAATACAGAGTAGCAAGACTTCAAGAGATGGAAATGCTAGATGAACGATGTCTCAATGCTTTGAATCACCTTAGGGTCTCTCAAAACCGCTTTCGTCTTAGTTACAACAAGAAACTCAAGGTGAAAGAGTTTGAAGTTGGTGACCTTGTGCTCAACGAAAATCAAAGAAATCTCCAGGATTGAGAAAAGAAAGGCAAGTTCAAGCCTAATTGGCTTGGACCCTATGTTATCACTGCCAAATATGGCTCTAGAGCCTATCAATTGTCTATACTTGAAGGAGAACCATTGGATGAACTAATGAATATCATCCATCTCATTTAATAATCAAGGAATCCAAACTTTCAAAATTCAAAAAATCAAAAAAATCAAAATGCATAAAAACACACAAAAATTTGAAAAAAGCAAAAAAGAAAATCATTTTGTCCATCGGTAAAAGCCACTATGTGGCACTATGGGCAAGTACCTTGGTGATAATCTATTTCAAGTGTTAAGGTAAATAAATAGACTCCACCATCTATTCAAACACTTATCACATCCTCGCTCACCCATTCATTCCATTCACATACATTCCATTTTATCTGATCATCCCATCTTCCATCACAATTCCAATTCTCCCATTTGTGCAGGCACTCTTCGCCTTAGTCACACACTAGAATCCTATCACCACGTCCTATCGTATGAGATGATGAACCAATCCACTACTTTGAATAAAGATATCCCCATCAAATTGAGCTTTCCCCCAATACACTGAGCTTTCACATCAATCTAAGCTTTTCCCATCCATTTGAGCTTACCTAGACTTGCACGTAATCCAAACACCCATACACAATGTCTTAACCAAATCCAAGCATAGATCATCTTGACTAGCATCTCTCCCAGTCAGCTTATCTATTTCCTCCAATTGATTTATTTCATTATCATGCACATTAGGATGTATCCTTTCCTTCCATGCCAATCGTATCCAAATCCATGTCCTACTCTTGGCAAGAGAAGTTTGTTGGTCAAACAAGTCATTTGCCTGAATGATATTTTTGCTTTGATTTTATTTTTTGTCCTACGACTATACCTATTCATGGTTGCCTTGATCTTTCTATACCTTGGTATGTCTAGGTTGGTGTACACTGGGGCATAGTTTTTGTTGTATGATGTGTTTGATGGTTTCTCATGTTTGATCCAACAAGTCTTGCATTCACTTTGAGTATGTTGGTATAGTTGTGTGGCCCATTATTTGCATATTCCAATAAAGTCCCCATAAAGGACTTGAATGCGAAATGATGCCATCCAACTCATATATCTCATATATCCGATCATAGTGACATGTACACTTGCATACATTGAGATAACCTATTGTCTGTGAGTCTACTCCATGCATCAGATATTCATTACATTCTGATTCCTATAATTAGTGATGCCAATAAGAGGCTCCAGTTTATTCACCTTTCTTATCATTCCCCTTTTTCCTTTCATCATATAGTCCTATCCATTCCAAGAGCACACCTGTGTTCTTGGAACCTATATGTCCTCTTGAGGGGGCATACCATGGCTTCCTTGTCATCCTTCCTCAACTCACTAATGATTGGGGCATCATGCTACTAGTCCTTAGCTTTTTGTATCCACTATGTTTTATTCTTCTTTGATATAACATCACTTCGTGCTACTATATCAAAGAGGGGCAAAATATAGACACATAAAATTAATTAAATTAATATTTAATTAATTATCCCATGTTGCATAATTAATTAGTTTAATTATTTTAGCCCTTTAGTCTTCCTAAATTAATTAAATCATATTTAATTAATAACTCCTTTCTATTTCTCATAAAGTTTGATTTATTTTAATAAATCAAACTCAACCTTAGGAAATATTCCAATTTTATTCCTAATCCTAATGAGCTAAATTAACTCATAATTAATTAGGCTAATTTAGTGATTCCTACAAACCCACATCTTAATCCCCTCATGAAGCTAATTAACTCAAAGCCTAATCCCTAGTAGTAGTTATTTTATTTTTAAATACTACACACCTGCCCAAGTCATCTCACCCATCCACCTAACCTTTGACCAAGGGGTGCTCCAACATGTGAGAATTTCTCTTCCCCATGGAACCACCCTACAAATTCCTCTTTTAGCCCTCATGTCATAACCCCCTTTTTCATTTCCCTTACACCTTTGCCACAAGTGTTT
This sequence comes from Cryptomeria japonica, assembly GCF_030272615.1. Taxonomy (NCBI): domain Eukaryota; kingdom Viridiplantae; phylum Streptophyta; class Pinopsida; order Cupressales; family Cupressaceae; genus Cryptomeria; species Cryptomeria japonica. The sequence continues at coordinate 376,479,791 of NC_081409.1, forward strand.
CCACTTGTCAACTTCATGGACTTCCAAAGGTTTGCTCACACATGTGTGAGCACACCTTCCCCTTTTCCCTATGATAGTTGGACTTCCCAAGGTTTTCTCAAAAATGTGTGAGAACACCTTCCCATTTTTCCTATGACAATTATTCTTCCCAAGATGTGGTCACACATATGTGAGCACACCTTGCTCTCTCCTTCAATCTCAGTGATGGGTAGCAACCGCACAATAACTCAACAAATACAGATAACCTATCCCAACTCACCTACCTTTCCTTCATAGGAGACCTCAAATCACCTAACCAACCTTCAACCCAAAGTTATCAGAATCTCATTATGACACAACTCTTCCATGTCTCAACACAAGACCCAATGCCAACATACACCCCTCTAGGTTACTCCCTATTCTCAAAACTCCATCCTCTCAAGAACAACTCTTACTAGGTCTTTAATTTGTTCATAGTCCCAACACCCCTTGACAAACAAGTATACACCACCCAAAGTATCATATGGAAACTTTATTGGGGCACTCTTTCATAGACAACGCCATGCTTTATCCCTCCCAACCAGCCTAAAACACAATATGGACCCCACTGCTATAATATTGTTTACAGTGACAAACAACACTAATGGGACAATCAACACTTGGATATTCAATTACTCACAATATTCAAATGATAGTGATGATGATGAGACAAATTCCTTTCCCCCCTTCCAACACTAAACTCAACAATACACTCGCTTCCCAAGTCTGTAATATACAATATTTATATTCACTGTTAAATGGTGACAGTCATACATCCTCACAATTCTATAGGTTCTTTAGGTCTTCAACTACTTGTAATATGTTTAATATTTACCTACACACTCAACAAAATCATTACTTGCCTCCTCACAATCAAACTTGGCATTCTCATACCCTCGAACCTCCTTCATTTTTAGTTTTAATAGTCTCAGACTCCATAACAGTCATCAAAACTTCATGAGGCACATGTGGACTTGATGATCCATCCCTGAATACTTAATTAAATTGAAATACATATAGTTATACACATTTGTGCCCATTTTGGGGCTTATTTGCCATTAAATGAAAAAGATATTACATTTCTAAATTCACTATTTACCTTAGGACAGGGTTTAACATTTTTTACAAAATTTATTGTTTCACCTTCAATACTTAGTCAAATTGAATGGGAAAAAAGGTACACTAAACTATATTCTTTCCTCTTCAATGCCAAATAAATTACAAAGGTGGATAAATGAGTTTTAATGGTGAATAATGGGCATGAACAGATAGTAACGTGGTGATTCCCATAATTAAGTGTAGAAATTTGTTAGCTTTTATTGATATTGCTTCACATACATCATCAAAAACCTTGAATTACTAAGGAGAGGCCTTTATATATGTGTTATAATCCTCCTCATTGGTTACAACCACATTTTTAATTTGTATTACTAACTAACACCTAATTACTCTCATAATGCAAAACTTGTTTTGAGCATTTTTTGACAATGTGAGCAATTTTGCAAATTTTAACTCCTAGACCCAACCTATGATTTTCAATGACTCAAAATGACACAAATAGGTCCAAATAGGTGAAAAAAACACCTTTACATCACATTTTGACTCAAATTAGAACATTTAGATACCTTGAGCACATTTTGACAACATTTGACAATTTTGAGCAACCTTGCCTATGCAACACCTATTAGGACTTCAATACACAACTAGTGGTCTTATTGACCTTATTACATCATATGTGGTCATAGTTGACCCTATTTACATTGAAAATCCATCAAAACATCATACTCTCTTATTTTTCCTCATAGAGGCTTCAAGATCAACAAGGTGCTCTTGCACCATACTCCCCCCCCCCCCCCCACTTACAAAAGAACTCATGTCCCATGAGGGGAACCCAACTCATTGTTGTTGTTGCACACCTGAAAAACTTGCAATAAAAGGATAAAAAATATAATAAAATTTCATATCAATGCATAAAGGATTACAAACTATCACCATGCTTGGTTTACACCAAGAATTGTCATGAGGTGTTTGCACTTGCACCCTTTCCAACACATCTTCAGTCTCTACCTATTGTACCTACCCCTTAACACTTGCAATCTCATGCTTCTTTATGTCCTTAACCTAAAAAAGAGGACACATAATAGATCCAACCAATACCCTTACAAGCAAGTCACTAGTTTCAGCCTTCTCTAGACTTGAATTGGTTGCAACTTCATCACCCTTGACAAGTGTCTTCTTGCCAAACATCACAATTTTAATCTTACCCCTGACATCATCAGTCATTGGCAACAAAGTATACTTAGCCCCATTCCTTTCAAGTATATAAGTGTTCCTCCTACCATCATAAGAAGTACTGTTATCAAAATGCCAAGGCCTACCAAGTAGTATATGACTACATTCCATGGGCAAAATATCACACCAAACACTAATCCTTATATTGACCAATCTGAAAATCAACCTTTTCTTGCTCCTTCACCAACAAAGTAACAACATCATTAATCAAGGACACTTTATATGGACTCTTATGAGGCATCCTTTCCAAATTCAATTTCTCAACCATCTCAATAGAAACCATGTTATCGGTGGAGCCAGAACCAACAACAATAGTACAAACTTTACCTTTGCATTAACAACTTGTTCTAAAGAGGCTTCTTCTTTGTATTGGTTCATATCATTGTGAGGTCTTCAAAATAGTCTTCTTAATCATCAAACTCTCACCAACCTCTGAATTTCATACAACCTCCCTTAGACTACTATCAACCTCATCCTTTTGAGAAAATGCAATCCTTTTGTTAACCTTAAATGTTGAAGATGGTGTCTTTTCGGGACATTTAAAAGAAGGATGACCAAATTCATTGCAATTATAACATCTATTGGAGAATTTATTAGAACCTCTACCAAATCTTCCTCTATTGTTACCAAATCAACCTCTAAAATTAGAAAATAATTGTTCTTTACCTTTTCTTGTATCACCTTGATCCTCATGTGTTTGTTTTTGTGAAGGAAATGTACCTCTACCTCTATTATTACTGTTGCCTCTTCCTTTTGTGGATTTCTCTTGCCTCCTTTTGAATTTCTCCTCAGCCTTGAGTGCCAATTGGAAACATTCTTCCACACTTTTGGGGTTAGAAATTACCAACTCATCTTGAATATTGAACCTAAGTCCTCCAAGATACCTAGCCACCTTTTCAATTTCATCCTCATCCCTTCCTACTCTTATACCCAACTTATAAAATTCATCAGTATAAGTTTTCACATCTAGATCCCTTTATTTTAAACTTTTCATTCTTTTAAACATTTGAACCTCATAATCTCTAGGGAGAAACTTACCTTTGATTTTTGCCACCATTTTGTCCCATGAGATGATCTTTGCTTTGCCATTCTTCCTTCTTTCTGCATATTCATAATCCTATCATAGGAGAGCATGTCCTTTCAACTTTTACTTTGCCACTTTGACCTTCTAATCATCAAGTACATCCTCACTCTCAAAATATGTGTCCATGGTTGCAACCCAATCAAGTAGTTCTTCTTCATTTGGATTCCCACCATACATAGGTAGGTCAACTCTTGCCTTGTATTGATCACCTTTCACTACCTTTAACAATCTGAGTCTCCGCTACTCTTCAGGATCTATTTTTTCTTCCTATTTTGCTTCTTGGAACTCCTCTTCTTCTTCCTCTTCATCATTCACATCTCCTATATCAACATTCCTTCTTTGATTGGACTCCAAGGCTTCAAACCTTGTCATCACAACATTATAGTATTCTTGCAACCTTGCATTCTTCTCCTTCAACTCCTACAACTCTCTAGCAGTACCCACACTCTTAGGAGGCATCTTGTCTTCAACCTCTTACTTACCATTCTCTCAAATCCCAACTATCTTATTTAGGGACCTACTTCCTTGCTCTAATACCAATATTATGGGGAGCAATGACACAATAACTCAACAACTAGGGACAACCTATCCCAACTTACCTACCTAGTAGGTGCATTCTCTTAATTAGGTGTTCTCACTTTCACAATTCATCAACACCTTTCTTTCATAGGGGCTCCCAAATCACCTAACCAACCTTCCACCCAACATTATCAGACTCTCTCCATGACACAACTCTTCCATGTCTCAACACAAGACTCAATGCCAACATACACCCCTCTAGGTTACTTCCTATTCTTAAAACTCCATCCTCTTAAGAACAACTCTTACTAGGTCTTTAATTTGTTCATAGTTCCAACAACCCTTGACAAATAGGTATACACCACCCAAAGTATCATATGAAAAATCTATTGGGGCACTCTTTCATAGACAACACCATGATTTATCCCTCCCAACCACCCTAGAACACAGTAAGGACCCCACTACTATAATATTATTCATAATGACAGACAACACTAATGGGACAATCAACACTTGGATCTTCGCTTACTCACAATCTTCAAATGATAGTGATGTTGATGGGACAACTTTATTTCCCCCCTTCCAACACTACACTCAACAATACACTCGCTTCCCAAGTCTGCAATATACAATATTTCTATTCACTATTAAATGGTGACAGTCATATAAAGGTTTAGGACAATCATACATCCTCACAATTATATAGTTTCTTTGAATCTTCAATCACTTAGAATATGTATAATATGTCCCTACATAGTCAAAAAAACCTTTACTTGCCTCCTCACAATCAAACTTGGCATTCTCATACCCCCAAACCTCCTTCATTTTTTAGTTTTAACGGTCTGAGACTCCATAACAGTCATCAAAACTTCATGAGGCACGTGTTAACTTTGATGATCCATCCCTGAAAACTTAATGAAATGGAAATACATATAATTATACACATTTGTGCCCATTTGTGCCCATTTGTGGGCTTATTGGCAATTAAATACAAAATATATTACATTTCTAAATTCATTGTTTACCCTAGGATAGGGTTTAACAAGTTTTACAAAACTTATTGTTTCTCCTTCAATACTCAGTCAAATTGAATGAAACAAGTATTGAAGGAAACAAAAGGCACAATAAACTAGATTCATTCCCCTGAATATCAAATCAATTACAAAGGTGGATCAATGAGTTTTAATGGTGAACAATGGGCATGAGAAGATAGTAACGTGGTGATTCCTAGAATTAAGTGCAAAAATTTGTCAACGTTTATTGATATTGCTTCACATTCATCATCAAAAACCTTGAATGACCGAGGAGAAGCCTTTATATATGTTTTATAATCCTCCTCATTGGTTACAACCACCTTTTGAATTTGCATTACTAACTAACACCTAATTACTCTCATAATGCAAAAGTTGCTTTGAGCATTTTTTGACAATGTGAGCAATTTTGCAAATTTTAACTCCTAGACCCACCCTATGATTTTCAATGACTCAAAATGATACAAATAGGTCCAAATAGGTGAAAAAAAAACCTTTACACCACATTTTGACTCAAATTAGAACGTTTAGATACCTTAAGGACATTTTGACAACATTTAAAAAATTTGGGCAACCTTGCCTATGCAACACCTATTAGGACTTCAATACACAACTAATGGTCTTATTGACCTTATTACATCACATATGGTCATAGTTGACCTTGTTTACATTCAAAATCCATAAAAACATAAAACTCTCATACTTTGCCTCATAGAGGCTTGAAAATCAACGAGGTTCTCCTGCACCATACTCCCACCCCTAGAAAAGAACTCATGTCCTATGATGGGAACCCAACTCCTTCTTTTTGTTGCACACCTAAAACACCTGCAATAAAAGGATAAAAAACATAATACAAGTTCATATTAGTCCATAAAGGATTATAGACTATCACCATGCTTGGTTTACACCAAGAATTGTCATGAGGTGTTTGAATTTGCACCCTTTCCAACACATATTCAGTCTCTACCTGATGTACCTACCCCTTAACACCTGCAATCTCATGCTTCTTGTTGTCCTAAAACTGCACAAATGGATACATAATAGATCCAACCATTACCCCTACAAACAAGTCACTAGTTTCAGCCTTCTCTAGCCTTGAATTGACTACAACTTCGTCACCCTTGACAAGTGTCTTCTTGCCAAACATCACAATTTTACTCTTACCCTTGACATCATCAGTCATTGGGAATAAAGTATACTTAACCCCATTCTTTTCAAGTGTATAAGTGTTCCTCCTACCATTATAGGAAGTATTGTTATCAAATTGCCAAGGCCTACCAAGTAGTATATGACTACATTCCATGGGCAAAATATCACACCAAACACTATACTTATATTGACCAATCTGAAAATCAACCTTTTCTTGTTCCTTCACCAACAAAGTAATATCATCATTAACCCAAGACACTTTATATGGACTCTTATGAGGCATCCTTTCCAAATTCAATTTCTCAACCATCTTAGTAGAAACCATGTTATCGGTAGAACCAAAATCAACAACAATAGTACAAACTTTATCTTTGCATTGACACCTTGTTCTAAGAGGCTTCTTCTTTGTATGGGTTCATGTCCTTGTGAGGTATTCAAAATAGTCTTCTTAATCATCCAACTTTCACCAACCTTTGAATTGCATACAACCTCCCTCGGACTACTGTCAACCTCCTCCTCTTGAGAAAATGCAACCCTTTTGTCAACCTTAGATGTTGAAGATGTTATCTTTTCAAGACATTTAAAAGAAGGATTACCAAATTCATTGCAATTATAACATCTATCAGAGAATTGATTAGAACCTCTACCAAATCTGCCTCTATTGTTACCAAATCCACCTCTAAAATAAAAAAATAATTGTTCTTTACCTTTTCTTGTATCACCTTGATCCTCATGGATTTTTTTTTGTGAAGGAAATGCACCTCTACCTCTTTTATTATTGTTGCCTCTTCCTCTTGTGGATTTCTCTTGCCTTCTTTTGACTTTCTCCTCAGCCCTGAGTGCTAATTGGAACAGTCTTCCACACTTTTGGGGTTAGCAATTACCAACTCATCTTGAATATTGAGCCTAAGTCCTCCAAGATACCTAGCCACCTTTTTAATTTCATCCTCATCCCTTCCTACTCTTATACTCAATTTATAAAATTCATCAGTATAAGTTTTCACATCTAGATCCCTTTGTTTTAAACTTTGCATTCTTTTAAACATTTGAACCTCATAGTCTCTAGGGAGAAACTTACCTTTGAGTTTTGCCACCATTATGTCCCATGAGATGATCTTGGCCTTGCCCTTCTTCCTTCTTTCTTCTTGTTCATAATCTCACCATAGGAGAGCATGTTCTTTCAACTTTTACTTTGCCACTTTGACCTTCTGATCATCAGGTACATCCTCACTCTCAAAATATGTGTCCATGGTTGCAACCCAATCAAGTATTTCTTCTTCATTTAGATTCCTACCATACATAGGTAGGTCAACTCTTGCCTTGTATTGATTACCTTTAATTGCCTTTAACAATTTGAGTGTCCGCTGCTCTTCAGGATCTATTTTTTCTTCCTACTGTGCTTCTTGGAACTCCTCTTCTTCTTCATCTTCATCACTAACATCTCCTATATCAACATTCCTTATTTTATTGGACTCCAAAGCTTCAAGCCTTGCCATCACATCATTATAGGATTCTTGCAACCTTGCATTCATCTCCTTCAACTCCTACAACTCTCTAGTAGTACCCACACTCTTAGGAGGCATCTTGTCTTCAACCTCTTACTTACCCTTCTCTCAAATCCTAACTATCTTATTCAGGGACCTACTTCCTTACTCTGGTACCAATATGATGGGGAGAAACCACACAATAACTCAACAACTAGAGACAACCTATCCCAACTCACCTACCTAGTAGGTGTATTCTCTTAATTAGGTGTTCTCACTTTCACGATTCATCAACAACTTTCCTTCATATGGGCTCTCAACTCACCTAACCAACCTTACACCCAAGGTTATTAGACTCTTTCCATGACACAACTCTTCCATGTCTCAACTGTTGGCATTTTTTATGATGATGTTGTGATTGTCATTGATTGACACACACTTTCTTTGAGATCACTTTTTGTATGTATGAGTTATGCTCAACCGGTATTGGTTCCAACCGGTAATATGTATTAAAGTCTTTAGACTATCAGTGTTTTGCAGAAAGTGTTTACCGATCTCAAGCAGTATGAAGACCCAAAGTGGTATGAAGACCTCAAGCGGTTCGAGGATCCTAAAGTGGTATGAAGGAACAAAGCGGTTGTTATCATTTTCCCAATCTTCATTTTTGACAACTGGTAATCAGTTAAATGTATGAACAGGTATTACTCTGTGATGAGTTACCAACCGGTATTTTTGTGATGAGTTATCATCCACCGACACTTTGGCGGTGATTCTGTGTCGTGCTACCAAATGTGTCTAGATGCACTGAAAATCCTATTGGACTGACATGAAATCAAATTCCTTTAATAAGGACATCATGTCTAGGGTTTATGTATGAGTTAGGGTTTTAGGTGGTTGATGAGGTTTTTGTATGTGCGATCATAGAAGAGAAGACAAGGTCTATATGAAGAAGAAGAGTGTGGAGATATTGAAGACTGAAGTAATGTTGAAATGCTTTAACAATGAGCTATCAAGGATCTAACTAAGCAGACTATGCTATTTGCTAGATCACTCACTTATTGATTACTCACATCTTCGGCAAGTCTGAAACCCTTAACCGGGTAGGCCCAGAAAAACCTTTGTAAATCCTCTAACAAGGTGGTTCACAACTGTGGATTTGAAATCCTCTCACAAGGTAGTCTTTAATCGGACTTATCTCCTAATAGAGATTGAGATTCCTAACAGGATCTATTCTAGTGAAGAACATTGTATGACCTTAACCGGTCTGGTTTCTATTTTGTAGATAGTTACTTGTGAGTTTCAGCTCACCATGGTTTTTCCCATTTGGGTTTCCACATCAAAATCTTGTGTTATGGTGATTGTGCTCTTGTGGGTGAATTCTTTATTTATTGTTTGGATTGCATTTGTCTTAACCGGTTGGTTAGTAAATCTGTTATATCGGTTGACTACTAAATTGTTTAAGTGTTTAAGTTCAGTAATTTTTTGGTATAGTAATTCACCCCCCCTCCCCTCTTAGTATTCGTCAATTGGTATCATAGCCAACCTTTCTATAAGTCTAACCACTTGGAAGGAGATATTGGGGAATACACTGTGAGGGAGCTTACTCACCGTCTCACTCAGACTGAGAAAGCCTTTGATGAACTCAAAGTCAAATATAAAGCCTCTCTGGCAAAAAGAAGAGAGCATGCTGAGAAACTGGTGGAGCTTACTGAAAACAGTTCTTCTGATGAAGCAGACATGGAAGCCCTAGTTGAAGAAGTTGAAAAATTGAATGATTCTAATGCCAACCTAAGAAGAGAACTGGAAGGTCTGACTATCAGAATGTGTCAAGAGCTTGAGAACCAGAGGAAAGCTGAAGATCTGGTAAAAGCCAAAGATCATGAGATCTCCAAACTGAAGCAAGAAATCAGTGCACTTACCGCTCATCTACAAGAAATTAAAGTGGAAAAAGAAGAAATGCAAGGTGAACTAAACATGGCTATTTCTGAGAATGCAACCTTGAAGGAGTCCATTGCTTCTATTACCAAGGAACTCACTGAAACAAAGGATATACTTTCCAAATTCAATCAGAGTGCTACTAAGTTAGAGAAAAAGCTTGAATCAGCCAAACCAGTAAAGAATACTAATGGACTTGGTTTCTTTGGTTATGAGGAAGGTGAGACCTCTGGAACAAAAGATGGAGCATCAAAGAAGCAACTGACACCAAAGGATAAAGGTAAGCAAAATTTCAAACCTGTTTGCTTTAATTGTCTCAAGGAAGGACATACTGCCAATGTATGTAGAAGTAAGGCTTACAATTATTTTCCTTACTTTCTAAACAATAAGCCTAGATCCAATAGATTCAATGGTAACTGTTATGCATGCAACAAGTTTGGGCATAGAGCATTTGAATGCAGGTCTGTCATGCATAGCACTGGAAGATTCCTCAAAGGAGTCGAGGAGTTTTTCCTGAATCCTCTGTGAACCGGAATCCAAATTGGTATAATGCCTATAATCATCAGTCAGGTAGTGGTGGATATCAAGTGGCAACCGGTTGGAGAGCAACCTATATGATTTGTCATGGTAGCAGTCACATTGCTGCAACATGCATAAGGAAGAATAGAAACATGAATAATGGACCATGGAGAGCACCTGGAATGGTTTGCTATCATTGCAGCAAACCGAGTCACACAGCAAAATTCTGCAGGATGAGAAAGAACATATCGGATGATATACTGGTCACTCCGGAAGGCAAGATTGATGTTGAAATTGTTCAAGTGGATATGAAGAAAACCTAGAAAAAGAAACCAGAAGAAGTGTCACAAGAAGAACCGGTTCCTACACCTAGTGTGGAAATCTCTGAACAAGCAAAGTAAGCAACAGAAAAGCTTAGGGGGAGAAAATCGGTGAAATGTTTTGAACCCGCGATTTATATCGGTAAAAGACCTTAACCGGTATGTGTTACTTGTCAATCGACAGAAGACTGGAAATGGTAAAAGGCAAAATTAGGGTTTATGCCCTAATGGTGGAGCATTTATTGTGGTAGGTGAAGAATTCGTTTAAATGGGATTTTCAAGTCATTTTCACTTATCAATTTGCGAGCAAAGAAATTTTCAAGTACAGAGCGACCAAAGGTGATTTGTTTTGTGATTCAGAGAGATTTCAAAAACTTTGAAGTAGAATCCAGAGATAGTATCAATCAATCAAATGAAGAACACTAAGCGGTGTTCCAAGCAACCGAAGTGGTGCGTTGCTAGCTACAGTGTCAAAGCCCTAAATCTTGATTCGCAAAGGCATTTTTTGAGTTTCTTTGTTTATTATGGCTTATGCTTCGCACTCCAGTTCAAGTGCACCTATTGATTCAGCGGATTTCATACAAAGGAAGATGAAATACAATGCCCTATCCCAAATACCCATTGGTGTTATAGTCAAGGAAGGTATTTCAGATTATATTGATTGCAAAATAGAAGACCTAGGATCCCTAGTGATCCATTCTCAGTTAGGTTTACTCTGCGGAGATGACAAGAAGATCAAGCCTGAATATAGCATCTTGGAAAGGAAGAAACTTCACAATGCGGTCTATTTTCTTGAAGAATTCATAAAAGATCACATCCGCATCATCCTAAGCAGAGTGCACGGTGACAAAATGTATCTTGAGCAGACACATGACATCATACCAGAAGCAATTCATCCCGTCACCGGTTTCTGTAACGTTAGAGAAGTGCCAGCCCTAAGGAAAGTTATTAAGATGAAAATGACCAAGCTCACCAGTTCTATGAGCGACCAATAGGGAATGACCGTTAACACCATCAAGGATGATCTGGTCAAGTATGTCTGCATGGTGATTAGATATCAGACGTTCTATTCTAACAGAATTAACTCTATCTTTGTTGATGCGCTTAATGTTGCCTACAGAATGATCATGGAAGATGCATCATTTGATCTATGCACCTGTATGCAGAGGCAACTTCTGGTAAACCTGAAGTCTATTAAACAGGACAATGCCTTAAGATTTAAATTTGGAGAACTATTGGTAGGATTGTTTTTCTACTTTCAAGGCTATTTTCCAAGAGTCGGTGATATTCAATGGTCTACTGACCAACCGGTTACCAAACAAATCAGAGAAAGTCTTCAGGCGGCGAGAACTGGTTATCCTGAAGTCTTGAACAAATACTTTGATGAATTCAGATGGAAGATGAGCCAGAGGATGAGGATATCTAGCGATATTGTCAAGAAGTATGAAGAGGACATCTGCTTTACCATCAGAGTAGATGAGTGCATAATGGAGGCGGTTGAGCCCAAAAAGGAAGAAGTGGAGCCCATGGGATATGAGGTGATGTATGACATGCTCAATGGATATGCCTCTACCCTACTTGCCTCGCCTCTTGATCCAAAGAAGAAGAGAACTGACACCTACTTGGAAATGGTAACATCGGTTGAAGAGCCCTCAATGAAGAAGGGAAAGGCAATGCCATCAGTATCGGCACTGGTTACTTCAGCAAGTCCTAAAGTGACCAAGCGGTCACTGGCCAAGAAGAAACCAGAAGTTTCACCTGCCAAGGTTTTTGAAAGAAAACAGAAGACTAATAGAAAATCACCAGATTCTGAGGATACAAAACTTGAAGTGCAGCCTAAAAAGACTAGGCAAACAAGGAAGAAGACAAAGACAACCAACAATGAACCGGTGTCGTCAGCACTGGTAAATATAGACATTTCCTCTTACAAACCATTGCCACATTGTCAAAGGACTATCAAGAATATTAGAAGAAAAGTGCTAAGTAATTTAATAGATCATTTTGATGATTTTAATGACAATGAAAAGGAGGAAGTTGAACATGAAGTTATTCAATATTTATGTATTAATGACCAGTCGCCATCAGAAATTAGATCTATGACACCAGATTCTTTATACAATTCTTTAGATAACAAATGGCGCATTGCCATAGAAAAGGAACAGGAAATGAGAGAGGAAATTTTTGCAGAATATTTTCCTGATGTGTCAAATTCAGAGCTCTATGAAATTATGGATAAATACAAAGGCCTCTTCTTCATGAGAAGAAGAAGACTCTTGTTACTGGAAGGCAAAGTCCCTGAAGTGGTGAAAGATACACACTCATATGCCAAAGCCGCTCTGAAATTGCACCAAGTGTCTGAAGCCAACAAGAAGGTTGAAGAAGAACCGGAAAACCGGATGAAGTATATGACAGTGAAGGAGAACTGGTTACTGAACAGAGAGACACTATTGACGTTGGTGCCTTAGATGTTGAAAATGTCACTCTGGATGAAGCAAAGGAAAAGGTTGATAAAGAGAGAGTGGACAAGGAAAAATAGGACAAAGAAAAGGCTAACAAAGTGCAAGAGGAGAAAGAGAAAAAGGAAGATGAGGAGAAGAAGAAACAAAAGGAAGAGGAGAAAAGGAAATAGGAAGAGGAGAAAAAGAAACAAACAGAAGATGAGAAGAAGAAATAGGAAGAGGAGAAGAAGAAATAAGCGGAAGAGGAGAAGAAGAAAAAGGAAGAGGATAAAAGGAAACAGGAAGAGGAGAAGAGGAAAAAGGAAGAGGAGAAGAGGAAACAGGAAGAGGAGAAGAAGAAATAAGAAGAGAAGCAGAAGGAAGAAGAAAGGAAGAAGGATGAAGAGAAGAAAAATAAAGAATTAGAGGAGCAAAAGAAGGCAGAAGAGGAAAAGCAAAGAGTTGAAGCGAAGAAGGAAGTGGCAAAGAGCACACATGTGGAGACACCAAAGGCAACCGGTAGTCAAGCCAAACTGGCTAACATTACCAGTCCTATTGACTTCCAATCTACAAATGAATCGGAGCTACTCCAAAGCATTAAGGTTGCTCAAGAGAGGCTAGAAGCATTAAGGAGGAAAAAGGAGCAAGACGTTATTCAAACTGCGGTTGAAACTCTTACCAGTTTGATTCCTGGTACTAACCTCCCCAGTACCGATTCCTCTTTGGCTCAACTTAAACTTCTATGCATAGTTGTGGAGGACCAGGTACAATGCCTGGAAGAGGTTGTTGAAGCTAACGCATAGAAGAAGCATCAAAAGGCATTAAACACTACCTTAGTGAAGAAACTAAACGAGCTTTGGTCTGAACTTCAGAAAGAGCAGAAAGACATAAGAGATGCTATGGATGAGGGAAAACTACTGCTAAGTAAGATAAGCCAACCCCATCTATTTTGTGATGATGTGCTTGCACGGAAGGAAAAACTGCAATCTAATTTGTAGGCATATATAAGTACCTTTAAGATTCCCTATGATTCCTTCACTACATATGGGTAAACTATTCACCGGTTTCAACTCCCATCTACCAGAATCGAGTTGGAGATCAGCAACTGGACTCGAGATTTGCAGGAACTTCAACTGGTTCTACTACCCAGACTGCAAATACTTCAGAAGTGATATCTCAATTTGGATGCCTTAACGGTCACTCAAGAGATGAGTACCTTAGATGCCATGGAAGAACAGGTATCCCAGATGCAAACAGAAAGTGAGGTGGCAACCTCATTAATTGAGTCATGTTCTTTATCCATGAAGACCTTTATGCAGGATTTTAAATCGGTTTTTGATAAGTTTCACTCATTATTGTCATAAACATTTATTATATTAATGATAATGAGAAACAGGGGTTATTCTGCAATACTTTGTCATTGTTGGCAAAGGGGGAGTAGTATTTTGTATTTAAAATTTTGATAAATGTTATGTATAATTTCATGTTATCTCTTTAAGGGAGTAGTATACATTGTATTTTCTGCAAAAGGGATAGTGTATATGCTTAGGGGGAGTAATTTTGATTATGGCATATTTTTGTTGTAAAAAACTTAGATGTCGAATTTTTTCCTAAGTGTTGCCATCAATGCCAAAGGGGGAGATTGTTGGCATTTTTTATGATGATGTTGTGATTGTCATTGATGGACACACAATTGCTTTGAGATCACTTTTTGTATGTATGAGTTATGCTCAACCGGTATTTGTTCCAACCAGTAATATGTATTATAGTCTTTAGACTATGGGTGTTTTGCAGAAAGTGTTTACCGATCTCAAGCAGTATGAAGACCCAAAGCGCTATGAAGACCTCAAGCGGTTTGAGGATCCCAAAGCAGTACGAAGGAACAAAGCGGTTGTAATCATTTTCCCAGTCTTCATTTTTGACAATCGGTAATCGGTTAAATGTATGGACCGGTATTACTTTGTGATGAGTTACCAACCGGTATTTTTGTGATGAGTTATCATCCACCGACACTTTGTCGGTGATTCTGTGTCATGTTACCAAATGTGTCTAGATGCACTAAACCTAGGAACTTGCAATCTAATCCTATTGGACCGACATGAAATCAGATTCCTTTAATAAGGACATCATGTCTAGGGTTTGTGTATGAGTTAGGGTTTTAGGTGGTTGATGAGGTTTTTGTATGTGCGATCATAGAAGAGAAGACAAGGTCTGTATGAAGAAGAAGAGTGTGGAGATATTGAAGACTGAAGTAATGCTGAAATGCATTAACAATGAGCTATAAAGGATCTAACTAAGCAGACTGTGTTGTTTTCTAGATCACTCACTTGTTGTTTACTCACATCTTCGGCAAGTCTGAAACCCTTAATCGGGTAGGCCTAGAAAAGCCTTTGTAAATCCTCTAACAAGGTGGTTCACAACTGTGCATCTGAAATCCTCTCACAAGGTAGTCTTTAATCAGACTTATCTCCTAACAGAGATTGAGATTCCTAATAGGATCTGTTCTGGCGAAGAACATTGTATGACCTTAACCAAACTGACCTTAACCGGTCTGGTTTCTATTTTGTAGATAATTACTTGTGAGTTTCAGCTCACCATGGTTTTTCCTATTTGGGTTTCCATGTCAAAACCTCTTGTGTTATGGTGATTGTGCTCTTGTGGGTGAATGCTTTATTTGTTGTTTGGATTGCATTTGTCTTAACTGGTTGGTTAGTAAATTTGTTATATCGGTTGACTGCTAAATTGTTTAAGTGTTTAAGTTCAGTAATTTTTGGTATACTAATTCACCCCCCCCTCTTAGTATTCATCATCAACATAAGACTCAATGCCAACATACACCCCTCTAGGTTACTCCCTATCCTGAAAACTTCATCCTCTCAAGAACAACTCTTACTAGGTCTTTAATTTGTTCATAGTTCCAAAAACCCTTGACAAATAGGTATACATCACCCAAATTATCATATGGAAACTCTATTTGGGCACTCTTCACAGACAACACCATGCTTTATCCCTGCCAACCACTCTAAAACACAATAAGGACCTGAGTACTATAATACTATTCACAATGACAAACAACACTAATGGAACAGTCAACACTTGGATCTTCACTTACTCACAATCTTAAAATGATAGTGATGATGAGGGCACAACTTCCTTTCCCCCCTTCCAACACTAAACTCAACAATACACTCGCTTCTTAAGTCTGCAATATACAATATTTCTATTCACCGTTAAATGGTGACAGACATATAAGGGTTTAGGACATTCATACATCCTCACAATTTGGTAGGTTATTTGGGTCTTTAATTACTTGGAATATGTGTAAAATTTCCCTACACACTCAACAAAACCTTTAGTTTACTCCTCAAAATCAAACTTGGCATTCTCATACCCCCAAACCTCCTTCATTTTCAGTTTTAACAGTCTGAGACTCCATAACAGTCATCAAAACTTCATGAGGCACATGTGGACTTGATGATCCATACCTACACACTTAATGAAATGGAAATACATATACTTATACACATTTTTTCCCATTTGTGGGCTTATTGGCCATTAAATACAAAACATATTACATTTCTAAATTCATTGTTTACCCTAGGATAGGGTTTAATTGTTTTTACAAAATTTATTGTTTCTCCTTCAATACTTAGGCAAATTAAAAGGCACACTAAAATAGATTCATTTCCCTTCAATTCCAAATCAATTACAAAGTCGGATCAATAAGTTTTAATGGTGAACAATTGGCATGAACAGACTGTAACGTTGTGATTCCTAGAATTAAGTGCAAAAATTTGTCAACTTTTATTGATATTGCTTCACATACATCATCAAAAAACGTGAAAGAATGAGGAGAGGCCTTTATATATTTGTTTTAATCCTTCTCATAGGTTACAGCCACCTTTTGAGTGTTTATTACTAACTAACTAGCACTTAATTACTCTCATAATGCAAAAGTTGCTTTGAGCATTTTTTGACAATGTGAGCAATTTTGCAAATTTTAACTCATAGGTTGACCCAACCTATGATTTTCAATGACACAAATAGGTCCAAATAGGTGAAAAAAATACCTTTACATCAGATTTTGACTCAAAATAGAACATTTAGATACCTTAAGCACATTTTGACAACATTTGACATTTTTGAGCAACCTTGCCTATGCAACACCTATTAGGACTTCAATACACAACTAATGGTATTATTGACCTTACTGCATCACATATGGTAATATTTGACCCTATTTACATTTAACATCCATCAAAACATAAAAATCTCATGTTTTGCCTCATAGAGGCTTGAAGATCAACGAGGTGCTCCTGCACCACTCAACCATTGATCAACTTTTGATCTTCACAGTTCGTTTCCAATCTTCAAACTCTATAAATTGATCCCTTCTCTCAACTCAAATCATCCACTTATCAATGCACTCTTATAATTCCCTTTTGATTCCAAATCCACTCCATTAGCAAGCTTATGCTCTTAGTTTGCTACCACATCCACACTATTGTTATGCTAATATGAGAGCATTCCACACTTAACTCCATCTATCTCTCCCACTCTTCATTTGTCAACCTCGAAGCAAAACGGTTCGTGGAGACAAGGATGATAAGGAAGAGATAAATATAAATGGGAGTGTAATGAGGGATTTTTTTATTTGTTCATATCTCTCATGCTTTCATGTTTTATTCTTCCTTGATGATGCTTTCATATGGTTTATTTTTATATGGATTTGACTAAGAAGACTAACCATTTTGTTGTATTACATTTGGCATGCCCGGTGGGACCTTTGTAGACTAATCCTCTTTGAGATGTTAGGAAATGGTTACATTCATATACTTATTGTCAGACTTATTATGAATTTAATATGAATTTCTAACTAGTTCTAATGATCACCATTCTTATGGCATCAAAACAGAGTTATGGATTGTTTACCAGTGATCAAAATAATTTTAGATTGACATTGTTGATTTCTTATTGATTCGAGATATTTGGAGCCAATGTGATCACATGAGCTCATTTGGCCAACACATTTTCTTTCAAATCGCTGACTCATTAATTTCCACTCCTACTTTTATTCACACTGACATTGCCATTGTTGGGTTTTGTTGCTTGTGTATTTGTCATTTTTTTGTTCGATATTATTCTAACCTTCGATTTGTGAATTTTCTTGGTGATATGATCCTCCATACTAACTTTGTCTCTAAGTCAAGCATCAATGAGAAATTTATGTATATGTAGTCAACATGCAAGGATAAATTTGGTCCCTCCACATGAGCGAGACATATTTTCCTTAATCAGTTGAAATCTAGCTAAACCTGTGCAAATACGAGGTAATATTTGTAAGTAGTGCTGGTAATAATGAACCTGCATTGAGCAATGGTTCCTCCAGATGGCAAGGCAACAAATCCATTTCGTGCCTATCCTGCAATCACATGATCCTTGAGGCATGATTTAAAATTTTACATGCATGTCTAATGTGCAGGGCAAAAAGGACAATGCACAGGTAGTGAGGTTTCTAATGAAGACTATCAAAAAATCAATTTTCCACCGGCCCATTGCATTTTCTTGAACGTTGTTCTGTAATTTTAAAGCCTTTTCAACAATTCCATTTTACTCGATGACAGCCCTAAGAGAAGACACACTTTGTAATCTATGTTAGTATAGTTATAGTATTCATGGTTGGCTATTGCATGCCATCTTAACAGGAATAATCACCATTTACTTACAACAACATAAGTTTGGTATGTGTTGGCATAAAGTGTCCATTTTCATTTTCTTGAAGGTTTCTTAAGCCTTTTCAACAAATCCACTTTGTTGTATATCATGCAATCATTCATTTTAGGCGCTAATATCTCTTTCGTCTATTTTTGCATTGTCCACCCACTGGCACATACTGCATGCATGTTGACCAGGTCATTTAACAGTTGCATTTGCTTGCGACTCTGATGTAGTGAAAGTATTCGCTTGAATTCAACGGGATGGTACCTCATCTCCATTCGTTGGAAATCGAGCCCTCTTGCTTCTAGACCAGTTTGAAGCCATCATCGGAGAACACTATAATTATATGATTGCAGGTTGAGTTGCACAGAATAACAAAGGCTTCTCAAGCATTTAACCTCATTGGGTTAAACTCGAGAATTTTTAATAGCTTTTTTATTAGTTTTAAAAAAAAAATTACATTAGTCTTTAAAAACGGTTTTGTAATAGTTTCTTAAAATAGTTTTTTTAATTTTGTTTAGTAAGTTAGTCCTTAATTTAGTTCCAATTTAGATTTTAAAGTAGTTATAATTTAATTTTATATTAGCTTTAAATTAGTTTTGTTAATTTAGTTTTTGTAGTCACATAAATCTGTCCATTTAATTAAATGAATATTTACTATTTATTTGATTAATAACCCACTAGCTAATAGTTAATTAAATTAACTTTTAATTAATTCATCTTCAATCATTATCCTATTAATTAAATAAATTATTTAATTTATTTCAATTAATTCATTAAACCAAATTCACAATCAATTAAATGAATAAATCCTATTTATTTAATTTAATCCACTTTCTTCTTTTAAATAAATAATTAAAATATTTATTTAAATCACTAAACAAATCCCCCCCACTTGCAGTGTTTTTCGATTCGCTACATAACTAAGTTGGTCAGGCAGCTAGAGTGTTGAGTGAATTCATCATATGTAGAGGCATTCTCTACACTGATAAGATCAATTAAAGCCTTAAGTGTCTTGCTTCAAGAATCCATCGTTGGAATGAAACCTTCGGAAACTTACTAAACACTTTGTTGTAGTGGCCCAAAATCCCTTTTCTTGTTGGTGCAAGAGGTCAGACCTCTTAAGTGACCCCACACGTATCATTCAAAGTCGAGATAGATGTCCCCCAGTTCATAAGATCTCTGGATCTTCGAGGTATGCAATTCTGGTATGCCCAAGAAGTGTGTGTCATGGAGGGGAGCCAGTCTTACCAAATCTCTATCTATCTGCTTTGTCTCGATATATAGGAGAAATCTAGGTGGAGATCAACAAGTAGAATCATCTTTTCAGCCTAAGTCATATGTCTTCAAGTGTTTTCAATTGTTGAAACCTGTTATGTTCAAATCTAGGCTAATCTAGGCCCTCCATTTATCTTATGCTTGCTCAAAGCATTGAAACTTGGCCAATGTGTTTTATTGTTTGATATCTCTTACAAAGAGAAACATTTCCATGTTTGACACAACATACACCTTGCTACAAATTTTTTTCCAAATGTATCATATCCTCAAATCCCTCAAGCATATCAAGAAGTCCATTTACCGTTGATTCAAAAAGAAGAAACCTAGCCAAAAAGGGATCTTAAAGAAGAGAAGCTTTCTCTACAAAAACCACAAACTCTTGTTGAAACATCGTATATTCCTACACCGTTTTCATGATTATCTACATCATTACATACATACACATACCCAATATACGCCCTTGTATCACCATTACATACATCAAGGATACCCAATCTACACTATGTATCACCATTACATACATGGGGGAGCAGAAGAAAATAAAACTCTCATTTATCTATCATGTAAAATTACAAGAAATGTGAACAGAGCTATATCATGCAAAAACTATAACCCAAAGACAAGAAGGAAGAACAAATCATAGGCGATTACTCTGCAGTCGAAATCCCCACACCGGACACCAACCGTTTGACCTTCACCACCCTTCCACATCTCGGTCCCCGCTTGGCTCTGCCTTGAACAAATCCATCCATAGCCACCATTATACCACCAGTCATAGCCTCTTGCTTCCTAAGGTAGGATTTCATAGAGTTCCACCCAATAATGGCTTATGTTCATCTCTCGTCATTGTTACAACTTGTGGGCCAATGAATAAATGGAATCAACTTGTAAACCTCTATTGCCATGGGGTCTTTAATCCATTCACTCACATCGAAACCCACTCCAGGGACCGTCCACTCCAAAGTGGATTCCAACCCAACCAACCACTCATCATCAAGAATTGAGCGAACAACCATTTGACATTCTCTTTTGTGTCACCCAATTCCAATCCCCATGCAACCACCATTGTGACAATGTCCATATTAGACCAATACCAGTGCTTTTCTTACAAAAAGACCTCCCGCAACAAAGTTTCCATCAACTATACAAACTCCTCATCGCCAAATTTGAAGAGCCCCTTTAGACACTTAGTCAAAGCCAACCTAAAGATGTTGCCAGAAGCTGAGAAGTAATTGGAGGGAAGTTGGCCTCCATAGTCTCTGCTTCGAACAAACAAAGCAATAGTTAGAGAAAAAATCACACCACATCCCCTTTTATTGCCACTTCAAGCCTACTAGTCCCATTAACCTTTCACCCTTTCCATCTAACAAATATGAAAATCATACCACAACAATCCAAGAATGTTAGTCATTGAGAGTGAGGGTACGGAGATCCTCAACTCTCATTTCACCATCATTAAACTTTAATGCCCATTTTGATAGAGAATCAACTTCTTGATTTTTGGTACAACAAATATGGCCTATCTGGAAGTTTTTTATAGTTGTCAATTCCTTCTGAATAGCACAAATGTACTTCTTCAAATGCCAAGCTTGTACCTCCTTGAAAATGTTTGCATTAATAATTATTAATGAATCACCCTCCAAGTGCAGTTTTGAAATACCAAGAAGTTTTCCAAATTTAATTGCTTGGAGGGTTTCCAATGCTTCAACCACATTGTTTGTACCATCATCTATTCTCTGCTCCCCCAAGGCAAGGATACTCCCCATCCTATCCCTTACCACGTAACCAATTCTAGAAGGGTCAGAGTTTCCCTTGGAAGTGACATCAAAATTGATTTTAAACCAACCCTCTTCTGGCTTCAACCATGATACTTCTGAAGATGTAAACAAATTTGGATTAACCTGATTGAGCCCCTACATGGGCCATTGGTAGTTAAAATATTAAACTCATATATTTTGATTGTCATAGTCTATGCAAATAAAAAATAATACATGGAAAAAATTATGATGTGTGTATTTCTTGAACAAATCATCATTATCATAAGCATACTTTCAACATTAAAAAGAAATAAAATATTTTAAAATAAAAAAGATTAGCTTATAAAAAAGTATATATAAACAAAAGCATCTAATTAAATGAATAAATATTTCTAGATTTCCGTAACAAAACAAACATATAATTGATGTACAAATTAATTGTGATTAATGATTCAAAAATAATAATTGCGCATAACAAAAAAATATAAAACAAAATAAGTAGAAAAAGATTTCTAGACTTCCATAACAAAATAAACATATAAATTGATGTACAATTGAACTATGATTAATGGTTCAAAAAAATATTAATTGTGCACAAGAAAAAATTGTAAAACAAAAGAAGTGGGACTTGTGAAAGATTTGAAATATATTCTACTACATTGCTATATAATTTAAAAAAGACAAACATTTTAGAAATTGATTAAATACTATTTGATTAGGCAGATCATAATTTATGATGAAAATAAATATGTTAGTATGCATAAAACTAAAAAAATAAAATTCATAAATAAAAAAAATTGATTAGAAGCTTATTATGTTTAAAACCTATAAACAAAACATAAATCCTAGTGGAAATATGTTTTCAAATTTATTTATAATTAAATGAATATGTGTGTGTGTGAGAGAGAGAGAGAGAGGTGGGGGGGCTAGAAAGAGGGATATATAGAGGGGGAAGAGTGAGAGAGGATTGGATAAAGAGATAAAGATGGAGAAGAATATAGATATGGAGATAGAGATAGAGAATGAGAAAACAAATATGGAAATAGCAAGAGAGATATGGAGATATAAAGAGAGAGATGGTAGAGGAATACGTAGAGATGGAAGAGAAAAATAAATAGTGGGAGAGAGAGGGAGAGATAGAAAGATAAGATAGATGCAAGAAATGATATAGAGAGAGGGAAAGATATACATTGGTAGAGAGAGGTAGAGATAACTAGATAGAGAAAGAGGGAAGATGAAACAAGTGATAGGGAGTGATAGATATACAAAGGAAAAGAGATATAGATGTAGAGGTCTAAAAAGAGGGACAAGGATCTAGAGAGGGAGAGATCTATGGATGGATAGAGGGAGGCATGTCTAGAGATATAAGGGGAGAGAGGAAGATAGAGGTAGAGATTAAGATAGAGAAAGAGAGGAAGAGGAAAAATAGATAGAGAGATAGAGGGAGGTAGAAGGAGAGATAAATATAGAAAGATAGGGGATAGAGAGGGAGAGATAGAGATATCTAAAAAGGATCTATATATATATATGAGATATAGTTAGAGAGATAGAGATATAAGGAGATATAGAGAGGGGGTAGAGGAGGAAAAGAGATTGACAGATAGAGGGAACTAGGGATAGACAAATAGATATGGAGAGAGGGTGAGAGAGCAGAAGTAGAAAGATATAAAAAGAGGGAGTGATGGGGAGAGAGGGAAAAATAAGATAGAAAGAGGGAGAGAGAGAGGGGGGATATATAGGGGTAGAAAGAGATAGAGACAAGTATAGAAAGGTGAGAGAGTAGATATAACTTGTAAAATAAAAAGGCGTGATAGAGAGGAAGAGATGGAAGGAGAGAAAAAGAGTGAGAGGGAGAAATATAGGTACAGGGTGACAATGAGGGGGGGGGGGGGAGATAGAGAGATAGAAAGATAAAGATATAGGAAGTGATATATGGAGAGGTAGAGAGGGATATAGAGAGAGAGTAGGAGTGATGAAGGAAGAAGAGTGTATAAGATTTAGAGATAAAAAGATAGAGATAAGGAGGGAGAAATAGGGAGTCTGTATTTGTGCTTATTGGAGTTGAGGAAAAATCAACTCTACAGCTCCCAAACATCACCTGCATGCAAACCTATCATAGAAGGAGAGAAGCAAAAAAGCTATGGAGGCTAGAATTCAGAGATCCAGAAAAGAGGAGTCATATTGATTGTGCAACAAGAATGCAATTCAATAATTATCGTTGTTATGAAAATACAAAGAGAGAATCCTTATAAAAGGATACTCGAAACCCTAAAGAATTATAAGATTCCTAAGTTTAGCTTAAGCATAGAGTATAATAGACTAATAATTAAATAAATAATTATTAGCTAATAAAAGATAACTCTAACACCCCCCCTTAGGATGAACTTAGGGAGTATCTAAAAAATAACTAAGGACTAAAAAATTATGTAAAAAATGCAGGAAAGCAACAATGGGTCTCGACAACTAGGCCTAATGAGGTACCCACCTCTCTAAGGAGAGATGAAAGCTCAAGTGAAGGACTAAGAAGCCTCCAAACAAGAGTGTTCCAAAAGATAGGAACAAAAAGAAGAGAATTAAGAACACCACCGAAGCATGAAATAGCTACAAACGTTGTCGAAGAGTAACTCCTGATCTAAAGAACCTCCACTAAAATAGAACATGACTCGGTAGAGAAGACTATAATCTGCATGAGTACCCTCAAATGACACTACTCGAATCAGATGGCAAACAAAGGCAAACAATTGAACTCGAAGATACAGATGGCATAAAACACCAAAGCCTGAAGAGCTGATCAATCGAACCAAGGAATCATTAGAACAATAGGACAACACCACTGAAGCATGAAATAGCTGCAAACACTATCGAAGAGTAACTCTTGATTTGAAGAACCTCCACTGAAATAGAACATGACTAGGTAGAGAAGACTGTAATCTGCATGAGTGCCCTCAAATGACACTACTCGAATCAGATGACAAACAAAGGCAAACGCCTGAACTCGAAGATACAGATGGCATAAAACACCAAAGCCTGAAGAGTTGATCAATCAAACCAAAGAAGCATTAGAACAATAGGACAAACCTCCCCATAATTTTGAAAAGGGAGAGGGACAGGTACACTGAAAAGAACAACCAACAAGAACTGCATGATGAAGATCCAAGAACATCGAAGGTGCAGAGAAAGTACATAGTGTCATGGAAGAAACACTCACTTGACACACATCATGAGGCTAATGTCATGGAAGGAACACTCACGTGACAAAGGTAGATGGCAAACAAAGGAAACATCAACCCCCCCATGGCACCTTATAAGTAGTGCATGTACAATAAGACAAGATGTGCAAGATCTCAAGTATACAATGCATGGTGGCACTTTATCTCAGTGCATTTGCATAAATAAAATGTTGCAATGATCAGAAAAGATAGAAAACTAGAAACAGAAAGAACAACCAAAGAGGAGATATCCTACTCAAAGAAATAGATCCCAAGACTTGAAACATCCAAGATATTCACCAGAGTGTTGAAAAGAAAAAACTAAATAAAATATACCTAAAGTAGAATCTGGAAACAAAACTCATATGAATGGAAAGAACACAGAACAATATTTCCAATGATATAAAGTTTTCAATAAATGAAGTTTGGATGCTCAAGTTATGTCTCCTGGAGTGCAAAAAAGAACCTCTGGATTTGACAAAAAAAAAATCTATCAAAAAGCAAAATCAAAAGTTCAAACCTCCAGATCTGGATAGAGTTTGGAAAGAGCTTTCCGACGATATAATATTTGTCGAAAAATGCCTCCGTATGCCCAAGTTACGACCAAAAGAAAAAAACCTCTTGTAGGGCATAAAGAGGGTAAAAAAAAAATTACAAAAATTTTCTGACGCATTTGCAGGTACAGCCATATGGATTTTCGTACCTTGAAAATGTGCCAATAAAAAATCATGCCCCGGATGCCCCTGTCATCGAAAATAGGCAAATTATATATCAAAATTCTTGGAATCAGCCTTTTAAATCTAACTGTGAGGTCCTTTTGGCACCAAAATGTACCAAAAAATTAGATACCCCCAAAAATGGAGAAAAACAACTGCACAAACCCCCAAATACACAGATATGAAGAATAAGGCCCAAAATCTCTCATGAAGAGAACATGGGCATGCAGATATGAAGCTTTGATACCATATTGGAGTTGAGAAAAAATTAACTCTATAGCTCCCAAAGATCACTTGCATGCAAACATGTCACAAAAGGAGAGAAGCAAAAAAGCCATGGAGGCCAGAATTCAGAGATCCAGAAAAGAGGAGTCATATTGATTGTGCAACAAGAATGCAATTCAATAATTACAGTTATTATGAAAATACAAAAAAAGAATCCTTATAAAAGGATACTCGAAACCCTAAAGGAGAAAAACCTAAAGAATTATAAGATTCCTAAGTTTAGCTTAAGCATAGAGTATAATAGACTAATAATTAAATAAATAATTATTAGCTAATAAAAGATAATTCTAACAGTGCTAGTGAGAGATATATAGAGATAGAGATAAGAAGGGAGAAACATGGAATGTGTATGTGAGTGAAAAAGATATGGACATAGGTATAAAGAGGGAGAAAGATATATAAATAGATAGTGAGGGGGAGAGAGGGAGAGAGAGGATATAAAAGTAGAAATATATAAAAAGAGGGAGCAAGAGGGAGAGAAAGGGAAAGAGAGAGATAGATAGAGTGGGAAGGATAGAAGAGGAAAATAGAGAGATATATAGGGAGAGGTAAGGAGATATAGATAGGGGACAGAGATAGAGATGAAGATAATAATCAAATGTTATGCTACCCTCGGCATAACTTCCCAAGGACACAAGCTATCCTTAAATTATTGACATAAAATGAGTAATCAAAAGTTAGTTGCTCTCTCTTGCTCTCTTATTCTAAACATTTAATTTAGGTTTTAAGTTGAAATTTATTTTATTATAAAAATTAAAATAAAAATCAAATATAATTATTCTACAATAAACAAAATTTTAACAAGACAACAAATATAAGTTAAATTAATTCTAATATCTTTTAATTATCATTTCTAATTTCATAAAAAGACTTAAATTATTAAAATAAAATTTTAACTTAATAAAAATTAATCTTTCAAAGAAGAAGTAGAAGAATCAAAATAAATTAAAAAAATAAAGTAGAATGTCTAATAAAAGAAGATAACATTAAAACATATTCTTATCAAACAAAGACAATAATAAAAGAAAGATTTTGATTCAAAATATAATTTATTCTACAATAATTATAATTCTAATAAGACAAATAATTATAAATTAAATTAATTTTAATCATTTATAATTATTATTTGTAATTTCAGACATAAATAATTAAAATAAATTTTATACTTCATGAAAAGTTATTCCTTAAAAGAAGAAGAAGAATAATTAGAACAAAGCTATTCTTTCTTTTTGTTTTCAAAACTTAATAAAATAAATAACATTAAAAGATATTCCATCCACGGAAGATAACAATAAAAGATATATTTCTCTTTTATGCACATTATTTTTCTAATTAATAATATTAAAATATATATTTTTTAATTTTTTATCATAAAAGATTATTTTTACGTCTTTCCCCATATGAACTTAATCTACTAACTTCTATGATTGATGGTCCATGTTTATGGAGAGACTTGCAAGACGATTACAATGCCCAAAGCCATATCATGATCTAATAGTTACAATATTCTAAAAGGAAAAAGCATTATAATCTTAAATTAATATGTATTTCTCTAATAAATTTAATAAAATTACATACACAAAAAACTTGCACACAAAACCAAAAATCTTAAATGTACTATTAAATTAAACCCCTCCCCCCCCCCCCGCCCCCCCTTCTGTCTTACCATCCATTATCACAATATTTGTTTTGTTTCTAATTTCTTATCAAAAATTTGGAAAATTTATTTCTAAATAGCTTTTATTTAAGTTCTCAATGACACAATATTTTATTATTAAATTTTTGTGGAGACATCTTATATTCATTTTAATATTATTGTAATTTTGATTAGAAAAATATTGATTTTAAACAAATTAGAAGTTCCATTTTGTTTATTGTATTTATGTTAAAAATTATTTATTAAGAATTTGATTTGCAACTTAGGTTGTAAAATTTATTTATATCATTCTTATGCTTTTTTAATATAACTTAGATTTTTAATATTGATAAAATAATATAACATAGTTTCTAAAATATTTACACTCAGGTCATGGCTGGAGACTTTAACATGATTGAAAACCAAGATGATAAGGCCGGGGGTATCCCTTTCGAATGGAAGTGCCAAGAGAAACCTCACTAGGATAGATTTAAACAACACATGCAGCTATTTGACCCCCTTAAGGGTAGCAAATCTGAATCCTCTGCCCTATGGTACACTTGGTGCAACTTTCAGCAAGGCCCCAGCCGAATTTACTCCAAATTAGACAGGCTCTATGTTAATCAAATTTTCTTCTCCTTCTCCCCTAACCACTTGGGGAACTCGGTGGTTGTTCTGCCAGTAACCTTATCTGACCATTTCCCTATCATTGTTGTAATCAATACTAGGAACTCCATCCCTAACAACAATCCTCTCAATAAGAAGTTTATCCTTAATACATCCTTGCTAAATGATAAGGATGCCCTAACTGCCATTAATATGGTTAGACTCTTTAACATGCACTCTCAACATCCCCAATCCCACACCCTCAGATGGAACATAAATGTCTCCTCTTGGCAAAAAATATTCCAAACTATAGGCCAGAAGAAAGCCAAGGATTTCAAGCTTGTGGAAAAAACTCTCACTAATCGGCTCCACTCCTTGGAGCATGAAATACAATTACATCCTTCCTCCTCTGTCCTGGCGGAATAGGTAGCTCAGGCTAGAGACATTCTTAGGAAACATCAACAGGTCAAAATCAAGGGTGCCCTCATCAGAGCACATAATCATTGGCTCAAATTCAGAGATAAAGGCTCTAAAGTCTTCTTCAATCTCCTTAAACAAAAACAAAATAGAGAAAAAATTGACAGAATCGTAGTTGAGGATAAGGAACTCCTGAACATCAATGAGATCAAAGATTCTTTTGAAATGTTTTATAAAACCCTCTTTACCTCGGAAGATAGTGAAGCCTCAAAAGAGGCTAGAAATAGGTGCAGTAAAATTATCCCAAAAAGAATCTCTAAGGCTGAAGCTCTTTCTCTCAAGACCAAAATCTCTATGATAGAAATCATTGATGCCATTAAAGCCCTCAAGGATGATAAGGCCCCAGGCCCCGATGGACTTCCTGCTGAGTTTTACAAGACCAATATTGAGTGGGTCACCAAAGACCTTTATGGCATATACACCAAAGCATTTGATAGTGGCACCCTTGGGGAGTCCATCAATAGGGGCATTGTTAAACTTATCCCAAAAGATGGGGACAAAACCCTCATAAAAAATTGGAGGCCAATTACTCTCCTCAATGTTTCTTATAAAATCTTGGCCAAAGCCCTAGCCTCTCACCTTGAGAAGATCCTTCCCAAGTTCATCTGCTCTACCCAAACAGGATTCATTAAAGGAAGGTATATCTTGGAGAACCTTGTCACTAGCTGGGAATCTATGGAATGGGCCAAAACTTCAAATCAAGATACTGCCATGTTCCTTGTAGACTTTGAGAAGGCCTATGATAGGGTGGAATGGGACTTCATCCTCATGATGCTCAAAGCCTTTGGTTTCCCTAATGAGTTCTATAAATATGTCCAAATTCTCCTCAAAGATGCCTCTACCCTGGTTGAAGTTAATGGATCACTTTCCCAGTCTATTCCTCTTTCTAGATCCATTAGATAGGGTTGCCCCCTCGCCCTTGCTCTGTTTGTCATTGCCTCAGACGCCCTCTTTTACCTCCTAAGAGATGATACTTTATCCCCTAAATTTCATGGCATTAAGATACCAAATGACTCTGAATTGCTTAGCATACAATTTGCTGATGACACTGCACTCTTCCTGGAGCTCTCTAGGCATAACATTGACTCCCTCAATCAAAATCTTGCAACCTTTGGTAGAGCCTCTGGTGCTCATATCTCCAATTCCAAGTCTATCCTGCTTGGGTGGAACGAGGAACCCCCATACTGGCTTTAGCAGGTTGGATACTCATGGGGAGGACCCAAAAAAATAGTCAAGTACCTCGCTATCCCTTTTTCTGTCTCTCCCTCTCTCAAGGATATGTGGATTTGGGTCAAAGAAAAGATTGACAAAAAACTTAATAAATGGGACAATAGGATTCTATCCCTGGCTGGTAGGATCCAAGTCTGCCAAAAAATCCTCTCCTCCTATAGTTTGTACTACTCCTTTGTCTAGATGTTCAGTAACTACCAAGTTTATGAGATCCAAAAATCTATCAGGCGCTTCCTTTGGTCTGATGGTAAGGGTAAAAGAAAGGCCCACGCAGTCAAATGGCTCTAGTGCCACATAGATAAGAAACTTGGTGGGTTGGGACTTAAGGATCTCAAAACGCAAGGAGTTTCCCTGGCTGGCAAGTGGATATTTCATGCCCTGGAAGGACAAGAACCCTGGAAGATCCTTGTCAGAAATAAAATACAAAATGGCGTCCCCAAGTCTGCCAAATCTTGGAAAGCCCTCCCCTTTAGTGATCTGATAGCAGGCGGATTCTCTGTGTCTGCTCAAGGCACTTGGGTGTTTAAATCCATTTGGAAAGCC
This sequence comes from Cryptomeria japonica, assembly GCF_030272615.1. Taxonomy (NCBI): domain Eukaryota; kingdom Viridiplantae; phylum Streptophyta; class Pinopsida; order Cupressales; family Cupressaceae; genus Cryptomeria; species Cryptomeria japonica. The sequence continues at coordinate 376,510,035 of NC_081409.1, forward strand.
TGGGAGCATGTGCATAAACTTATTACCAACTCTAATATTGACTGTAATAATACTCTACATGGGGAAAGGTCAATATGGTGGAATCTTTACCATAACTCTAAACCCCTCGCTTTAACCCAAGGCTGCTCTGCTAGGAATTGGTATAATAAAGGCATTACATACCTCATGGACATCTTGGAACATGATAATCTCATCAGCTGGGAGGACCTTAGCAATAAGTTTGGCCTCCCTACCTCACATAAGAGAACCTACAAATGATTAAAAATGCTTGTGCTTGTCTAGATCTTCCTAGGAACACTGATGTAGATGCTCACAGATACCTCTCGTTCCAATGGAAGGATGGCTCCCTCCTCTCCAAGGTCAAAGGCAAATCTATCTACAAACTGCTCACTCATGATACCACGATGATCGATCATATTAACTCCCTCTGGTATGTTGACCTTAATACATTTGCTTGGCAGAAAACATTTGAGAAATTATGGAAGTCCCCCATCCCCCCTAAAATCAAATGCTTCAGGTGGCAACTAATGTAGACGAACACCGAATATTACAAGGAATTTGAATAGTAGTGAAAACCTTATTGAGGCGAAGAAAAATGGAGAGCGAAAAGGAGCAGAGCAGAAAGGAGTAGACGAACACCGAAGATCAGATTGGCAAGCGCACTAAGGAGTCACACGAGCATAAGCAACTGTTAGTAAACCCCATCAAATGGAGGATCTTGGAGGTTGATTGGGATGAGAAGACTAAAACGTAGAAAGATCCTAAGGAGGGCAACATTAATTGAACCCTTGAAAGTAGATACTGTGAGGAAATAGGCACAAAAACATCTGGATCCAAGATCAAAATTGACCTAACCAAGGAGGTGGTAGATGAAAGAGTCTTTTTTTAGAAACAAGTGATCATCGCCAGATTCATAGGACCAAAGATGTCTAGGAAATCCATTCACGATTGGGTTGATAACAAATGGGGAAAACATATTGTAGTTAAGTTCCTCCCAAAAGGCTTCTTCGTTGTTGTCTTCACAGAAGAAACCGAAAGGGATCATATCCTAGAAAAGGAAAACTGGTACTTGGATAACCATCCATCATACATCCAACCCTGGACCCCTAACTTCGATCCCACCTCTTTAGCAAATTATGAAGAACCGGTCTGGGTCCGATTATTTAATCTCCCAATTGAATATTGGAGCGACTCAAGTCTGGAGAAAATTGGTCCAACTCTAGGTACACTTTTGGAAATCGATGAGGATATTATTGAAAGCGATCTGTACACATGCGAGGTTAAAAATTGCGGCAGTTAAGACCATTCCACAGTTCGTCATGATCCTAACATCGAATGGTGAATGGAATCAGCAGATCGAGGTTGAGAAATAAATTAGGGAATGTCACATACGCGATAGTAAATTTCACATATATGACAGATGCAGAATGTTTGTGAGAAGAGCATTTAACAGACCACAAAGGAAACCCAAACAAGAATGGAGGAAAAAGAAGGAGAATTCACATGAGGATATACTAATGTTAGAAGTGCCTAAGAATGAAGCCAATCCCCCAATAACACATACGAATGATAACCCACTTCTGTAGAATCAGGCATCAATCCTCAATATGGTGGAAAACGATATCCCATGCAACTTAGATAGGCCAATTCAGGAGAATCCTCCAAAGGATATGGAACAAAACGATCATTGTATTGTGGATGGTCTAGTGGATTCCTTCTTAGAGACCTCTGAACCATTTGAGGAAATGGAGGATATGGATACCCTGGACCCTAGATGCATTAGCCAATCCTCCAACATCCTCCTTGGTCGATCCAAAGGAATGAGGGGCGGAAAGAGTAATAGGTTGGTCAGAGAACAAAGAGCCAACGAAAAAGGAATTGTCAGTGTCTTGAATTATTTGAAAGTATCCAAGGGAGAGAACCCCTCCCTTGGAGAAAAATGAAGATCTCTTCATGAAATGTCAGGGGCTTATCTGCCCCTAACAAAAAATTCTTGGTCAAAAGATCTTTGACCAAGCTTGATTCGAAAATAATAATTATGCAAGAGACAAAGCTCAATGGCAAGAAGGCAGTGGAATTTGTAAAATATTGCTATAAATGGGAAGGAATCTTCCAAGATGCTAGAGGATCGATTGGTGGTCTGGGCTTGTTGTGGAATCCATCTCTCATTGATGTTATCCCAATTTCCTCATGCGATCATTGGATGGCTTGTATCATTCAGTGTAGGAGATCAGATCTTCAATTTCCCCTGTTTAATGTGTATGGACCTACCAAAACTGAGGAGAAGAGGAAAGTTTGGAATAAGATTTCCCTTCGGATAAATTTTTTACCATCTGATAAGGTGATAATTGCTAGTGATTTCAATGCCATCTTGGATATTGATGATAAGGCGGGTGGTCTAAGAAAACCCACCAAGGTAATGGAGGATTTTCGGGACTTCATTTCCAATTGCAAATTGATTGATATCATTCCCCAAAATGGGAAATTCACTTGGACAAATAGAAGACTCAATTTCTCCAAGATTTCTGAAAGACTTGATAGGTTCCTGGTTGGCGAATGGTGGATGAATGGCAACCGCTCATTGGAATCTAACATTATACCTTAGACTGGGTCGGATCACTTTCCAGTTTCACTTTCAATTGCTCACGATAATCCTTGTAAGAAAAATTATTTCAAATTTCTTAACATGTGGTGGCTGGATCCAAAATTGCTGAAGAATCTGAGGGAATGGTGGCTCGAAATTAATATCTTCTCTTGATATCCAAGCTTCAGATTCACTAAACGCGTGCATTTTTTGAAAAATAAGCTCAAAACATCGAATAAATTATCCTTTAAAAACATCTTCGTAGAGAAAACTAGGATTGAGGAATAATTGGAGAACATCAGTAACTAGTTGATGGCAATGGGCATGACAAATAAAGAGTTCGAAGCTGAAAAGCTCTTAAGAGATCAGTACTTGGAAATCCTTAAAAGGGAGGAGTTGTATTGGAAAGAAAAATCTAGGGAATTATGGATTGCAGATGGGGAATTGAACACAAAAATTTTTCATGCCTCATCCAAGGCCAAAAGATTAAAAAAAAAAATTGGATCCATCAAGGATGGCAATGGCAATGTATGCACTTTACAGAAAGAAATTGAACATGTTGCCATCGATTATTTCACTGAGTTGTTGGGGAGTAGAAGCATTGATACTGTAAAGCAGAAAATCGTGATCGAACCCTAGTTGCTCTCCCCTCTTCCAACTCCAACGAGAGAGAAGGGAGATTCACTAGGGTTGATGGTTTTCACTTAGGGGAGAGACTTTACATTCAAAAGAGGGGTTGAAACCCACAAGATCCAATCCCACGCAATGCAAGATTGGATGCTAAATGTGTTTCAAGGGTTATGACAGCAAGGCTACCCTCTTTTGTAAAGAATGTGCATAGAAGAATTAAGCTAGGAATACATAGAAAGTGAGAAAGATTCACTTATAAACTGAGTTAGGGATATAGTATGAAGCTGCGGACCTGGAATTAGCAGTAAAATGTCGATACGGCGCTATCCTGCAAATTTGAGCAAAAGTTGTTGGGACGATGGCGCCTGAGCGCCACGGTCCTCCGAAAAATCCGCAAAACGAAGGGGGATCTGTTCGTCTCTGCACAAGGATTCCAGATCTTCAATTTCAGCCGCGTACCTGCAACCTACACACAGAAAAGCGAAGACGATTGGGGGGTTAGGGATTAAGGGTTTGCCTTTAGGTCAAACCCCGGTTTTGGAATTAACCAAGAAATGAGCAAGTGCTATAAATGTAAATAACTATAAAACAAGTACTAATACCTTGTTCTAAGGATGTTTGTATCCTTATGTGCGAAGGTATAGATGTTGTATGTTGTTGTAGTATGTAGTATGTGATCTCCTCTTCAATGGTTGAATCCTTGTCTTGAATGCAACACTTAGCCTTGAATGGAGACTTAGAAGGAATGCTTGAATGCTTGAATGCTTGAGTATAGTTTCCATGCTTTTTCCGTCATGTATGTATATCCCCAAATGAGAGAGGAAAATGTAGTTTATATACTTGTCATTTAGGGCTGATAGACTGATTTTCCTGACCTTAGGCCGACCAGGAAAGATAATTTTCCAATTTGCAAACATAAAGACCCGAATTCCAAAAGAGACCGGGCCCAAAATAGGACCCAGGGACCAGGGCGCTGGGCGCCATGGTCCTGGGGGACCAGGGCGCTGGGCGCTCTGGTCCCACCTCCCAGGACAGCAGGGTGCAAAGGAGGTTCAGGCCAGGGTGCAAGAAAATGCAGTTTTTAGTGTCATAATCAGGTTTCGGGGTCTCCATTCAGGTTGCGTGTTGCGTCGCCATCGTGAAGACCGAAATGCAGTCGAAATTGCAAGTGTCGAAATTTTAGGACGCTACATTTAGCCCCCTTTTTAGCGGGAGTATGTATGCTCATACTTCCGGTAAAGTACAAGGAAACAATATTGAAAGACTTTCACCACGTCAAGGAGGCAAGACACACCAAGCCCCCAGTGGACTAAGGATCTTACGACTTCAATTGACAAAGTAAAAGGGAAGATCACGAGGGAGAACCATGACTGTCAGTAGTAAGGTTCCCTCACTATGAGTCATGCAAGAAAGATATCAAAAATTTTCAAGGCAAGGTTAACTTTGTCAAGAAATTTTCAAGTATCTTGAAAAGATATGAACGGGATGTATGCCCCCCTACGTTAAAGCGATCGCACACGCCTCACCGGGGGTGATTGTTTTAACGTAGTGATACACATAAGAAATGAGAAAGGAAAGGAGCACGTTATCGCAAGGATTTAGCCCCCAAGTGTGAGATAAACCCAAGGATAATAGACACAAAACACAAAGCACGAGGTGACTTCGCTTTCCTCGGGGTCAGTATGCTGTATGATAATTCATGTATATATATCATATGTATGTATGCATAATTGTTCTTCATTCCCCAATCAAGGAAGGTCACCTAGAAGAAGGGAACACATGTGTCTTTTGAGTCAACATGAGAGAGATCGAGAGATCTCAATGCTTTGCATCGTCCTCAAGTAGACAACACTAAGGACAACAAATAGAAGAATGAGAATAACATATAGAAGAAGTAACACAAGAGAGGAGGAGAGAATCTGCTATGCTAATGAAACTAGTCTAGCACGTCATCTACCCCCCGATCTTGCTGATCAATGTTTCGGGAAGGTAGGGAACACGCTAGAGGAGGAACATCCAACACAGCAGATGGAGCTATCACAAGATCCAAACAAGGGCTATGTTCATGCCCCAAGCCACGTTGTTCTTTTCTAGGAGCTAGGATAAGTGCTTTAGAAAATTCATTAGATAAATGGTTATCAATATAAACAAGTTCATATTCACTATCAGAATGAACAGGAGTAACATGTTCATCATGAATAACATTTTCATCTATATCATCATCAAGATTTATAAAGATAGGGTCTTTAACTCGCACAGGATCAAGACCATCATGCATCTTATGTTTAGGAGATTTCGGCTCAATCGTCGGCTGAGGAGAAAATGGAATAATGCTTGTTGAAGGTGTTTTTGGAGATTGCAAAGTTTGAGAGGCAGATGCCTGAGCTCTAAGACGACGCTTTCATCGGCGTTCACGTGCAGAATGATTTCGTCTAGTCTTAGTAGGAAGTTGAGAAGATTGAGGAGGAGGAATGTTCTCATCCTTATCACTTGGGTGTTTAGGTTGTGGTCTCTTAGGTTGAATAATAGGAGAAGAGGAAGGTCTCTTCTCTCCATAAGAGGAAGGAGGAGGAACTGCTCCATATAAGGGAGGAATATTTGGTTTAGGAAGGAGACCAAGTCCATCATGACGAGGAGGTATAGGTCTACTCCTAGGAGGTTTATTAGGCATAGACATAATCACATCCATGGGGATGGGTTGGGAATCTTCTTGAGGAAAGACATTAGTTTTATCTTTCAAAGGAAGAACTTCCTTCTCAAGAATGATAGGAATGTCAAGTTTAGGTGTTCTAGGTTCACTTAAAGATAGGATCATATCTGTTTTCCACTTTTGATAAGATTTGAAAAGATGATCACTTCGCGGAGGAAGAGATTGGAATTGTTTAGGCCAAAAGTAATCAATAGGAACGCTAGAAGTTCTTTCAGCTGGTTTAAAGAGACTATGATTGACAGTAACAACTTCACCATTATGGGGAAATTTCAAACACTTGTGAATAGGAGAAGCAATAGCTTTCATGGAAGATAGCCAAGGATAGCCAAGCTTCACACGAAATTGTTCGGAAGATGGAATAATAGCAAAGTTCACATCAAGGGATTTGTTATGGACCTCAATAGGCAATGTAATAGAACCAATTGCAGGAGAAGAAAATGCATCAAATAATTTCACAATCACATCTGTTTTGTCATAGATCACTTGATTCAATTGCAAAGTAAAAAGAAATTCTTCAGTAATAACATTAACCATGCACGAAGGATCAATAAGCACTCCACGGCAAGGTGTATTCTTGAATTTTGCAACTATGTATAAAGGACCATCAGGTGCCCTAATGGTTTCACTGGAATCAAATGTGATGGAAGGTTCTTTAGGATTTTCTTGCTGCTCTATGAAGTTAATCACATTCGGAGCCATAGACACAAGACCAGCAGATGAGAGAGAGGAATCATTAGCCTCAATCGCATTAGAGGTATGAGAAGGTAATGGATCAGTAAAAATCTGAAGATTTTGGTTAGGAGGAGCTACAGATGTGTTGCCTTTATCATTCACTCCAGAAACAGAAATAGTATTATTATCAATCAAATCTTGAATTTTACCCTTTAAAGAAAAACATTTTTCAGTATCATGCCCAGGCTGACGATGAAATTGACAAAAGGCTTTGCTATCAAAATAAGGTGAAGTAATCTTTGTAGGATCAATTTGCCTTATAGGAGGAAGAGTAAGCACATTTTGTTCCAATAACTTATTCATAATACTATGCAATGATTCATTCAAAGGAGTATACTTTCTTTCTTTCTTGAAAAACTTAGAAATAGGAGGCACACCTGATGCTGCATTCACATTGTTGTTGATGATGTTTTCATTGAATTTAATGGACTCTCTGTTCGGTTTAAACTTCCCAAATGGTTGTTGACTGCTATCACCCTTATCACTCGGAGCCATAGGATGTGATTGTTCCATTTGACTCACAGTCAGTTGATAATTGTGAAGAGTTGCACACAACTGTTGGAAAGAAGTAAACTCAGAAAACAGGAGTTTTTCTCTAATGTCTTTTTGTAAATTAGAAATAAAGATTCTTTGAATATCATTGTCAGGCACTAGAAAGGAAATTTGAGCATACAAATGCTTATATCTACCAATGAAATCAGTCACTTTTTCTTTAACACCTTGTTTACAATGCATTAAATCAATCAAAGTAACTTTAGGACTTATATTGTTTTGAAATTGCTGAATAAAAGCATTTGCAAGTTGTTCGAAAGAAGTAATAGAATAGGAAGGCAACGAGCAATACCATTGTAGGGCTTTGTCTCTTAATGTTCTAGTAAACAATTTTGCAAGCAACCTTTGGTCATAAGCAAAATCAGTACATATTGTTTGAAAGGTCTTATCATGCGTTAGAGGATCACCCTTACCATTATAAAGCTCCAAATGCGGAATTTCAACATGTTTAGGGGGAATAGCTCGAACAATGTCAAGAGAAAGTGGGCTCGCAACATCAAATGTGGGCACACTAAACTTAGATTGATTCATAGAGGCAATTTGTTGCTGTAAAGAAGAGACAGTTTGTGCAAGATTCTTAATGGTCGCTTCAGTCGAAGAGTTCATATTAGACGTGTTAGATTGTGATGGAGGTGTTATGTTATTGAAAGAAGGTAGAGAGTAAGGTGGTGGGACACTATGATAGTTAGTCATAGGAGATTATTGGACAGGAGGAACACTACAAGGAGGAATGGAATGGTTAAACGAATTGCCCCCTTGCGTCATGTTCATTTGTGGAGATGTAATAGGAACACTCATTGAAGGAATGAATGAAGAAGTCGGATTAAATGAAGGAAGAGGGTTAATTGAAGAAGAAGGATTGCCCCCATGACTAGTAATCATGGGAGGAATGTCTTGTATAGAAGTGGTCATTATGTTTGATGTAAAGGTAGGTATGCTAGCAATAGAAGTTGTCAAAGGAATAGAATGATTGACTTGTGTAGGAGGTTGTGTATAACCTAAAGATTCGGCACAACTCTTTATAGGCATCACATTCAAGTTCACAATGTGTGAAATACCACGCAAAATATCAATTCCATTCTTATCACTTTGAAGCATACGTTTTAGACCCTCAATTAAAGGAAGAGCTTGACTATCGGGATACTCATGAGACATCCATTGGTGAAAATCATCAAATTGGTTATCCAATTTCGAAAGTTGTTCTTCAGAAACCTCATGGAGAGCTTCTTCATCATTAGGAGGATTAGAGGAATTACCCATGTCCTCGTTAAAAAGGCTATTCAAATTAGGTTCCATCTCCTCGGTAATTAAACCTCGGAAAGACTTAATTCTACGACTTCGTCTAACGGAAATAGTGTAAGTAGGGCTTATTGTTGTAAAACTCATGCACTAGAAAGAGAGAGAAGATTTTGAATTTAGAGGTAGCAATTTTCAGTAAAATCAGCCAATCTTCTGGATTTAAGCTATTAAATGCAATCACGACAGTCTCCGGAAATTTCAAAAAAAATGTCCGGGACCGTGGCGCTCGGAGTGCAACACGGTCCTTGCAACTTTTTTCGAAATTTGCAGGGATGAAAGGTATGATGATTTTAGAGCTAATCTAAAAAAATTGAGAGATTATACGATTTGTAGATAGGCCAAATTAAAGTTGCAACCTCGAAATTGAACCCTACCAAGATTGTCGAAAAATGCAAAAATTTGAATTTTGAAAAAGAGAGGGAAACTGAAATTTTGAATGTTATGATTTTAAAGGGACTGTCAAGAGCAATGCAAATTTTGAAATTTAAAAATTGACTCAATTTCACGCAAAATTCAATTTTGAAAGCAGAAATTAAAGTTGTTGTAATTAAGCACTTAATTTCAAAAGTCACAAATTGCAAAAATTTGAATGAATTACTGAAATTTCGAATGAATGCAAACACACTTTTCAGATTTAGGATAGTAAGAACACAATTTTGACACAAAATTTCAATTTCGATGATTTTTGAATGTTTAGAAGCCTTAATCCAAGCAATCACAAGACCAACTTTGACTGTAATTTTGAAGGTGTTAAAATTGATAAAATCAGCCAAAATTCTGGATTTTAGCAGGAAAATACAGTAAGATCTCGCTCCCGAAATTTCGGAAAAAATGTCGGGGATGATGGCGCTCGGAGTGCACACGGTCCTCGCAACTTTTTTCCAAATTTTCAGGGATGAAGGATATTGTGATTTTATTGCGGAATCCAAAGTTACAGCTGATTTGGAGATGTTTTGATCAGTGAAATTGTCGGACAAAGGTTGAATCAAGAGGGTTTTAAAAATTAGGGTTTTAACACTTAACCACTTAATTTTCAAAATTAAAGCACAAATATGAATTGATAATTTGTCATAGAAGGGTAGATCTGAAACAAGCATCAACATTTAGACATTTCACAAGTTTCATTACTAAAAAGAGAATTTAGGGTTTTTATGCAATTAACCTCTAAAATTTTGCAAAAGATCAAACATGGAAATGTAATCAAGGAATCCAATTTTCAGCTCTAAGCATGAATAATCAGAAAGGATGTTCACGTCGGGTTCACCAAAATGTAAAGTGGAAAATCGTGATCGAACCCTAGTTGCTCTCCCCTCTTCCAACTCCAAGGAGAGAGAAGGGAGATTCACTAGGGTTGATGGTTTTCACTTAGGGGAGAGACTTTACATTCAAAAGAGGGGTTGAAACCCACAAGATCCAATCCCACGCAATGCAAGATTGGATGCTAAATGTGTTTCAAGGGTTATGACAGCAAGGCTACCCTCTTTTGTAAAGAATGTGCATAGAAGAATTAAGCTAGGAATACATAGAAAGTGAGAAAGATTCACTTATAAACTGAGTTAGGGATATAGTATGAAGCTGCGGACCTAGAATTAGCAGTAAAATGTCGATACGGCGCTGTCCTGCAAATTTGAGCAAAAGTTGTCGGGACGATGGCGCCCGAGCGCCACGGTCCTCCGAAAAATCCGTGAAACGAAGGGGGATCTGTTCGTCTCTGCACAAGGATTCCAGATCTTCAATTTCAGCCGCGTACCTGCAACCTACACACAGAAAAGCGAAGACGATTGGGGGGTTAGGGATTAGGGGTTTGCCTTTAGGTCAAACCCCGGTTTTGGAATTAACCAAGAAATGAGCAAGTGCTGTAAATGTAAATAACTGTAAAACAAGTACTAATACCTTGTTCTAAGGATGTTTGTATCCTTATGTGCGAAGGTATAGATGTTGTATGTTGTTGTAGTATGTAGTATGTGATCTCCTCTTCAATGATTGAATCCTTGTCTTGAATGCAACACTTAGCCTTGAATGGAGACTTAGAAGGAATGCTTGAATGCTTGAGTATAGTTTCCGCGCTTTTTCTGTCATGTATGTATATCCCCAAATGAGAGAGGAAAATGTAGTTTATATACTTGTCATTTAGGGCTGATAGACTGATTTTCCCGACCTTAGGCCGACCAGGAAAGATAATTTTCCAATTTGCAAACATAAAGACCCGAAGTCCAAAAGAGACCGGGCCCAAAATAGGACCCAGGGACTAGGGCGCTTGGCGCTCTAGTCCCACCTCCCAGGACAGCAGGGTGCAAAGAAGGTTCAGGCCAGGGTGCAAGAAAATGCAGTTTTCAGTGTCATAATCAGGTTTCAGGGTCTCCATTCAGGTTGCGTGTTGCGTCACCATCGTGAAGACCGAAATGCAGTCGAAATTGCAAGTGTCACAATTTTAGGACGCTACAGATACCAATTCGACCTATTCATTAATTGATGAGGTTATTGAAACACTCATAACATATGAAGATTGTGTTATGCTACAAGCTCTATATACCTTGAAAGAAATTAAAAGTGCAACTTTCTCCCTTCACCCACATAAGGCGCTTGGACTAGATGGTATAACTATTGAATGCTTTCAGAAATGTTGGAATTTCATGGGACAGGACATTTGGTTGGTGGTGGAAGAATTTAGAAAAAAAATAGAAATTTGTCAAAGAAATCAACCATACCCTAATAACACTGATTCCCAAGAAGCAGGACTGTGAATCGATGATGGATTATCGCCCCATCTCACTGTGCAACACAATTTACAAGATTATCTCCAAAGCAATGGCAGAAAGACTTAAGAAATTATTACCGAAGCTCATCTCAAAGAACCAAAATGGCTTCACCCCCAGATGGGAGATTGTCGATAGCATCATTCTAGTCTCAGAATTCATCCACTCAATATACAAAGAGAAACAAAAAGGTATGGTCTATAAACTAGATGTTGCCAAAGCATACGATCGGGTTGTATGGAGCTTTTTGACATGCGTATTGAAAATTTTTGGTTTTCCTATCAAATGGATCGAATGTATCAAATTTTTCTATCCATTGTTAACTTCTCGATGATAGTCAATGGAAATGTGTGTGGATTCTTTGGTGCCATGAATGGCTTGTGATAGGGAGACTTGATATCACCTACCTTGTTTGTGATTATGGCTGAAGTTCTTGGGAAATTGATAGAAAAAGACATGCAGACAACAAATGGAAAGGGATAAAAGTACACAACCAATTGGATACTATCACTCATTCCCAATTTGCTGACGACACAATAATCTTTGGGGAGGCCTTGCTGATTGAAGCCAAGAACATCATGAGCTCACTGAATGTATACTCTAAGTAATCCATGCAGGTGATGAACAAAAACAAGTCACAATTATTCTTCTTCAACACTAAAATGCAGGATCAACAAAGGATCTCGAACCTATTGGGAATAAAAATTTCTCAACTTCCAATCAAATATTTGGGGGTTAGAATTGAGAAAGGATGTAGGCAAACTCAGATTTGGGAAGATGTTTTTAAATCTTGTTCAACTAAGACAATGCTTTGGAAGAATAGATGGCTAACACAAGCTAGCAGATTGACAATGGTTAAGTATGTCTTATCGACCATTCCCATTTATTGCATGTCATGCTTCAAGATGCCCTATGCTGCTGGTAAGAATATTGACAACTTGCTTAGAAAATTTGTTTGGGAGGGGGAAAAAGACAAAAAAAAGATACCACTCATTAACTGGGACACCATGTGTTTACTGAAAGAGGATGGCGGAGCTAGACTTAGGAAAATGGCAGTTCAGAATATTGCGTTGGGTGCCAAATTATCTTGGAAGATGTACACAGAACCATAGAAACTATGGTGCAAAATATTCAGGAAGAAATATTTGGATTCTGAGAACCCTTGCCGAATTATCACTGTGGCAAATACTGAGTGGGGATCCGCCTCCTGGAACTTTCTTTGGGATTGCAGATTCATTATAACTGATCACATTTCATGGCACATTGGTAATGGCAAATCCATAAAATTTTGGAGGGACTCATGGGATGGTGCTCCTGCACTATCTGACAGTTTTAGTCTGGATTGGATTGAGCTAGTTGAGTCTAAGTATGGTGTGTTTGTTGAGGATTATTTCGAGCAGAATAAGGAACTAGATGGGAAGCGGGTGTGGAAACAAATATCCATTGGCAATCCGATTCTATGCGAGTCTCTAAGAGATGTGCTAAAAAGTAGATCTATCCCTCTATCTAATGATGAGGATAGGATATTCTGGAGTGTTGCCAAATCAGGAGAATATTCTGTCAATTTGGGGTATGAGGTACAAAGACAAAGGGGTATGTGCACGGACTGGCCACATAAGCTATGTTGGAGCAATATGCTTCTCCCTAAACTGGGGGTATTTCTTTGGTTGACACTTCACAATAGGATCCTCATCGGGGACATATTAAAATCAATTGGTATCTCTGGACCTCACATGTGTGTTATGTGCAAGGCAGATGAAGAATCTGCCAATCATTTACTCTTTAATTGCCCCATGACAAAGGCCTGTTGGAATTGGTTCTTTGAAAATACCAATCTTAGAATCGTCAAAAGTGAAGTACTCAAGGACTTTCTCATTTATTGTCCAAGGATCTACAATTCAAGGTGGAGCGACCTGTGGCTGGTAGGGCCTTCATTAATTGTTTGGCCCATTTGGAAAGAAAGAAACAAGAGGATCTTCAAAGAAACCACACTCCCAATTAACAAAATCATTGAGAACATCAAAAGAGTTGTTGAGGAAATGATAAATGGGAAATCTGCCTCAAGGAGAATTAGATCCTATAATGATTGGGACCATAGCATGGAGAAGATATGGCTTTTCAAGCACCCTATAATCATAGACAACAATAACAAAGTGAAAAGGAGGGATATCAAATGGATGGCCCCACCGCAGGATTGGGTGAAATTAAACTTTGATGGAGCTAGCAAGGGTAACCTGGGAGATGCTGGATTTGGAGCCATAATTAGGAACAATTCTAGTAAGATAGTTCATGGTGTATATGGTGGACTGGGAAAGGCTACTAACAATGAGGCTGAAATCAGAGCATTAGAGGCTGGATGAAATCTTTGCGTTCAAAATGGTATCTCCAAGGTACTCATTGAGGGAGATTCCCAAATAATTATAAATGGCATTACCAAATCAAAGTTCCAATGCTGGAAGTTATGCAAATGGCTCCCTCAAATAAATCATCTGTTGGAATTGATTGGCACTTTTGAGATTAGGCATGTGTACCGGGAAGGGAGCCGCTTGGTTGATTACCTTGCAAACTTGGGTGTGGTATTAATGATAACAAGATTACCTTTTACCAATACTCTGCAAGCAACGATATAACTAATCACATCAAAATGGATGCTTCCCGCTACAGTATCGGCTAAGACAAGTACTCGGGATTGAAGTGGCACTAGACTAGACTCTGGATCAGTCACATGGTACTGTGACTGGATGTCACTGCAATCTATATCCCAAAAACAGATTCAAGTATGATTTCCTGCAGTATTGGTGGCACAGTCGCATTATTTTTCCTGAGCAAATCGGGCAACAATATCAAAACTATTTTTTGGGGATTTTGAAAAGGAAACTTCCAGAGACATCTGGTTCTATAAAGAAATGCCTCACATTATGATGCCACTTGTATTGATGAGCTTAGATAATGGCACACTTTGGAGAAATCAACTATGTCAACTGTGAAATTCATGTGGGTGCTCAAATCCAAAGCCTATTCGTAATAGAGGAGTATGTGTATGAGGAAATCCAGGGGCTGATGGGGATTACTCTAAATTTTGACATGCATTGGTGCGATTCACTCATTTATGAAGCAGTGGTGCTTCCCTTAGTTGACATTATCAACTCAAGGGAGAGGTCTGTTGAGCTGATGTGTGATTTTGTGAAGCTGTCCGTTGGGAATATTGTTGCCAATTGTATCCTCGGCTTGGATGAAAACACAAAGTTCAACATACTTAAAACATATTTCTAGCCCAAGTACTATTTGCCCTCGGATTCTAGTGAGGATGCAAATAATTCCGAAGAGGAAGAGGTGGAGGATGGGTCGGATTCTGAGAACAACGATAAGGGTAGCACAATGCAAAGAAGATTGGAGAAGGCTGAGGAAAGGGAGTGAATGAAGACCTTCATGGAAAACACTTGGGAGATATTCAAATGTTTGGTCTTGAATGGGAACATAGACCCCTTCAGGCATGTTACCAACTCTGATGAATGGTGGTTTCTTGTTGCCTCTACTATAAATGTTATTAGCCTTGGAGAATATGCAGCTCTGATTCTCCAAGCTCTTTGGGAAGAAGAACTACCCTGCAATTGGTCACTGCCCTGTCTCTGTATATGTTCGTCATATTTGGGTCATCTGCTCTGGTCTTTGTCTCTGATTTTTGTGTTGTTATCAAATTGTAATGTCGGTTCTTAGGGTAGTCAGGATGAATCGATTCGCTCGCCTTTTGTCATATGTGGGTGATGAAACTTGCTGTAATTTTTTAGTATTTTAATAGAGGGCGTTATCCCCATACTTGATAGCACTTACCTTAAAAAATAAATTATATATTACAAATTAAATTATATATATATATTATATATTATAAAATATATAATTATGTTTATTATTTTATAATATCTAATATATATTATTTAGTTTAAATTAATATACATTAAATTATGATAATATTTAAAATTAATCTATACAAATTTAGAAGAAATATTTAGAGATGTGATTAGTCATATAAGAATTAACATAATTGTAGTATAATATATAAAATAAATAATTAAATAATAAATATATATAGATACTTAAATTTTACCTTAGTTCAATTCGTAGCACATTTGAGGTTCATCTTGTTTGTAATAAGTAACTAACTCGTGATAGAAACCACAAGGAAAATTCAATCATTTAATCTAGAGAAGAAAATGCTAAATAATTGATAGGAGAAGAAAAATAGTTTCAGTTGCTTTTCATTTCTCTCCTATTTCTATCTCCTTACCTCTCTCTAATATATCTTTCTCTCTCTTCCCCCTCTCTCTCTTTCCAAGAATATCTATCTCTCAGTCACTCCCTCTTTCTATATCTCTCTACTTCTCCTTTATCCTCTCTTTATTTTTCTCCCCCCTCTCCCTCCTTCTCTATATCTATATCCATATCTCTCTCACTAATGCACTCCTTGTTTCTCCCTCCCTATCTCTATCTCTATATATATCTCTCGCACTCATGTACTTTTGATTTATCCCTCCTCATCTCTATCTCTATCTTTATCTCTCACTCAAGTGCTCCCTCTATCTTTACCTTCTCATCTCCCCCTTTCTATCTATACGTCATTATCTCTATCTCTCTCATATGTATTCCATCTATCCCTCCATCTCTTCTACTCTCGTTCTCTTTATATAGCCCTCTCTACCTCTCTCTTTATACATCCTTCTCTACCTCTATCTCTCTCTCTCTATATATATATATATATCATTTCTTATATATATCTTTCCATCTCGCCCTCTCTCATTGTCTCCCTATTTTTATCTCTATTTCTCCATCTATCTCTTCCTCTCTCCTTCCATCTCATCCTATCTATATCTTCATATCTCCCCCTCTCTCACCCCTTTATCTCTCTAAAGGTATACCTATCTCTCAATCTCTCCTCCTTTCTATTCCTGCCTCTCTCTCTCTCATTATCACTCTCTCTTTCTACATCTCTACTTCTTTATCCTCTCTCTATTTCTCCCCCTCTCCCTTTCCCTCTCCCTCCCTCTCTAACTATTTATACATTTATCTCCAACATTCTATCTATCTATTTGTATCTCTCACACATATAAATGAACACACTCCTTCCTTCTCCCTCCCTATCTCCATCTCTCTATCTATCTCACTCCCTCTCTCTATATCTCTCTCTATTACTTGTCTTTTTCACCTTTCTCTCACAATGCCCCTCCATCTCTATCTCCCTATTTCTCCTTCCCACTCTATATATAATTATCATTATCTCTACCTCTCTCTTATTCATTCTATCTCTCTTGTTGTATATCTCTACATCTTTGTTCTCTCTCTCTCTCTCTCTCTCTCTCTCTCTCTCTCTCTCTCTCTCTCTCTCTCTCTCTCTCTCTCTCTCTCTCTCTCTCTCTCTCTCTCTCTCTCTCTCTCTCTCTATCTATATCTCTTTACCTCTATCTCCCTATCTCCCTATCTCTCTCTCCATCTCTCTATTTCTATCTCTTTCTATCCATATCTTTCTCTACCTCTATCTCCTTCTCTTTATCTCTCTACCTATATGCCCTTATATATTTTCCTATCCCTCTCTAGCTCTCTATACCACTCTCTATCTACATATTCCCCCCTCTATCTCTTGCTCCCTCTTCTACCTATCTATTTCCCTCTCTCCTCTTTATCTCTACCTCATCTACCTATATCTCTCCCTTTCTATCATCCCTCTCTCTGTTTATCCCCATATATTCCTCCCATGCTCCCTCTCTATCCCCCATATTTATCTATCTGTATCTACCTCTCTCTCACTTTCTCTTCCCATCTCTCTCTCTCTCTCTCTCTCTCTCTCTCTCTCTCTCTCTCTCTCTCTCTCTCTCTCTCTCTCTCTCCATAGATCTATTTGTCTATCTCTACTTAGCTTTGTTTGTTTATCTCTCTATCTATCTTGATGTATCCCTCTTCCCATTTCTCTATATCTCCTTATATCTAAATCTTTCTACCACTTTTCCCCATCATCTATATCTCTCTCTATCTTTCCCTCTTTCTCTCTCTATATATATCTATATCCCAAACTCTATATTTTTATCTCCCTCTCCCTCTCTCTCTCTATCTATTTCTATTCCTCTTCCTCTCTCCCCCTCTATCTCTAGATATCTATTTCTATCCATCTCTATCTCCCCCCCCCCTCTCTCTCTATACATCTCTTTGCCACTCTATCTCTATCTCTCTATATTTTTTCTTCCATTTCTCTCCATCTCATTATCTCTCCATCTCTATCTTCATCTTTATATCTCTCTCCCTCTCTCCCTATCCCTTCATCACTATATCTATCTTTGCCCCACCATATATATCTCTCTCTATCTCTCCCTCTTTCTCTATATATCTCTATCTCCCAGCCTCTATATTTTCTTTCCCTCTACCTCTCTCTCTATCTATTTCTCTTCCTCTTCCTCTCCCCCCATCTATCTCTAGAAGTCTATTTATATCCATCCATCTATCTCCCTCTCTCTTTATATATATATATATATATATATATATATATATATATATATATATATATATATATATATATATATATATATATATATATATATATATATCTTTGCCTCTCTATCTCTATCTCATTATCTCTCCATCTCTCTACCCACATGTCTATCCCTCTCTACATATATTTATATAAAACTTCCTATCTCTATCTTCATATTTTTATCTCTCTCCCTCTCCCTCTCTCCCTCTCTCTATTGCAAACATAAAATGAGCCTCTTTGTAGTGGAGTCCCATTATCTTCTTGATATAGAGGTTTCATTTTAGTTGTGTTTGGATCCCTATAAATGGATGTGTAGACACCTAAAAGTTGCACAACAAATTAAGTGAATTTTATTCATTTAATTATCCCTATTTCTCTAAATTAGCCTATTAATCAAATAAAAGATTTGATTAATATTTCCCTTCTTCTATCCTAGCCATTTGATTAAAATCTCCATCATAGCCATTTAATTAAATTTACATTTAATTAAAATCCCCCCTCTAGCCATTTTAATTAAATGTACATTTAATTAAAATCCCTTTTACATTTAAATAAATCTAAAATTATTTAAAATTCCCCCCACTTGCCTCCTAAACCTCTTCTAGAGCCTTCTAGATTCTTCTAAACCCTTTTAATTAGCCTTAATCTCTCTAATCATGTCCTTTCCCTAAATTTCCCTAAATTTGAGGAAACCACTTCTCAAAATTGGAAGAAAGTCTTCTAAATGTATTTAAGACTTTATTTCCTTCAACAAGCTAACTTGTTGAGTTCCCCAAATTTGGAAGGACTCTTACAAATTTGTCCCCAAAGTCTTCCAAACCATTAAAGGTTAACTCAACCTTCCCACATGGTTAGAGAATTTCTCTCTAACTTAACCCTCTGCTAACCCAAGGGTCTCATCAAGCACTCATGGCTTTGACCCTAGTTATCCTATCAACCCTTGCACAAGAGTTTACCCCTTGGGTAAAGGCTTTATCCATTGGTTATCCACTAACCTAACCATAACCTTACCTCCTAAGGTAACCTTCATGTCTCCTCAGGCACTTAATGCCTCTTACATCTCCTCTCAAGCCCTCACAAGGTGACATTTATCAACTTCAGATTGGGTTGAATCCCTCACATGGATTGATAACTTTCAATCCTAGCCCTTGTTGAGATTATTCAATCTCAACCCTCCATTGCCCTATTTTACCTATAAATAGAGCTCTCATTCTTCATTCTCGTATCAAGTCTTGTGTGCATCTAAAGTATAGTCACATTGCAGCTTAAGGAGCTCTCTTTGTTATCTTCAAGCATCAAGCATTCATGTCATAGCATTTTAGTTTCATTTAGATTAAATGCATATCCTTTTCTAGCTTAATTAACTCATCTAGTAGCATTTAATCTTCAATTTTGGAATTAACCTAGTTTCATATCTTCATCATCTTGAGCATTTAGTCTTGCATCTTGCATTTCATCTTAATCCATCATCTTAGCTTTCACTAGGATCTTAGTTGCATCCATTTTGATTCTAGAATCATTTTAATCTCATTCTCTAAGTTGTCATCCAAGAGATCAAGTGCTCTTCCAAGTGAAGGCCACCTTGAATCTTGAGGATCTTTAGAGATAGAGGAGCATGGAACGATTTTAAAGAGTTTTGATTCATTAAATTGCTTTGTTTGTTTTGATTTCTAACTCTAATGCAATGTTTCATGTGTATGTTTGAAGTGTTCTTCTCTATTGCAGGTTGATCCCACATTTTCAGCATACAAGATGCATAGTTGATTTGAAGCTATCAGTTCTCCATTGTGACTTTAGTTTCACAAACAACATCATTTGCTAAATAGCCTACCATTTGACCTCATGCAGTACACAAATGTATGTGAAAATTAAACTATATTTGTCCTAAT
Organism: Cryptomeria japonica; assembly: GCF_030272615.1. NCBI lineage: Eukaryota > Viridiplantae > Streptophyta > Pinopsida > Cupressales > Cupressaceae > Cryptomeria > Cryptomeria japonica. The sequence goes on from NC_081409.1 coordinate 376,529,704, forward strand.
TGACTTTCCACATCTCTTTGACATACCCATCTCTCCTACTTCACATTTTTGTCTCTCTATTTATTTCTCTATATCTCTCTCACTTCTCCTCTTCATCTCTTTTGATACATATATCTCTACCTCTATCTCCCTATTTATCTTTGTCACTCTATATCTCCCTCTATCTACTCAATCTATATCATTTCCCTCTCTGTCTCTGTCTATTGATCTCTTTTTTTCTCTCTCTCTCTCTATCTCTCTCTCACTCATCTCTTTGTCTCTTTCTATCCATATATTTATCTACCTCTATCTCCCTATCTCTCTATCTCTCTCTCTCTCTCTCTCTCTCTCTCTCTCTCTCTCTCTCTCTCTCTCTCTCTCTCTCTCTCTCTCTCTATATATATATATATATATATATATATATATATATATATATATATATATATATCCCTCCCTCTCCCTCTCCCCGTATTTCTCTCTCTCAAATTTTTTCTCTCCCTCCCTCTATCTCCCTCCTCTTTTTCTCTCTCTCTCTCCCTTATTTCTCTCCCCCTCTCTTGATCTCTTTGTATCTTCCTCTGTTCATCTCTATTTATCTTGTTAGCATTTTTTATGATGTTGTGATTGTCATTGATGGACACACACTTCTTTTATGATCACTTTATTTATGTATGAGTTATGCTCAACTGGCAATTATTCTAACCGATATTATGTATTATAGTCTTTAGACTATCGATGTTTTGCAGAAGGTGTTTACCAATCACAAACTGACTGAAGACCCAAAGCGGTATGAAGACCTCAAGCGGTATGAAGGAACAAAGCGGTAGTTAACATTTTTCCAATCTTCATTTTGACAACCGGTAATTGGTAAAATGTATGAACCGGTAATCGATAATGAACCGGTATTACTCTATGATGAGTTACCAACTGGTATTTTTGTGATGAGTTATCATCCACCGACACTTTGGTGGTGATTTTGTGTCGTGTTACCAAATGTGTCTAGATGCACTAAACCTAGGAACTTGTAATGTAATCCTATTGGACCGACATGAAATCAGACTCCTTTATAGGGACACCACGTCTAGGGTTTTAGGAGTTGATGAGGGTTTTGTATGTGCGATTATAGAAGAGAAGATTAGGTCAGTGTGAAGAAACAGAGTGTGGAGATATTGAAGACTGGAGTAATGCTAAATGTGCATTAACAATGAGCTATCAAGGATCTAACTAAGCATACTATGCTAGTATCTAGATCATCTACTTGTTGATTACTCATATCTTCGACAAGTCTGAAACCCTTAATCGGGTAGGCCCAATAAAGCCTTTGTAAATCCTCTAACAAGGTGGTTCACAACTATGAATCTGAAATCCTCTCACAAGGTAGTCTTTAACAGGACTTATCTCCTAATAGAGATCTAGATTCCTAACAGGATTTGTTCTGGTGAAGAACATTGTATGACCTTAACCGGTTTGGTTTCTATTCTGCAGATAGTTACTTGTGAGTTTCTGCTCACCGTGATTTTTCCCATTTGGGTTTCCACGTCAAAACATCTTGTGTTATGGTGATTATGCTCTTGTGGGTGAATGCTTTATTTGTTGTTTGGTTTGCATTTGTCTTAACCGGTTTGTTAGTAAATCTATTATACCGGTTAACTGCTAAACTATTTAAGAGATTGAGTTCAGTATTTTTTATTTTTTGGAATACTAATTCACCCCCCCTCTTAGTATTCATCAATTGGTATCAAAGCCAACCTTTCTATAAGTCTAACCACTTGGAAGGAGATATGGGGGAATACACTGTGAGGGAACTTACTCATCGGCTCACTCAGACTGAGAAAGCCTATGATGAACTCAAAGTCAAAAATAAAGCCTCTCTGGCAAAAAGAAGAGAGCATGCTGAGGAAAATAGTTCTTCTGATGAAGCAGACATGGAGGCCCTAGTTGAAGAAGTTGAAAAATTGAATGAATCTAATGCCAACCTGAGAAGGGAACTAGAAGGACTGACTATCAGAATGTGTCAAGAGCTTGAGAACCGAAGGAAAGCTAAAGATCTGGTAAAAGACAAAGATCATGAGCTCTCCAAGCTGAAGCAATAAATCAGTACCCTTACTGCTCATCTCCAAGAGAGTAAAGTGGAAAAAGAAGAAATGCAAGGTAAACTAAACATGGCTATTTCTGAGAATGCAACCTTGAAGGAATCTAATGCTTCTATTACCAAAGAACTCACTGAGACAAAGGAGATACTTGCCAAATTTAATAAGAGTACTGCTAAAATAGAGCTAAAGCTTGAATCAACAAAACCTGTAAACAATACTATTGGACTTGGTTTCTCCGGTTATGAGGAAGGTGAGACCTTTGGAACAAAAGATGTAGCATCAAAGAAGCAGCTGACATCAAAGGATAAAGCTAAGCAAAAGTTTAAACCTGTTTGCTTTAATTGTCTCAAAGAAGGACATACTACTAATGTGTGTAGAAATAAGGCCTACAAAACTTTCATTACTTTCTAAACAATAAGCCTAGATCCAATAGATTCAATGGAAACTGTTATGCATGCAACAAGTTTGGGCACAGAGCATTTGAGTGCAGGTCTATTATGCACAACACTGGGAGATATCCTCAAAGGACTCATGAAGTTTTTCCTAAATCCTCTGTGAAACGGAATCCAAACTGGTATAATGCCTATGACCATTAGTCAGGTAATGGTGGCTATCAAGTGGCAACCAATTGGAGAACACCTGGAATGGTATGCTATCATTGCAACAAACTGGGACACCTTGCCAGAACCTGCAGAATGAGAAAGAACCTATCAGATGATATACCGGTCACTCCAGAAGGGAAGATTGATGTTGAAACCGTTCAAGAAGGAATGAATAAAACATGGAAGAAGAAATCTGAAGAAGTGCCACATGATGAACCGGTTTCTGCACCTAGTGTGGAAGTCTCTGAACTGGCAAACTGAGCTTCAGAAAAGCTTAGGGGGAGCAAATCGGTGAAATGTTTCGAACCCCTTGTTTATATCAGTAAAAGACCTTAACTGGTATATGTTACCTGTCAATCGACAAAAGACTGGAAGCGGTAAAAGGAAAAATTAGGGTTTATACCTTAACGGTGATGCATTTATTATGGTAGGTGAGAACTTGTTTAAAACAAATTTTTCAACGACATTTTCACTTATCAGTTTTTGAGTGAAGAATTTTTCAAGTGCAAAGCGACAAAAGGCGATTCGACTTGCGATTCAGAGAGATTTCAAATCTTGTAGAAGAATCTGGAGATATTGTCAATCAATCAAGTGAAGAACACCAAGCAGTAATCCAACAACCAAAGTGGTGTGTTGCGAAGCTGCATTAGTAAACCCTAAATTTTGAAATTCTGAAGTTATTTATCAAAATTCTTGTTTATTAGTTAATCATGGCTTCTGCATCACACTCCAGTTCTAGTGTACCTATGGACTCGGCTGAATTCATTCAAAGAAAAATGAAAAACAATGCCCTATCCCAAATATCTATCAAAGTCATTGTCGAAGGAGATATTTCAGGGTACATCGACTGCAAATTAGAAGACCTAGGATCCCTAGCGATTCATTCCCAACTAGGTCTGTTATGTGGGGATGACAAGAAGATCAAACCGGAATACAACATCCTGGAGAGGAAGAAACTTCACAATGTGGTTTACTTTCTTGAAGAGTTCGCAGAAGAGCACATCCGCATCATCCTGAGCAGAGTGCATGGCGACAAGATGTATCTCGAGAGGACGCATGACATTACGCCCGAGGCAATTCATGTCATCACCAGTTTCTATAATAGTGGTGAGGTGCCAACCCTAAGAAAGATCATCAAGAATGAAATGACTAAGCTCACCGGTTCTCTGAGCGACCAAAGGGGAATGACCATCAACACCATGAGTGATGATTTAGTCAAGTATGCTTGCATGGTGATTGGATATCAGACATTTTATGCTAGCAGAATAAACTCTGTCTCTGCGGCTGCGGTAAATACCACCTACAAAATGATCAAGGAGGATGCCTCATTTGATCTATGCACCTATTTGCAGAAGCAACTTCTATTAAACTTGAAGTTCATCAAACAAGATAGTGCTCTAAGGTTCAAATTTGGATAACTTTTGGTAGGTCTATTTTTCTACTTTTAAGGCTATTTCCCGAGAGTGGGTGATATTCAATGGTCTGCTGACCAACTGGTCACCAAACAAATTAGGGAAAGTCTCCAAGCGGTGGGAACCAGATATCCTGAGGTCTTGAATAAATATTTTGATGAATTCAAGAGGAAGATGATTCAAAGGATGAGAATATCTAGGGATATTGTTAAGAAATATGAAGAGGACATCTGCTTTACCATTAAAGTAGATGAGTGCATAATGGAAGCAGTAGAACCCAGAAAGGAAGAGGTAGAGCCAATGGGATATGAGGTGATGTATAACATGTTGGATGGGTATGCCTCTACCCTGATTGCCTCTCCTTTAAATGCAAAGAAAAAGAGAACCGACACCTACTTGGAAAGGGTAACACCGGTTGAAGAACCTTCAGTGAAAAAGGGAAAGGAAGTGCCATCGGTATCGGTACTGGTTACCTCAGCCAACCCAAAAGTGACCAAGCGATCACCTGCCAAGAACAAATTGGAAGTTGCACCCGCTAAAGTATTTGAAAGGAAGCGGAAGACCAAAAGCAACTCACCAGAGTTTGAGGATACAGAACCTGAAGTGCAACCTAAGAAGACCAGGCAAACAAGGAAGAAGGCAGAAACTATCGGCAATGCACCTGCATCATCAGTACTGGTAAATATTGACATCTCTTCTTATAAGCCGATGACACATTGTTAGAGGACTATTAAGAATATTAAAAGAAAATTGCTTAGTGATATGAAGGAGTGTTTTGATGATTTTACCGATAGTGAGAAAGAGGAAATAGAGCGAGAAATCATTAATTATTTGTGTGTTCATGACTAGTTGCCATCATAAATTAGATATGAGACACTTGATTCTTCGTACAATTCTTTAGATAATAAATGGCGCATTGCCATTGAGAGAGAATAGGATATCAGAGAAAAGAGTTTTGCCGAATACTTCCCTAATGCTTCAAACTCTGAATTGTTTGAAATCATGAACCGGTACAAAAGTCTCTTCTTCATGAGAAGAAGAAGACTCTTACTACTGGAAGACAAAGCCTCTGAAATGGTGAAAGACACACACTCCCATACTAAAGCCGCTATGAAAATGCATAAAGTAGCTCAAGCAAATAGAGAAGCTGAACAAGAAACGAAAATCGGAAAACCGGATGAGGCATTTGATGGTGAAGGAGAACCAGCTACAGAACAGGTTGACACTATTGATGTGGATGCATTAGATGGTGAAGATGCCACTTCAGACACAAAGAAGGAGAAATAAGATAAAGAAGAAGCAGAGAAGTGGAAGTTGGACAAGGAAAAGGCTGACAAAGAGAAAGCAGAGAAAGAGGAAGAGAAAAAGAAAGATGAAGAGAAGAGGAAACAAGACGAAGATAAGAGGAAACAAGAAGAGGAGAAGAGGAAAGAAGAGGAGAAGAGGAAAGAAGAGGAGAAAAGGAAGGAAGAGGAGAAGAGGAAAGAAGAGGAGAAGCGGAAAGATGAGGAGAAGAAGAAACAAGAAGAGGAAAAGCGAAAAGAAGAAGAAAGAAAGGAGGAAGAGAAGAAAAAGCATGAAGTGGAGCAAAGGGAGAAAGAAGAGGAAAAGAAAAAAGCGGAAGAGAAGAAGGAAGCAGAAAAGAACAAACAAGCGGAGACTCCAAAGGCAATCGGTGGTCAATCCAAACCGGCTGACATCACCAGTTCTATTGACCTCTGATCTGCAGATGAATCGGAGCTATTGCAAGGCATAAAGCTAGCACAAGAAAGACTGGAAACATTGAGGAGGAAAAAGGAGCAGGATGTCATTCACACTGCAATTGACACCCTTACCAGTTTGATTCCAGGTACCAACCTCCCCGGTATCGATTCCTCTCTGACCAAACTAAAACTTCTATGTACAGTTGTAGAGGACCAGGTACAATGCCTGGAAGAAGTTGCTGAAGCTAATGCACAAAAGAAGCATCAAAAGGCACTAAACACTACCTTAGTTAAGAAACTGAATGAGCTCCGGTCTCAACTTCAGAAACAATAGAAGGATATAAGAGATGCTATGGATGAGGGAAAAATACTGTTGAGCAAAATAAGCCAACCCCATCTATTTTGTGATGATGTGCTTGCACAAAAGGATAAACTGCAATCTGATTTGCAGGTATACATAAGCAACTTTAAGACGTCGTATGACTCTTTCACTACATATGGGCAAACTGTTCACCGGTATCAGCTTCAGTCTGCCAGGATAGAATTGGAGATTAGCAACCAGACAAGAGATTTGCAGGAGCTTCAACTGGTTTTATTACCCAGACTGCAAATTCTTCAGAAGTGCTTTCTCAATCTAGAAGCTTTAACGGTAACTCAAGAGATGAGTACAATTGATGCCATGGAAGAACAGGTATCACAGATGCAGATGAAAAGTGCGGTTGCTACCTCATTACTTGAGTCATGGTCATTAGCTATGAAGAATTTTATGCAGGATTTTAAATCTGTTTTTGATAAGTTTCACTCATTATTGTCATAAACATTTACTTATTTTAATGTTAATGAGAAACAGGGGTTACTCTGCATTACTTTGTCATTGTTGGCAAAGGGGGAGTAGTATTTAAAATTTTGATGCATGTTACCTCTTTAAGGGAGTAGTATACATTGTATTGTTTGCAAAAAGGGATAATGTATATGCGTAGGGGGAGTAATTTTGATTATGGCATATTTTTGTTGTAAAAAAACCTAGATGTCAAAATTTTCCTAAGTGTTGCCACCAATGCCAAAGGGGGAGATTGTTGGCATTTTTGATGATGTTGTGATTGTCATTGATGGACACACACTTGTTTTATGATCACTTTCTTTATGTATGAGTTATGCTCAACCGATAATTGTTCCAACCGGTAATTATGTATTAGAGTCTTTAGACTATCGATGTTTTGCAGAAGGTGTTTACCGGTCACAAACTGACTGAAGACCCAAAGCAGTATGAAGACCTCAAGCGGTTCGAGGATCTCAAAGTGGTATGAAGGAACAAAGCGATAGTTAACATTTTCCCAGTCTTTATTTTGACAACTGGTAATTGGTAAAATGTATGAACCGATAATCAGTAATGAAGTGGTATTACTCTGTGATGAGTTACCAACCGGTATTTCCATGATGAGTTACCAACCGATATTTCTGTGATGAGTTATCATCCACCGACACTTTGGCAGTGATTTTATGTCGTGTTACCAAATGTGTCTAGATGCACTGAACCTAGGAACTTGTAATGTAATCCTACTGGACCGACATGAAATCAGACTCCTTTATAAGGACATCATGTCTAGGGTTTTAGGAGTTGATGAGGGTTTTGTATGTGCGATTATAGAAGAGAAGATTAGATCTGTGTGAAGAAACAGAGTGTGGAGATATTGAAGACTGAAGTAATGCTAAATCTGCATTAACAATGAGCTATCAAGGATCTAACCAAGCATACTATGCTAGTATCTAGATCATCTACTTGTTGATTACTCATATCTTCGACAAGTCTGAAACCCTTAACCGGGCAGGCCCAACAAAGCCTTTGTAAATCCTCTAACAAGATGGTTCACAACTGTGAATCTAAAATCCTCTCACAAGGTAGTCTTTAACAAGACTTATCTCCTAACAGAGATCTAGATTCCTAATAGGATCTATTCTAGCAAAGAGCATTGTATGACCTTAACCGGTCTGGTTTCTATTCTGCAGATAGTTACTTGTGAGTTTCTACTCACCGTGGTTTTTCCCATTTGGGTTTCCACGTCAAAACATTTTGTGTTATGGTGATTATGCTCTTGTGGGTGAATGCTTTATTTGCTATTTGGTTTGCATTTGTCTTAACCGGTTTGTTAGTAAATCTATTATACCAGTTAACTGCTAAATTGTTTAAGAGTTTGAGTTCAGTATTTTTTGGAATACTAATTCACCCCCCTCTTAGTATTCATCATATCTATCCCCACTTAATATTATTTGTTTGTCTCTTTATTTCTCTCTCTCTATGTATGTCTCCTTCTCTCCCTCTCAATATCTACTTATATCTCTATTTCTCTATCGCTCTATCTCACCACATCTCTCTCTCTCTCTCTCTCTCTCTATCTCTCTCTCTCTCTCTCTCTCTCAGTTGGTTTTGGATCCCCTTAAGTGGATGCATAATTGATTTAAAGATATTACTTCTCCATTGAGACCTTTTTTGCACAAACAATATCATTTTGTAGATGGCCTACCAATTGCCCTCATGTATTGCACAATTGTATGCAAAAAAATACACCTTTTCAACGTTTTTGTTGCACATCAAGGCGATTGCTAGTTATAAATCTAAAGCATAGTTGAAATAAATTCTATAATCTTGCATCCTGCTCCTAATTTTGAATCATTGATTTGAAAATGTAGGCCTTTTTCTTTTTAGAAACTTAAAATAAAAAGATAGAATATCTTAAAAAATAAAATTAAAAGACAGTCTATTAAAAAATATAATAATAAAAGAGATTTTTCTTTTGACCACATTTTTTCAAATTAATAATATTAAAAAATATATATATTTTAATTTTTTATCAAGAAAGATTACTTTTTAAAAATTAATATAAATTTAAGCATACATTAATTTTATAGTCTTGCACAATTTTGCATTGATTTCAAAAAGTAGGTGGTTAACAAGATTAAATAATATTCTATTAAAAAAGATATATTTTTCTTTTATGCACATTCTTTTTCTAATTACTAATACTAGCTAGATATCTTAATACATCTATCTAAAATACGCCGAGAGATATCAGTCTTGAGGCGCCTATTTTAAATTGTTGTTGAGAATAGTTAGGCGCCTCGAGACTGATATCTCTCGATGTATTTTAGATAGATGTATTAAGATATCTAGGCTAGTAGCATCTGCAACGCGACATGTAAAGTATTAATTTATCACCTTTTGTTTTAAATAAAGCATATTTATCCTTTACAAATCATGATGCCTATCATATTCAATGGAGTGTACAATAGGAATTCATATTGAATGCAACATTTCATCTTTAAAAACACAAATTTAATCCCAAATTTAATAGAAGAGTTCAATTCAACAATGTATACATTACATAAAAATATTATGTTTCCAAAGATTTGAGTCTTTCTTCCTTTGCTTTCCTTTTGGCAAGTTGCTTTCCTATCTTCATTTTTTCATAATGATCATATGAAAATGGTGGTGAGATTATAATTCCATCCAAGGCCTTAACACGTGATATAGCAACAAATGTTAATCCTGCCCTTTCTCTTGGTCCTATGTCAATTGTTGCCTTTGAAAGAGTCAATCCTTGTGATTTATGGATTGTTAGTGCCCAAGCCAATCGTAGTGGCAATTGACGTGTACGGCCCCTTTGTATTGGTGAAATAGGAATCAAATTAGGAGATGCATCTTCAAAAGGAAGTCCAGAATAACTGTCAAATTCAACCATAAACATATGTTGGTGGATTTGGTGGGGCACATCTAGGTTTGTATATGATATTTCGGATGTATCCTAAAGCTCCATTCACAAGACCCGCTTCTATCCATAAATTAGATGTTAACATGACTCTTGCATCCTTAGAAATTAATAATTCAACATCTAACTCATCATTTTGACCTCCTGCTAGATTAGTACTACCTTCTTTACTTGCAATGCTTCGGGCTATTGGTCTTCTTAATGCATATAACTTTTTTCTATTATGGTTATGCACATTGTCATTTGTTGCAAATAGATGAATATTATTATCAAACTCCTCCTTAATTGTTGGATGTAATGAAGCATCTATTCTTGTCATCAATAATTTCCAATCATCTATAGTTGGATGTGCATCTCTAATATTTGTGAGTAATTGGCGAAACCTTTGTTGGTCTTTAGTTTCTCCATCTTGTCTAAACACCTTATCCAAAGTAACAACTGTCTTAAACTCTTGCCATAATAATTTTGCACGCACATTACTATCATAAGGTGGTTTGTCACTAACAGGAGGTAGTTGTCTCAAATCTCCTACCAAAATGATTGATCTTCCACCAAAACTCATGTTTGATTTTTCAAAGTATTTTTTAGCATGTTTTACTTCATCATGATTTTTCCAATCAAGATTGTCTATGTTAGGTTCTCCCTCTAACCATATGAATCCATGCACATGTGGTGATCCTCTATGTTGCCATTCATGTCTTGACCAATAATCTTTTGCCTTCATTCCCTTTTGCAGTATTTCCTTTCTAAACATTGTATAGCGTAGGTGCATGTAATATGCCACAATATGTGGGTAGTCAATAATATTTTGACGCCTCCATTTTTGTGCTTCTTGTGGATTAGTTGGCTGTGTCCTTGGCATTAATGCATGCAAATCTGGCCAGTACATATTTGCTGCACTCAAAGTAAAGAAAATTGTTGGTGTACCAATTTGATGCAAGAGGTCAAATAATTCAGCTCGACATTTTGCCCGATAAGACCTTGTACCCCTTAGTGTTGTGCCAAAACGCATCAAACGATCAGCTAGATGTGAGTGTGGGATATTTTCCATATGTTCTCATAACTCATTGATTGTGATTGGCATCTCTTGCAAGCTCATTTTGACAAACACTGCAGATGAGTTTTGTGCACGATGTCACATAGTCATATTCATCATATAATATCTAAATCTTGGGTGTCGGCCAAAACGATGATCTCTATATTGAAGTAAATGCTTAACAAACTCATGTAGATGGACTCTCCTTATTCGTGGTTCTATCCAATCACACTGTCCATCTGAGAATAGTGTTGGAAAAGCCATATCAAGTAATCCTTCAGTGACATACTCATTTATTGGAGATGCTCCAATTCCTGGCCAATCAATTAGTGATCCAGGATCTACATTAGGATTATTTACCCATGCATGAATTAGTTCCATTTCTCTTTGAGCATTTGGAGGTTTAGAGGCCATTGATGTAGTGTGATTAATAATGTTTTCTTCATCCATCTCTAATATTGGACCCGCAAATACATATTCATTTGTGTCTGAATCAAACTCCATATGAACATAATTCAATTGATCAAAAATGTTCTCATCTGAATTACATGTAAGGTCATTAAGTGCATTTTCATCAATTTGAACATCTCTATAGAACTTATCATGTTTTATTTTATATTTAAGTGCTCTATATACCCTCTCTTTATTAACTGTAAAATTATAATTTGTTCCACGCTGATCTTTTTTTTGAACAATGATGATTGGCAAATCTTTTATCTAATGTGGTAAAATTTTAGCTATTTCTCTCACTTCTTGTGGAAAACTTATGGCATGTCCTTTATATTTGTATTGACCCCCAGTTGCATGTGTTACTTGAAGAATTGGGTTGACACATGCTATCAACATTTCTTCTATTTGTGTTAAATTTGCAAGTTTTAATGGTTGTGGACCAGGATCCATATTGTTTGATGCCGAAAATCAATGTTCATTTTTCTCTTGTTGACATCGATTGCAAATAGGGCCCTCAAGTACCCGCACAACCTTCATTGCAGGATAACTCTCTTGACAAATGTAGCACATACTTGGTGTAGAAAGTTGATCAAGTCCATGTCAAAATATCATTTGTAAAGTCTTCAAATCAATCTCAATATTTCCATCATTATTAACTACTCCTTGATCTCTTCTATTTTGTGTTCTTTGCAATTGTCTTTGTCTTCTTAGAGGAGTTGTTAATTCTTGTTGTGAACTATTATTTTCCATATGATTTTGAAAATCAACATTCATTACATTTTGAACTCTATCATTTGGTGTTTGTAGCACATGATCAATTGCCAAAGAATTCATCCCTTTGGAACTAACCTCAACTGCTTCACGATTATGCACTTGTATTTGTTGTCTTTCCATCTCATTCAATTGATCAGAATGCATAGCTCTTTGTATTCTTCTTCTTAATATATATCCATCATCTTGAGATGTTTGTGCACGATGTTTCATCATTTTATCTGCATGTTGTCTCATTTCCTCTTCAATCTCTGTCACTGTCATTTCTGCCCTACGTTTAGCACTTCTTTGTCTATCATTTTGGTTTCGATGATTCCTTTCTTCTTGTCTTTGTAGATCAGTCATTTGTTCACGTCATTGACTCATATAATTTCGAGCATATTCTCTCTTTTTTTCTCTTTGTTGCTCTTCAGTTGAATGAATTCTTACTTCCTCTCTTTCTACATTAGCCATTTGTTCACGTCGTTGTCTCATATAATTTCAAGCATATTTTCTTCGATGCTCTTTTCGTTGCTCTTCATTTTCAAAACTTGTCCTTGGACGACGAGGCATCCTACAAATTTAATTATAAATTATTACATATTTAAAAATATCCTTATTAATAATTTATACTACCTATTTTAAATATGTTCATATCAAGTTAATATCAATTTAATTAAAATAAAAAATAAATAAAAATAATATAATTAAATATAAAAATAAAAAAGAATATAATATAAATAAAATATATTTAAAAACTAAAAAAAATATTAACTTAATTATATAATTTAGGTTCATATCAACTTAATTATATACAAAATATATGAGAAATATTAACTTAATCATATTATTTAATTATATAAATTAATTTAATATCAACTTAATATATAAACTGCTATAAATAATATAGAATTAAAAAAAATTTACTTTTACTAAAAAGATAATAAAAGATATCATTATCCATTGTATATATAATACCCATTTTACATTATAGGTAAAATGAAGTGAAAATGACTTACTTTTTTTTGGAGTATTTATTTGCACCACCTTGCACTATATTCTGGGTAAATTTATTCGCACTATTTGCACTATTTGTAGTTGCTGGTAAATTTATATTAGTTTGAAACGTTATGATTATTTGCCTCTCGGCATAATTAAAATATATATTTTTATTTTTTTATCATAAGATTTTTTTTTTTAAAACTAATATAATTTAAGCTTATGATTGAGAATAGTCTTGCATCCTTCTCTTGAATCATTGATTTCAAAAAATAGACCCTTAAGTCTTGTAAAAATTAACTATTTTAATTTCATTAAAATTCTAATAACTATTTAAAATATCAATCTTACCATTACAAAAAGTTGAATACATTCTATTAATTTCAACATTTATATTAAACTTTCCATATGCTATTGCATTACAACTATTTTAACTATTAGTCCTCTATGAAACTTACCATTTTAAACATGGGATAAACTTGAAGTGATTTTATGTTTGAAAATATCACTTATCTAAATCTTTTTATTTAATTTTAATTTTTGTTTGAATGCTAATCTTATGTTTTAAAAAAATAGATAAACATAAATAATCTTAATAATAAAGATTATTTATTTAAATTTTTTACATATTACATTATTAAAATTATTTTATTAATAAAATTTAAAATTTGTATAATATTTTTATTTTTGTGAAGTTTATATTATAATTATTCTATTAAAATTATCATTGATGCAAAAATAGTGATGTTACTATTTATATGAAGTTTACTATAAAGTTATCATAAACACTATTTTAATCTTCTCTCTCAAAGTTATCACAGGGATATACTTTTGGAATTTGAATTGGATGAATACGAGGGATATACTTTTCAAGTTTGAATCAACCAAACATGAATAAGAGGGATATACTTTTCAAGTTTGAATCAACCAAACATACCATCGTACTTACTAATTATATTCAACCAATTAACATATAACCTTTTGATAATATTACTATTTTATAATTTACATAAACTCAAATAATGCCAAATTCCAATGATGACAAACTCAAAATCAACATTTTTCATGCAAATGTGAGATAACAAAAATAATCATATGGCCTTGAGGTTTAAAATAAGAGGGGTACCCATCTATCTTTAAATGATTGCATAGTTTTAACGATGGTAAGAACAAGGATAAGGTAAAGGGTAATAGATTTTTTTTGGTTTTATAACTTTTTAGATAAAACCCTAACGCTCGAGGTCAGACTTGGTAAAAATAATATGGTTGAAAGGCGTAAAGTGCGAGTAAATAGTGGAGACTTTTACAAACCGTAATTACGAGGTGAAATTATCGGCTACAAGAGTGAATCGCTGCTGCGCTTCTCCTGCAACGGTTTGTTTTGTGCAGTGACAAGGAACAAACCTCTCTGCATGTTGAAATATCACTGTCATGCTATTTCTGTGCTTTAATTCAATTCGAGGGCTTTGGAAGGGTTTAAGGCGCTAGGAATACAGCTCAGAGAAGGTTTTCTTCGAAGCTCTGAGTAAGTTCTCTTTTCGTTTTGGCTTTTGGGGTTTTTCATTTTTGGCAATGGCAGCGGCTGTTTTTGGGTAACTTATGACCAAGTTTATTCTCAGTTAGGTTTTTGAGCTAGGGTTTTATATGGCTAGGGTTTTAATTGATTTTGGGGTTGTTTTGCAGGCTCTAGTGAAGTATTTACTGTTTGTAAGTGGTTATAGCTATAGCTATGGCTGCTGCGGCTTCTTTTGTGCATAATATTAGTCCTCACCCAATGTTGGGTTCTATTCTGGAAATTATTGCCGTTGAGAATCTTGTAACGGTTACAGAGGCCTTGCTTCTCATGTCCATGCGGGTAAGAAATTCACTGCTTTTTTGGGTTAATGCATGGAAAAAATGATTTCAGGATTTGTGAGTAGAGTTGTTAGGGTTTACAGTTTTTTCTGTGGTTGCTTTTTGCAGTCATTAGGGCTGTATTTTCTTTGTTTAAAAACCACTAAACAGGTTGCTGCATGTGTGGAGGTTTGGTTGGGGGTTTGCTTCTGTATTAGGAAATGGGATGTTGCAGAGGAAATTATTTGTGCCCTATATTTTATGTTAGGGTTTGATCAAAGTGGATTTGTATGGGGTACTGGGTGCTGAATCGTTTTTTTTTTCCTTGTAGAATGTTGAGTTTTGTTGAGTTTCTGAGAAAGTACTGTAATTTTTACTTTGTTGGATTTATTGAGCCATTGGATTCAACATTTTTGCAAGGTGACCTTAGTGGGTATTACGAGACGTTTTCATGGGCTCGTGGTGCTTAAGTATTTTCACTCTTAAAATTTTCTGGGTGGTTTTCCTTTTTGTGCTAGCTATGCATTATTATCTTACAGGAAAATGTGTTATGCTGCAGAGGTTAACTGGATTTGAACGGTCATTGATTATGGACATTGGGTAAGACATACATGATTTGTTTTTTTTATTTTTGTTGTTGGCCTTTAGTCCACATGACAAATAATGTTAGCCCGTATGTTTTTGGTCCTACATTGGGTTAATCATAGAAAATGTTTCTTTCTTTCAGAGTTGAAGAAGGCAAGGAATGTTTGCCTGTGCTAAAGGTAAGTCACATACATGACAGTAGCCTGTTATGTTAGGTCATTGGTCTTCATTGTTCTGAATTGGTTTAAGCATTGCCTATGGTTTTGGCTGCCCTAGATTAGTCCTAAATGTTGTCTACTGATTTGCAGGTGGATAGACCATGTGTAGAAGGCGATCTCATTGATGGATCTGATTCTAGGAATACAGTACCAAGTAAATCTTCTGCCACTTCTTTTGAAGTAGGAGAGTGTAAGGATGCTGGAAGTGATGATGATGAGGACGATGAAGATGACGATGAAGATGATGACGACGATGAGGATGATGTTGGTGGGGATGAGGAGGATGATTTATCAGCTGATGAAGGAGGTAAAGGGGATCAGGAAAATAACCCAGATGAAGATGAAGGTGAGGAGGAAGCCAATGGCAACGATGAAGAAGAAGATGATGATGATGATGACGATGATGATGGTGAGGATGATGACGATGACGAGGAGGAGGATGAGGATGATGAAGAGGATGAAGAGCCTCCTGCCAAAAAGAAAAAGTGAAATTTTCTCATTCTAGATTGAGCCTCACAATTTTGTGCAGGACATTGATTTCAACTAATTGTAGCTTTAGATTATTGAAATTGTGTTTTTAGGACATGAATAGAAAGATTAGCAATGGCAAGAACCTTATGTGTATTAAACAAGTGCTGTTTTCTACTTTGAGAAATCTAAATTCTATGTTTGCTAAAACTTGCTATTTTCATGTCAATCTTTTGGAACTTGAAAACCAGGTGAAACAGTGCAAAGTTTGCAAACATAATTTAAGATTTATTTGTTGGGGTATGCCAGTAATCAAATAATTTACGAGGAATCTTTCACATCACGCAGTTTGATTTTTTAAAAGATAAGTTCAGTACAGACACCGTGGATTAGAATCTTAAATACTGGTATATGTTGCTTTATAAAACAAATCAGATTGCGAGGAAAAAACTTTGGTTTGCTACGAAAATACGTACTTTTGCGAGTAGAATACTTTGTTGACCGCAATATTCTAATCCACTGCATGGTCAAAATCTTTTTCTTTTATTGAATGCGTGTATTAAATCTACTGGTTTTGTCAATTCGGCAATAAAATTGGATCGTGCAATCTGACAATTGCAGATTCCGAGTTTTCAAGTCATCTTGGTTGTCGTAAGTTATAACTAGCCGTTAGAAGCTGACAATGTGCAGGAAATAACGAGATTATGTTTTGAAACTCCATAGCTTCTGGGAGTGGTTACAACCTCAAGATGCAGCCTTAACGCGGTTTAAGATCTATTATTCTAATTGGACAAAGTCCATTTGAATTTGTTTAAGAGGTTACATCTTCAAGGCAAAGTGATAGTGGGTTTTTAAGATTTATTATTTTAAATGGATAAGTTCAATTTTTTTTTAGTGAAAAATTAGGTAATCATGTGATTCTTCTTTATGTTTTGGATTCATAATCATGAAGTTATCATTAAAATATATTGATTAGTTTATAAGTTAAATTTTTTGAAAAATGTTGGTTGTAAGTCAAAGATGTGTTTATTTTACATTGTTTTTTAAGAAGTTATTGCTCCACATTCAACATGTCTCCATAGCTTGACTTTCTAAAAGGTTACAACTTCAAGGTGAAATGATAATCATTTTTAAGATCCATCATTCTAAATGGGCAAAATTTAACTTTTTTAATGGTGAAAATTGGGTAACCATGTGATTCTTCCTTATGTTTTGGATTCACAATCATTAAGTTATAATTAATGTATTGACCTCTTTACAAGTTCAATTTTTATTTTTTAAAAATGTTCTCATTTTACTTATTTTAACAAACTATTGCACCCCACTCATCAAAGGATTGCATTCTATCATGCACTTGTTCTCCATCACATCCACACACCAAAATAGCTTAGATCACTTCTTGGATTGCATTCTAAGCATCTTTTGTATTACAAATGTCATCATTTACACTAATCACAAGGGTCCCACAAAGAAATTATTAATGTGTGAGGCTAAAAAGATAATTTTGAATTGGTTGAAATTCAATTATAGTAGAGGTCTACTTTTTGATATTTTATGATAGTGTCAAATGTTTTTCATTGATTTTAATTAGTTTTTAATTTATATGTTTTGAAACTAGTGTATTCTACATTTTTCAAACATTCTACTTTCTCTTACCTTCTCTTTCCTTTTCACATCTTTAATGCTAGTTAAACTTAAATAATTTCTCATCTCACTATAACAACAACCCCTTAATGGGCTCTTAAGGGTTTATCCTTCTCATCTAGGAGAGGGTACAAACAATGTTGTGGGGGCTAAAGTCGTGCTCTTTATTGTTCAACTGACGGGTTCATTGGGAATTCCCAATATCCATTTAGAAGGTGATTCACAAATCATTATCCATGTGATTCTCAAAGGCAGAGCTTGTTAGAAAGTTCAAATAGTTAGAAGACAAAAGGAGTCTCACCGACTACAAAAAAGGAAGAATGAACTGCAATACCATTTTCATCATAATCTACAATGAGATCATACACATATATACAAACCCTCGACCTTAAACAATTAGGTCGGCCACCTAGACAATAAAACCTATTACATAATTATAAAACATCTCAGCTTGAGGCCAAACAAATACCATCCAACCCATAAGTCATCTCGGAAACACATCGAGAAGTTTCAACAACACGTTACATTAAGCCGGTCCAAAATCTAGATCGTACTGGACCCAATTTAGGTCCACACGTGCTAAAGCAACGATCCCAATCAGTCAAGGCTCGAACACGATCATCATCAACATCCTGAATCCCTATTAGAAGCCACACCAACACCACTTATGCATAGTATCAAAAGATCTTCAACAAAGCTTTGTCGATGAAACCCTCACCAGATCAACAAACCTGGTTTTACCAGCATACAAGATTGCATCCAATCACCAGATCAATACCAACTGACTAAATATGTATATGAGTAGTAGCATATCTAAGCCAATTCCATAAGCCAAAGCATACTGGAGTATACCAGATTAACATGATCTAACCAACTAGAAACCAATCATCCTATCGAGAGCAACCAGATACTAGTAAACAACCAAAGCAGCTAGTGTTGACATCAATGACAAAACATGAATGTAACACATAATCAATTCCCCCAAATTGCCAACAATCTCCCCCTTTGGCATTGATGGCAACACTAGATGTGAAAAACATTTAAGTGCCAAGAAATGTCAAACAAATCTCCCACACAAGAATATAGAAATGAAGTTCTAATCCATACTCTCTCTGTAGATGATATCACAGTTAAGTTCTGCAAATTTCTCCCCCTAATGTATACAACTCCTTAAGTTTTTCACATGAATATCTCTCCCCCTTTGACATCAATGCCAAAGATCTGACTTAAACATCAAAGCAAAATCATAAACCACTGAATCACAAGACTAACTACTCCCCTTGAGTGGTAGCATCACCACATCGATTCATAATGAATAATAGCTCCGATAATGCATACCAGACTGATGCCAAATAGCATCAATCAGTTTTCTACCGGAGGGGTAGAAACCCCTAATCTGTCTCTGAGGTATTCAAATGATTCTTTAGGCAAAGGTTTAGTGAAGATGTCTGCAATCTGCTCTTTAGTGTTCACATAAACCAACTTGACTTCATTTTCTTCCACATTTTCCTTCAAAAAGTTATACTTGATAGACATGTGCTTCGTCTTAGAGTGAAATACCGGATTCTTTGATATGTCTATAGCAGCAGAGTTATCACAATGAATAAATACCGGTTCATTGCAATGCACTTTTATGTCCTTTAACATTTGCTTCATCCATAGAACTTGTGTATAGTTAGTAGCAAAAATAACATACTCAACTTCAACAGTAGATAAGGAGGTACACGACTGTTTCTTGCTGATCCATGAAATAAGTTTCTTTCCAAGAAAGAAAGCTCCATTAGAAGTACTTTTCCGATCATCAACATCACTTGCCCAATCTGCATCTGTATATGCACATAAAGTAAAGTCATCATCTTTAGGATACCATAAACTATATTCAAATGTTCCTTGAAAGTATCTAAAAATCCTTTTTACTGCACTCTCATGATTTTCTCTAGGATCACTTTGATATCTTGATGCAATGCAATCTGCATTCATTATATCTGGTCTAGTCCGAGTCAAGTATAACCGACCTCCAATCATAGACTTGTATCTTTAGGATTTACCGATGCTGATTCATCTTTCTTTGTCAATTTCTCACTTGTAACCATAGGAGTGCTAACCGGTTTAGAATTTTCCATACCAAATTTCTTCAACAACTCTCTAGCATACTTAGTTTAACAGATGAAAATACCTTTATCAGTCTGAGTAACCTGCAAACCTAAGAAAAATTTCATTTCCCCAATCATAGACATCTCAAATTCATTCTCCATATTGTTAGAAAATTCCATGCACAACTTATCTTCACCTCCAAAAATAATGTCATCAACAAAGACCTCAATAATCAGTATAAGTGACTTTATAATATAGATTACTGTTAGCATTACCTTTAGTGAAACCAAGTTTTAAAAGATATTTGTCCAACCTTGCATACCAAGCTCTAGGTGCCTGTTTCAATCCATATAGGACTTTCAAACCATGTTTTTATCATCTGAAAGTGAAAAGCCATTAGGTTGCTCAATATAAACTTCCTCATCAAGATCCCCATTCAGAAAAGCACACTTAACATCCATCTGATAAACCTTATAGTTTTTATGTGCAACATAGGAAAGAAATAATCTTACAACTTCAATCCTAGCTACAGGTGCAAAAGTTTCACTATAATCAATTCCTTCCTTCTGAGAATATCCTTTACAAACCAATCTAGCTTTATTCCTCACAACTTGTCCATCTTCATTTAATTTATTCCTGAAAACCCATTTAGTTCCAATAACATTCTTATTTTTAGGCCGGGGAACTAAAATCCATGTGTTATTCTTTTCTATCTGATCTAATTCTTCTTCCATAGCTTTCATCCAACATTCATCTTTACATGCTTTAGTTACTGATACCGGTTCAACTTGAGAAATTAAACATACCTCATCAGCTGCCAATCTTCTTCTTGTCATCACTCCTTTGTTCTTGTCCCCAATGATCTGATCTTCTGAATGATTCAACCTTACATACCTAAGAGTCTTCTGACTTTTTGTTTCTATTCCCCGATCTTCATTTACTGTTGAATTTTCTGATACTACCGGAGTAACTGGTTCAACATTTTGTTCTGGTAAAGGTGTTACCGGTTCAGTTATGATCATTTCCACTGTCGGTTCTTGCTCATAAATTCTGATTTGACTTCTATTCTGCTCATCCACCTTGACATTAGCATTCTCCACAATTCTCTGCAATCTTTTGTTATAACATCTATATGCTTTGCTTTCATTAGAATAACCAAGAAATATTCCTTCATCACATCTAAGATCAAATTTGCCAATGAAATCATCTCTCTTGATATAACATTTACTACCAAAGATTCTGAAGTACTTAACTGTAGGTGTATTGCCAAACCATAACTCATAAGGTGTTTACCGGTTTCTCCTTTGATATGAACTCTGTTGAATGTATAAACTGTTGTGCTCACTGCTTCTGTCTAGTAGATGTGAGGTAGATTAGCTTCCATCATCATGGTTCTAGAAGCATCCAAGATAGTTATGTTCTTTCTTTCCACAACTCTATTCTGCTGAGGTGTCTGGGGAGCAGAAAATTGTCTCCTTATGCCATGCTTCTCACAAAAGTTACCAAACTCACCGGATGTGAATTCTCCACCATGATCTGACCTTAAGCATTTAATCTTCAATCCTATCTCATTTTCAACCTTAGCTTTAAAGATTTTAAACTTTTCAAAAGCCTCGGATTTTTTCCTTAGAAAAGTAACCCACATCATTCTAGAATAATTATCAATGATTAGCATAAAATATCTATCACCTTGAATTTTTTTGATTCTAGCAGGACCGGACAAATCAGTATGAATAAGATCAAGAACATCATTAGATTTGTCTTTGATAGATTATAAAACACTAAGAGGGGGGGTGGTGAATCAATGACAACAAAAACAATACTACTTAATAAGTTTACTCAACACTATGCATGCAATCCAAAATGATATTAAAGCATCCACACTAAGTAAAACATCCACCATAACACAAGTGTTTATACATGGAAAACCCAAATGGAAAAAACCACGGTGAGATGAGACTCACAAGTTAACTATTTGCAATAATAGGTAACTGACCGGTTAAGGTCTACAAAAGTGCTTTGCTAGGAGCGAATCCTGTTAAAGATCCCAAAGCATTGTTAGGAGCTATACCCTATTAAAGGTAGTACCCTGTTAGGAGTAACCTCAGTAGAGGATTTCTGAATCCAAACTAATGGATCACCTGGTTAGAGGATTTGTACAATGAAGCTTGTTAGAGCTTACCTAGTTAGGGGATTTGACTGTTGTAGTGATTAGAAAACAAGTGGTGTGATCTAGAAGTAGCACAACTTGCTTGAATAGATCCTCTTCTGCGCACTCAAAACTGCATCACCAACATATTCTGCAATGCCTTCAACAACTTAACACTTCCATCTTCGCATCAAATCATCTCATATCTTGTCTCTAAAATAGTTCATCATAATGTCATTATATAGACATTTAGATTTCATGTCAACTTTAGAAATTATATCACAATTTCCTAGGTGTAGTGTGTCTAAACATTCAAACATGACTCATCACAAATTACTGCCAAAATTTGTCGGTTAGGGTAACTCATCACGACCGGTGATAACTCATCACACAATCAGTGAATACCGATACCGGTTAGAGTTAACCATTTCAACATGTAAACTGATTGTCTTCCGTTTGCTTCTTTGATGGTCTTCGCTGAATCTTCAAGTTGGTGTCAAGTTATTCCTGCATACACTGGTTGTCTACACGTACCGGTTTGACACTCTCTAAACCATCGTAAACTAAACTTCCAATACTGGTTGCAATAAAAGTAACTTTTAGAAGTAATACCGATAGACAACGTGAACATATGTGTGTGTGTACATGTTCCATCAATGACAACATATGAAGTCATTCATTGCAATCATCATCAAGCCAACAATCTCCCCCTTTGGCATTGATGGCAACACTTAGAAAATTTTACAACTTTACAACTAAGTGTGCTTACAAAAACTGTACACATATATATCTACTCCCCCTTAAGAATACATACAAAATTTTCACAACACATACATATTTCTACTCCCCCTTTGACAACAATGCCAAATTGAAAAGTAAAATACACACACACACACACATGTATATATATAGCAAAATTTGCATCAAAAGTTTACATATACAAAAACTTAAAAGTCTGTATTAAGGAGTGTTCACTTCAATTTGCAAGAAAATGTCACTGAAGGTAATCTTAATTTGAGAAAAATCATTTTCCCATGTTTCCAATAAAGTGTCAGAAATCTCAATGGTTGTCATAATCTGTGTAGAAAATTCTTCCATTGCATCAAGTGTACTCATCTCTGGAGTCACCAAAACCGCTTCTCCATCCTTGTATACGCGTTGCAAGATGTCCACCTTCGGTCTTAATAAGTTCTTTAACTCCTTCAATGACTAGAGTCTCTTTTCCTATTCAAAATCATAGACATCAAACCGGTTTTGCAAATCATCCACAGATTTGCCAAAAGCTAAGACTGAGTCTTGTAAAGGTATGTAGGCATTACATATCTTTGCCAGTTCTAGTTCTGTCTCTGTTCGATTCTTAACAATATCAACATAAAAAAATGAAAGATTAGATGTGTAGGCTAGAATTCTGCCTCCTGACTCAATAAAATTTCTCAAAAGATCTTTATTCAGGGATAAAACAATCTTGCCTGTATCAATATCTTTCATTATTTGTTCTCCTCTTTTCTTCCTGTAGTTTTTCTCATCCATAGTCTGAGATGCTTCCTCAAGGAACTTGAGTTGGTCAGAAGCATCAACAACCAACTGGCCAAGCTTGCCAATAGGAGTGGACAAATTCTCAATAGCAGTCTCCGGTAGAAGACTTGAAAAAATTTCCACTGTAGTTTGGATGGTTTCTGCTTCCTTCCTCTGTTCCTTAAGCCTCTTCTTCTGTGCTCTAGATTGCATCACATTTGTAATCTCCAACAATTCCGATGCACTCATATTATCAACATCTATAGGCCCTTTGATGTGAAATGAGTCATCATCATTATCATTCTGTTGCTTGACTAATGCCTTTTCTGGTTCAACAGATTTCTCCTTTTCCTGTTCAAAGGTCTTCTCTGCAACTTTTTCTGCTGGTTTCTCCTGGGTAGCTTGTGAAACCGGTGGGAGTTGTGATTTCACTGGTTGATCTTTTACCAATGGGGGTGGAATATCCACACTTGGTTGAGTTGCCAGTATATCTACTGCATTAACCTGTGAATCAGTAATTACAGGTGGCTGCTATCAGGTTCAATGATATTCCTAGATAGATCAATGTTATCCTGTATGTCATCAACAAAGATCACTGACTGGGAAGTAGTGTCATCCTTCTTCTTGATAGGATAGACAATATCAGCTTGTACTATTTCTTCCTCATCCATTTCCGATCGTACTTCAGGCTCTGTTTTCTCATCATCATAAGACTTTGAATGCTTATGCATTTGTTGAACGTTTCGAGCTATCTAATGAGTCTCAACTTCAACAGATTGAGTTTTCTCATTCAATAACTTCAATCTTCTTGCCTTAGAGATAAACTGTCCTTTGTAATTATCAACTAAGGCAACTAATTCATCTCTAGATAATTTTGGAAAATATTGAATAAATACATTATCAATAATTTCTTGATCTTTGTCAACAACAATTTGCCACTTATTTGCAAGAATAAAATACAAAGAATCAGAAATATCATCTTTAAGGTCTTGAGGTAATCGATTATATTGACATAAATAGTTGATTACCTGTTGAACAATTTGTTCCTTCTGATCTTCATCAAATGAATCAAAACATTTCTTGACATTATCAAATATGTTCCTCCCTAATGTTTTCAATGTCTTCTCAAAATCAGTCATAGGCTTGTAAGATAAGATGTTAATAGGAATACTTGCCTTTGGCACTTCTTTTACTGGTTTAGCTGCTTTACCAGTTGCTTTCATTTTCTTGGGTTCCTCCTTAGTGTCAGTATCATCAGATTCTGCTTGAAGAATTAGTTGTCGACCTCTCTTCTTTGTTGCAGTCTGCTTCGTACCAATTACTTTAGGTACCTATTCCTTTTTGACTTGGACACTTCGTGTCACTCTTGTATTAGCAGGTATAGGGGGTGTTGAAGGTGCTTTCTCAACCTTCTTCTTCTTTCCTTTAACATTACTAGGTTGAGCACTATTGGTTTTAGCTTTTGCAGTTTGATCCTCAACAATATCTAGTCTTTTCTTCTTCTTGTCCATTGGAGATGCCAACAGGTTATTGGCATAACCAATCAATAAGTCATAATTGACTTCATAGCTCATGTCTTCCATTTCATCTTCTCTAGGTTCAATAGCTTCCATTAGACATAAATCAGTGGTGACTGTGAAAATGATGTTCTTAGCAAAGTTTTTCACCACATCCTCAGGTAGCCTTACCCTCATACTCATTTTCTTCTAAAATTCATTGAAGTACTTGTTCATTGTAGCAGAGAAGTGTTCTTAACAACCTTAATATTGTTCTTGATCTGAGCAGTTACCGGTAAGTATTTAGACCATTCAATGTCACCAATTTCTGGTAGGAAAGTCTGAAAGTAAAAGAATAAACCAATCAATCATTGACCAAATTTGAACTTCTGACTGTTGTCCTTCTTAATTGACTATAGATTCAACATCAATTGACTCCTTATGGCCTCATATAGTAATCTACATTCTCAGCAATCATTTTATAGGCTGTATGCACTGCTACAGATGGCACACTGTTCATTCTACTGGAATAGAATATACTGTAGCCTATAACCATAGTAGCCAGTTTAACCATTGGGTCTTTAATGTTATTAACAAAAAATGCACACCCATCAGAGGTAGACAAGGTTAAAGTGCTTACAGTTTCTTTAGAAACCCGCCTCAGCTTGGGAACTTCATCGGTTGACCAAAAAATAGTCACAACTTGAATATCTTCCTTGGTTATAGCGTGTGTCCTTTCCAAATACATGTTTTCACCATGAACACGACTTAGAATGATTCTGACGTGTTCCTCTTCAAAATCCTCAAGAAAATAAGCTGCATTATGAAAACCCTTCTCATAAACCCTGATATACTTGGGTTGGATCTTTTCGCTCTTATCAAAAAGGGATTTCAATTGAAAATAAATTGACAATGATCCTAAATCTTTGATTTTACAACCAATATAGCTAGACAAATCACCTTTTACAATGACACCATCAGGAGAGATAAAGCATTGTAAGACACTATTTGTTTCGATTCCACAACCTCCATAGGTTCTGATGTGATCATTAGCCTCTCTACTTGCTTAGATGACGAAGCCATTCAAATAAACTTGATTCAAAAAGGGATTTACAAAGAAATACCTTAATTCTCATGTGTTGCCTTAGTTACCGATTGATTACTCTAATGCACACCAGTTCCACCTTCACTAATCTTCGAATCAACTTCAATCACACAGTTCACGTCACAAATTTGTCTAAGACCAACTAGCAAATCTCTTTTCTCTCTTCAAGTGCTCAAGAATTCTCTTTCGAATGCATTTAGGGTAAAAATAACATAGTAAAACTTGCTTTTATCCTTTTTACCTACCGCATTAAATGCTCGACCGCCAGGGTTATAAACTCTAATACACTGCTTAATGATGTATACAATATTAATAGGTGTAAAACCGGTTGATAAAATTTTTAAAAATTGATTGACAAAAGATATCAAGATTTCACACATAATAACTCAAAATTCAAACTCTCTTACCACTTATTTTTCAAGGGGTGCAGAAGTAGATTTACCGCTATGCTCCCCTTAGCCCTGTTGAAAAGGCTCAATTCACTGGTGTAGGATTCTCCACACTGGGTGAAGGATTAGGTTCTTCTGTAGGTATATCATCAATCTTCTTTTTCCAAATTTGGTTCATCTCTTCTCTGGTTTCCTCAATATTTAGCTTCTGCTTACCTTTTTGATCTTCAGAATGATTAACCAGTTTGTTCTTTCTAGATCTACAAAACTTTGCCACGTGTCTTAGTTTATGACAATGATAGCAGGCCATTCCAGAAGATCTCCAAGGTCCTGCATTGCCTCTTCCAGTCCTCCTTCTACAATTCATAGCCACATGACCATAATTGTTACAAATGGTGCAAATGACATTAGTTACCTTTTCCATCTCAAATGGACTAAACCGGTTGACATAGGGTCTCTTCTAGTTCATGTTACCCTGGTTGTCATAGGTTCTCCTCCAGTTACCATTAGGTCTTGGATTCACGTGAGATACTGGATTATTTTCTCCATATCTGCATTCAATTGATCTATGTCCATACATATTGCATGTGAAACAATGACCTTCAAATCTCTTAGATGCATACCTAGTATTTGCATTGTAGCGTGTATTCCCATTGGGTTTGTTTCCACACACATTTGCAGTATGTCCAGGTTTAAAAACTTTCTTACCGATAAGCCTATTAGTCTTAGGAACAATTTTGTCCTTGTGAGTGTTGCTCTTTGTACCAAAAGACTCTCCTTTCTCAGATGTGTTAAAGCCTAGTACAGATGTATCACCTTTCATCCTTTGTGATTGGATATGCTCATCCAACATGGTAGAAATTTTATTGAACTTTTCCAGCTTTCCATTAGCCTCAATGGTCTCTCTAGTAAGATCTTCATTGTGTTTTGTAAGAGTCTCTCTTAGGGATGATGCCATTTCAAGATCTAGCAGCAAAGCCTCTTTTTCTTCTTTTTCGACATGCGAATGCTCATGCAAGGTTGCATTCTCTTGTTTGATCTTAGCAATCTCATGATTTCTTTCTTTGACAAGGTCTTCAGCTGCCCTCCTAGCTTCCAGCTCTTGATTCATGCAGATAGTTAGGGCTTCTAACTCTCTTCTTAGATTTAGCTTTTCACCGTTCAGTTTTTCAACTTCTTCAGCTAATGCATCAATATTAGCTTCATCTGAAGAACTATTATCAGATATCTCCAATAGTTGTTCAGTCAACTCTCTCCTTTTGACTTATGAAGATTTAAATCTGACCCTTAGGGTTTCAAGCTCATCCTTAGTAGCTTCAAGCACTCTATCCATCTCAAAGTAGATCATATCCCCCATGGTGGCTTTAGGGTTTCCTTCCAAGTGATTAAGCCTTAAGGAATTTGGGCTCTGATACCAATTGATAGACTTATAAAGCACTGATGGGGGGGGGGGAGTGAATCAGTGACAACAAAAACAATACTACTTTAAATACTAGCTGATAAATATACTTAATAAGTTTACTCAACACTATGCATGCAATCCAAAATGATATTAAAGCATCCACACTAAGTAAAACATCCACCATAACACAAGTGTTTATACGTGGAAAACCCAAATGGAAAAAACCACGGTGAGATGGGACCCACAAGTTAACTATCTGCAATAATAGGTAACTGACCAGTTAAGTCTACAAAAGTGCTCTGCTAGGAGCGAATCCTATTAAATATCCCAAAGCTCTAGAAGCTATACCCTGTTAAAGGTAGTGCCCTGTTAGGAGTAACTTCAGTAGAGGATTTCTAAATCCAAATGAATTGATCACCTGGTTAGAGGATTTGTACAATGAAGCTTGTTAGAGCTTACCCGATTAGGGGATTTGACTATTGTAGTGATTAGAAAACAACAGGTGGTGTGATCTAGAAGTAGCACAACTTGCTTGAATAGATCCTCTTCTGCACACTCAAAATTGCATCGCCAACATATTTTACAATGTCTTCAACAACTTAACACTTCTATCTTTGCATCAAATCATCTCATATCATGTCTCTAAAACAGTTCATCACAATTTTATTATATAGACATTTAAATTTCATGTCGGCTTTAGAAATTATATCACAATTTCCTAGGTGCAGTGTATCTGGACAATCAAACATAACTCATCACAAATTACCGCCAAAATTTGTCAGTTAGGGTAACTGATCACGACAGGTGATAACTCATCACACAATCAGTGAATATCGGTTGGAACACCGATACCTGTTAGAGTTAACCATTTCAACATGTAAACCAATTGTCCTCCATTTTCTTCTTTGATGATCTCCACTGAATCTTCAAGTTGGTGTCAAGTTATTCCTGCATATACCGGTTGTCTACATGTATTGATTTGACACTCTCTAAACCGTCGTAAACTAAACTTCCAATACTGGTTGCAATACAAGTAACTTTTAGAAGTAATACTAGTAGACAATGTGAGAATATGTGTGTGTGTGTACATGTTCCATCAATGACAACATATGAAGTCATTCATTACAATCATCATCAAGCCAATAGTCTTGTATACTCTTAAAAGAGTTTCTGACCTATTTTCCCATTTGACATTCCTTACATACCGGATTATAGGGCTTTACAATCTTAGGTATATCTCTAACTTCCTTAGTTGAGCTGATCTTTAACATGCAATCAAATTCACA
Organism: Cryptomeria japonica; assembly: GCF_030272615.1. NCBI lineage: Eukaryota > Viridiplantae > Streptophyta > Pinopsida > Cupressales > Cupressaceae > Cryptomeria > Cryptomeria japonica. The sequence goes on from NC_081409.1 coordinate 376,558,676, forward strand.
TGAATAGCCTCTTATGCCAAAACCAACTCTCATCAATTTGTGCAATCAAACATGTCTTCTCACTGAAATTCAAATAAAATATATTACCTTTTGTCTGAGTACCAGTAGCAATCTCCAATCTAGATCTATTAATGATCTTGCATTTTCCATCCTTGAATTGTAATTGAAATCCCTTATCCATCAACTGTCCTACACTCAAAAGATTATACCTTAAACCTTCAACATAATAAACATTATCAGTATTGTTCTTAGCATCTAATGATATTGTTCCTCTTCCTTTGATCATGCATGCTTTGTCATCTCCAAATCTAACCAGTCTGCCATCAAATTCTTGTAAAGATAGAAACTTCCTTTTATCTCCAATCATATGATGTGAACATCCATTGTCAATTCCCCATTCATCCTTATCTTCTATTTTAGCAGTAAGGGCCTTTTCTTCAGATACATTCTCTTCTAGTACTGGGTCATCTTCCTTGATATCCAAGAACACCCATTCCTTTCCATTGCCAGAACCACTAGCAGAGTCTTGTGCCAGTTCATCATCAAAATCAGTCACACCTTCCTCATCTGCAAAGTAACATGATTTGTCTCTGTTTCTCCTATACTTATGCTTGTTTTGATATCCAGGGTCAGGCTTAAAAGATCTTCTAGCTCTTTCTTTAAATCTTGAATTCCTTTCAGGATATCTAGATGCAAAATGACCTATCTTATTTTAGACACCTAAAATTAATATTTAATTAATTTAAGCCTATCAACATTATTAATTGACTTAATTGTGTTATCCTTATTCTTATCAGTGTTAATTAAATATAATTTAATTAATTCTATCAGTATTGTCCAATAATTAATCTATCAAATAAATTAATTATTCACCTAATCTTCTAAAGTTCCCTCCAATAATTATTTCCTCTAAACCCACTCAGTTAATTAATTATAATTAATTAACCTAGTCACATGATTCCTACAAATCACTTCTCCTAATCCCACTCAACCTAATTAATCCTTCTCGAATCTCTCATAATCATGCTTATCATTATACCTCAATTTTTAATTCCCACTCATGTCACATCAATATTGAGCCTCTCAAAGAAATTCAAATTTCTTTGAATCCCTCAATGCATCCTTATTTTGAAATTTTTAATTCCTCATGTTTGAAATTCAAATTTCTCCCCCCCTTTCCCAAGAAATTTAGTATTCCTATTTATTTTCCCAAGGCACCCCTAATCCATGCCTTCTATCTCAAATCAATCTCAACCCTTCATGATAAAATCAATCTTGACCCTCCATTGGCCTCCTCCAATCTATAAATTGGAGCCTCTTCTCCTCACAAATCAATCAACTTCTTCTATGGCATTCTTATGCTTATCTTTTCTCCTCTCACCCTCTTCTAATCATCCCTCTATCATACCCTCATAATCCTCCATTATCAAATCCTTTTATCCATCATCCAAATCCAATCCAATAATCCACTTACCTTGTTGAGCATTTGGAGAGAATTCCACATCCATCAAGAAGGAGCCCATCCAATCAAGTTAAAGAGAGGCACTATTCAACTTCACCAAAGGCTCAATCCGAGGGAGAGGTAAAATAGAAATGGTATAAATGATCTTTTGATGTTTTAGTGTTTTCTTGCTCATTTCATTGTGTTTTTGACCATTTAACCTCTCATTCCATTTTCCCCTCTTCACTTATTACATGCGAAACATTTAAAAGGTGATTTTCCTTCATACTTACTTCCTACCGGTCCTTTAGGTACTCTTCTAGCAAATAGGCCTTCAAGTTGCTCAAATTATTCATCTTCTCTCTTCATATCATCCAATTCCTTTGCATACAAAGCTTTCCAATCTTGCTTGCTGGTTGATGATGTAAATGCATGAAAAGAAGGTTTAGACTTCATAGCTCCAGAAGGTCCAAATTCTTCAAGCTCAAAAGAAAATAATTTTCCAACCAAGGTATCCCTATTGACAGAAGTATTATCCATTGTTATTAATTCATTAATTGAAGTAGCCTTCATCTTATAAGTAGGTAGTAAAGCTCTCAGAACTTTAGAAACTATTTCATCTTCACTCAGAGATCCACCACAACAATGAATTCCCATGACAATTTCATTTACCCTTTCCATAAATGTAGTAATCCTTTCATCTTCTTCCATCTTCAAATTTTCATATCTCACCCGGTAACCATCAAGTTTAGCAATATTAACAGTAGGGTCACCTTCATTTAGAGTCTCCAACTTGTCCCATATAACTTTTGCTGTTGATTTGTCAGTCAATCCCATTATTTGCTGATTAGAAAGTGCACACAAGAGGGCTTCTCTAGCTCTACAATCATTCTCAGGCTCCTTATCCAAGTTTATTGGAGGAGGATTGCCAAATGCCGGATTAAAAGGGGTTACACCATTCTCAGTGATCTCCCAAATTTCCTTACCAAGACATCTCAGATGAGTCTCCATCCGAATCTTCCATACTTTGTAATTTGTTCCATCAAGCCTAGGAGTTTCTCTTCGAAAGACAGTTGTAGATGAACTAGATGAACTTGAACTGTTAGATGCCATAGGATCTTCTTCAAGCAGTGAAGCTTCTGTAGAGAGGACCAGATCTCTGATTCCAATTGTTAGACAGTTTAAATAATTGGAAGATAACTGAGAGGGGGGGGGGGTGTGAATCAGTTGTCACTAGATTACCGGAACCTTAAACATTTAAAACTTTATTACCGGGACACATAAGATTAACACTGAAATACATAAACTAATTATCGAAATAGCAGATATACCAATTAAGCACAACCGACCTTTTAAAGAATAGTTACCATCCACACGACACTAAGATTTGTATGTGGAAAACCCCGTAAAGAGAAAAACCAAGGTGGGAAGCCTACCCATAGTCAGATAATACTTCTGCAGTAAGTATGTGTTTACAAATTTATGGGACTGCACTTGCAGGAAGGCCAACAACCTAGAGCACACTTCTCATTACAAAAGGAGTCTCATTGACTACATAAAAATCTAGACTACAATCTGGAAGGAAGAATGAACTGCAATAATAGCATCTCCTATGCTTGAATATAGTTCTGGTTAATCTCAATACCGGAGGTCTTAAAACTGTTGCATAAAACCAACTTGATCACCTATGATCGACCAAATCCTCTGCATGAATGATTATTACATTATTAGCTTGCATACCATTTCCATCATAATCTACAATGAGATCATACACATATATATACAAACCCTCGACCTTAAACAATTAGGTCGGCCACCGAGACAATAAAACCTATTAGATAATTATAAAACATGTTGGCCCGAGGCCAAAAAAATATCATCCAACCCATAAGTCATCCTTGAAACACATCGAGAAGTCCCAACAAAATGTTACATTAAGCCGGTCCAAAACCTAGATACTACCGGACCCAATTTAGGTCCACACACACTAAAACAATCATCCCAATCAGTCAAGGCTTGAACACAATCACCGTCAGCATCCTGAATCTCTACTAGAAGTTGCACCAACACCACTTATGCATAGTATCAAAAGATCTTCAACAAAGCTCTGCCGGTGAAACCCTCGCCGGATCAACAAACCAGGCTTACCAACATACAAGATAGCATCCGATCACTAGATCAATACCAACTAACTGAACATGTATCTAAGTAGCATGAATAGAAAATCTAAGCTAATTCCATAAGCCAAAGAATACCAAATAAATTACAAGGGGTTAGAAATGGATAAAATCTTTTGAATATGCTGAACTCTAAGGGAGATGATATCTATCTTTTATACTATAAATTCTGTAATACTTTTTGATATGAATACAAATATAATATTTACTGACCAAAAAAAAAACATCCTATTTATAGTAAATTTAATTCTAAAATCATCTTCATACTTTTTCTCCTACTCTTTTAGGTCTCACTCTCATTCACTTTCATGACTTATACTTTCTCCTCTCTTCATCTAAATTTTCTTTTTCTCATTCTATGCTTAACTTATCCACATATTCCTTAAATTAAAAGCATGCCTTTCTTTTATGTACCTCACTCATCGCTTTCTTCCTTGGCTTTTTGAGATTCTTTCACATTGTCTTCCTTGGATTTTATTTATTTTTTCACACTTTAGATTTGAATCATTCTTGGTTGATACTATATGGACCTTTAAGATATCAACCTTTTTCACACTCCTACCATAACCTTAGTTTAGCCATATGATTCTTCTCCTCCCTTGCTTTTCTTCCCTTTTCTCCTTATTTTTTTCTTATTATCTCCTTCTCTATCTATTCTTCCTCCTTATCTCTCTATATCTCTCCTTTCTCCACTACTTCCTCCTTAACATTTACCACCTCGTTCTTCCTCACACTCTCATATCCAACTACTTGTCCTTTTATCATGCTTCGTTCTTCATTCACTTTTGTTGTCTACTCTTTTTATTCTTTTTTTACTTGTTCATACCCTTAGGTTTTCCATAATTGTTTATTTGAAATACAACTCTTGAATGGTTCTTTTCTTAAATGAAGTTAATTTTTATGCAAACTTAGATAATATATGAAATTTGTGTGTACAACATTTTTTCCTCTCATATGAATCTTTATCTATAACAATAATGATGCCTCACTTTTTGTATTTTCTCTTATTGCATAATTATGCCTAATAAAGATGGTCTATGCCATCTTTTCCTAAACTTGCAATATCATTCATTGATTGCTTACTAGATAGGACATATTTCTTTTACTTGCAACACAATGCACCCTATTGTGTTTTTTCTCTTAATAATAAAATATTGAATTCCACACATGGCTATAGGGGTTTTCAATGGAAACTATGTTGATATCTTTAAACAAACACATGGTCCTCCTACCATATAATTATAAATATTAAACATGATCTCTTAACATATTATTTCATCACATCCTAGGATAGTTGTATGGTCAACACCTTCTCTTCCTTCTTACTCAAATATGGTCACGTGGGCTCTTCCATCTTGCCTTCATCTCTATCTCTTCTCACAATCCACCTAACTCTCCCCCTATTGTTATTGTTGATCTCTAAAATTAATTCTAGAAATAGAGTCTTATGGGAAACTCAGTGTTGGGGAACCTGTGCGTTTTCACTAGGTTACCTTCGGGGTTTTAGAAGTCGGCTCTTCATTCATTAAAAGAGAAAAGGGAAAGAAAGAGCATAAAGTAAATATAATCTAAGGAAATATGCCTAACTTGATATTCAGTTGAACAATTAGCACAAATAACTTCAAATACATGCAATGCTAAGGCCCATTCAAAAATCTATATGTCTTGTGAACATTTCTCAGGATACTTTCAAAGATCCTTAAAACATGAAGCAAAGCACATATAAAACATCTACTAGAGTGAAAGAGTATATAACATGATTCAATTAGCAGAGCTTAGGCATACATTACTAGAGTTAAAACCGAATATGAAGTTGCACATAAAATAATTAATGCACACTGAACAAAATAGTTTGAAAAGCCCAATGCACAATTTGATTACTCTAATTTAGAAAGACAATAATAGTTTTTAGGCTAAAATTCTATCTAGAATCCTTATTAGTATTCTTAGAATCAAGAGTTCAGATGGCTTGCTTATACAAAAATTTCTCATTAAATAGAGGAAAGCCTAACTGCCCGCTACTGGGAAAACAAAAAAGCATCATGATAATACACCTGCTTGCACCAAGTCATCATTCTACAAAATCATAAAAAACCATGAAAGCGATGACTTCTTTTGGCCTGCAGCACATACACGCTCATCTGTCTGTTAATAAGATAAATAAGGCATCTTGACCGCTCTCTCGCAACAAACTCGTGATTATATTTGGAACAACACCCCAAAATTGGTTCATGACTATTCATTACATTGCTTTCACCTCATGAGAAGTGCCCTACTTTTTGTTAATAAGATGTTTGGAACTTCTAGCAATTTATTTGGAGTGACACGTGGCCGAAAGCCGAGGAGTCTCGCCTTGCAGCAAAATTGCAACCTCAAAATATCCCGCAAGGCTTCTATGTGTCCCAAAATATTTGTCTCATTAAACTGTGGGCAAGACTTCACAAGAAAGAAAAGAAAACACCACATGGTGCTCAAACGAGGCTCTACGAAAAAGAGAAAATAAAGCCATAAAAAAGGCATATTGTGCCAACACATGGTAGGCGTACGTGAACTACAACCCAAAACATCTCGACTGAAAGGAAAGCTATGAACCTTAGACAAAATGAAAAGGGGAAACCTTATTCATAGCTTTTGGTGACTTCTGGGGAAATCCTTTTTGTGGGATGTCGATACCAAATTTTTTTGGTTTTGCAGACCAAGCTTATGCATCTTCTCTGAAGAGCTGGTCAAGGGTTTGTTGCAATGGAAGCCAATCATCTTCTGAAGGCAAAACCTGGGATTTAAGACCTTGATGACTTTGATCCAATTTAATTATTTTATTAAAAGGCATACAACTTGGCTCATTATGAGTTAACTCAAAGAGAGTGTGAAGTCGAGCTAAGGGATGGATCAATTCCTCAACTTTACTTACATTAGGTGGGTTGCTCAAAGTCTATAGCTATGAATGATTTTGTTGCTGCTGCTCTATCAGGTTCATAACTTGTTCAACCCTCATGACTGAATCATCATGAAGAAAAGGCGAGGGTAGGCTGATACTTACAAAACACTCAAAACACTCCCTTATATGCGTGGCTAAGGATTTTAGCATTGTCCAAATAAACATAGCCTGCACCATTGCTTTATTGCAATTTAAGAACTCATTTGCTTTCCTAGCCATTTCTTTGTGATCACCAATTCTCGCTACGGCTAATTCCTGAATGGAAAGCACATATAACTAATTAACTAGCTTCTGAGAACCAGGAACTTTAGGTGCAATGAATTGCATGACCCAGTCAATATTATTGCTTCCTTTAGTGCATAGGAATTGGGCATCCGCCAAGAACTTAAGGGCCGATTGCAAAAGGGGAGAAAATTGCTTCAATTTCTCCCACTAAGAGATGTAGAGCTCTCGTATTATAGAGGTAACATCCGCAGGAGGAGGAAGTGCAAAGGGCTTTGATTGGAGATTTATTTCTGCCTCCTTTGACTCTAGCCTCTCATACAACTCTTTCATCTTCTGGTCTGTATATGACACTTGATGATGTAACACTATGATTTCCATGCTTTTATCCTACACTTCTTTCTACTTCCAGCTGTGATTACTGCATTCACTCTCCAAAGCTAGCCTTGCATCTGAAAGTTGCTTATCAGATTGGACCTTCTTGTCTTGTAATTCCTGTAGTTCCTGTTCCTTAACTCTTTTCTCCTCTACAAGGAGAATCTATGCATTATTTAGCTCTTGATGATATTGGTCCCTTTCTTTAATGGTGGTCTATAGTTGGGCTTAGACTTGGGTTACATTGGGAAACTTGCTCGAATTTGTAGAAACTCTTGTTCCTTATCATGGAACCTTTTGGTTAACTCATTTTTCATGGCTTGCATCGCTTGCAACTGGGTTTCCAAGTTGTTTAGCACACTTCGAAGCATTTATTTCTCTATTTTCTCTTGCTGCATGGTAGACTGAAGGCGAGTGATTTCTGCATCTCTGGCCTTTTCTCCTTTTTGCAAACACTCAACTGTGGCCTTAACCACCTCTAATTCAGTTGTGACTTTATCTAAGCATCAAGCATGCTTCAAGTAATCAGATGACACCACTCTCTAGGTTTCCTCCATAATTTCTACTTTATCTTGTGGCCGTGCTTGCTTCAAGTTGATGCCAATAACATTCACTACATAATCTTTCGACTGCATTTTCCCTGCTAGTTTGATGACATTAGGTGTCATAGCTACAAACAACATGTTCTCACGATCCTCGTTGTAGAGTGTCTATATGCTAGGCTCAATAGGCTTCTGAGAATCCTTTGCTTTTCATTTTTGTGCTCTCTAAGATTGAGCAAGCCTAGCAGAACTTGCATGCTACATAAACTCTGATGGAGAGGGGATTGATTTCCTCGTAAAGGGGATTCGAGGGAGGAGAGAAAATGGAATTGAGGCTATAGGGGCTCATGATTGAGTTTTCATTGGCAAAGTAAGGGTGGCAGGAGAGAACAAAGGAATTCCTTGTAGAGTGCCAATAGGAGGGGAGAACAATGGGCCAACACTCAACGACACCGAAGGTGTAGAACTTGCAAAACCTAATGCTCACGCTAGTGAAGACGTAGTTGTTGATTGACGTGGGGTCACTATGGAAGGGGAAGCACTTAATATTATGCTAAATGATGCAACACTATGTGGGGAAGCAACAACAAGGCTAGTGGATATAGAGGTCAATTGAAATTTTGTAATGATCGCAGATGAAACCATTTCAGCAGGATAGCTAGAAGCAACAATGAAAGGGCATGAAGCTGAAACCGCAAGTGAAACCAAATTGAGAAGAGAGAAAAGGGGGAGAAAAATGTACCTAAGGCGAAGACATTGTTGATACAATTGAAACCTGGGTTGTAGCAGGTACTTGCATTTAAGCACTTCCCAAAAAAATTGTTGTGTTCCACTTCTTTCTCTGGGGAACCGTGTCAGCACTTGGAGGATTATGAGACTATAACATCTCGCTGGGCCACTTCCTCAACAACTATGAGCGGGGTCTACAACTAGGCTTCTTTATAGATTCATATGCACCCAAAGGTCCATAGGCCTGGTGAGATGGCCTTAGTTCAACCTGCTTCCCTTTCCCCTTTTGCGGTCCTGCTTCTTGTAAAATAACTGGCTCTATTGGGTCAGTGTCACTTGGGGGAGGACTATAATCGACCTCTATACTATCATCACCATTATACTTCTACCATTCTTGCTCAAAAAATTCATCTAAGGTGATGCTACCAATTCCTATTTGGAGTTGTTGAATCTCCTTCTTGTATGTCCAAAAGGATAATCTCTTTTCTTCGAGCCAACTATCTTCATCCATCTTCCTCTATAGAATAAGAGGTAACTTTTTGGCAGGATCCACTTTCCCTAATGGTCTATAGAATTCTAACCAGGGCGGTCACTTCTCTTTGGGAATGAGAGCCAAATCCACATATAACTTAGGATCTTCTAGAGATGGATTTATCTAGGCCCCCCAAGATTCCCATGGCATGTGCACTACGTGTATCTTCCTCTTTGAAAGGCAACCATCTGGATCATAACTATAATACCCGCCAAAATACCCTAGAGAAATACACTAATCTAACATGCACAAAGAGATCAATACATTTAACTAACTATTCAAGGTGCAATATTCATCCATTAACATTTAATCATCTTAACATAATCACAATAACAAATAATGCAAGCAAAAATAAACACAACATCAATATCATGATACATCTAAGCATTTTCTAGGGCATCTCAACATCATTACCTAAACCTATCCAAAGAAATAACACCACTTCATAAGCATGATAACACATTTACCACCAATTAACTAATGCACATTAATTCTAACATCATTTATCCTTCCCATGCATATAAGATCATCTACTATTCTTAATATGAATACATTCATCTACTATGCAAGCATTAGCCAATCCCCCATAAGTTCATTTTAAGAACCAATACCAAATGTTCCTAATTCCCATCTCATATTTATTTCTATCAACATTAATATCTATTCTCAAGATAAACTATCACATTAACATCGCAAGAGTTTATATGTATAACTATAAATTCTTTTCCATTAATAAACCAATGTCACATACTACATCATTTATTCTCCTAGAATTCTAACTAGCTTTTACATGAATACAATATCTTCTCCCAATAAGGTACATAGTTCTCATTACATTACAATTACATCATGAATCCAGTTACATACATATGCCATAAGAATAATTTACATCAATCTGCTACAAGTATACATCCATAGCTGAGAAGACAAGATATCCACTTCCATGCAAGAGCATCCAATAAAGAACATCCCAATGGAAGAAGGCATCAAACCACCTGACCATGTGGAACCATAAGGAACCACCCCCCGTGCTAGGAGATGACACAAGATCCCACACACACTCTAGATCTAGGCTAACACCTAACAGCCAAGGATAACACAATACTAACACAAGGATGCAAAACTAAAAATATTCAAATCATAAATACTCTAGAGGCAACTCATGAAAACATGAATCAAGGAACAAGGACCTACATGTAGGGAAAAGAGTGTCATCACATGCGACAAATGGGAACCTGGGCGCCCATCCTGACCATCCTAGATGCACATGTGGAGCCATCTCAACCTTAATGGGGTATGAGAGATTAGCTTACCTGGGTTATTAAGGTCTTCCCAATCCTATCCTGGTTCACTACCACTAGGCAAGGCAGAGGGGCCACCATCCATTTCGTATCTTATTAAGACGAACTATTCTACTCAAACCCAAGAATTATAATATTAAGTTATCACTTGATTAAAAAGTCAAAATCCCAATGAGATAACCATCTAGACCCTGGGTAACTTGATTGTCTACCCCCTTGCAATCCCACTCAATCACTTGGAAGCCCACTCCCCCTAGCATGAACCTAGACCTTAGGGTAACAACAAGGTAATGCACAAAACATCTCAACATAACCATGGGATCACAACAATACAAGACCTTGCAACCAAGGTATCAAACCAAACAATAACATACTATATCACATCAAAATGGTTAGTTCAGGTTAGTAAGATTAGAAACTGTAGACACCCAAAATTGTCATGTCTAATTAAATAAATATTTTATTTATTTAATTATCTAAGCCTAATTCTTCTATTAATTAAATAAATCTTTATTTATTTAATTAATTCATTTATCCTCTTCTAGCCTTATTTCTCATTTAAATAAATACATTTATTTATTTAAATTATCATTTTCCTAAATTAAATAAACATTTTATTTATTTAATTGATCCCACTTCCTCTATTAATTAAATAAATCTTTATTTATTTAATTAATTCATTATCCTTTTCTACACATGACACATGTCATTCATCTCTTAATTCATACACTACCTACCCCTTTCATTATTTTATTATTTCTTCTACCTACCCTCTAATCATAGCCGACCTCCTTTTACACCTCTCAATCTTATCCCTCCATTTCATATTGTGTCTTCTATTTAAGGAGATGCCTTCTTCATTATCAAACCCTAATCGACAATTTGGAGGACTTGACTACACTACGATCCTACTTGCAACCACATTCCGTTCTTTGTTGAGCTCTTGTGCATATAAAATCTGAGAGAAAATATATCAAGCAAGATCAATGGAGATAGGAAGAATGGAGATCAAAACCCTATTGGACATGTGATGGTATAATCTTTGTGATTTCATTTGATTTGCATTGTCTTAGGTAATCTTCATATGTTATGGTGGATCTTTGTTGATTGTTAGGCTAGGGTTTTGTGGTTGGATTCATTTAGCCTTTCAATATCGTTATTGTTGTTATCCATTTTCACCATACACATTTTGGCACGCTCGGTGGGACTTCTTGACCCTTTGCATTTAACCTTTTTTGTTGCAGATTTTGCGTTTTTGAAGTTGCAGATCGGACATTTTTTTGACGACATTTTAGGTTTTTTTTCGTGTCTGCGAACTTTCGGATCGCGTCTCTGATTTTCAGGAGCGTCTGCGGATACTGGAGTCGCGTCTGTGTTTTTGACAAATTTTATTTTACAGGTCTCAGACAGGGGCGTCTGTGTTTTCTAAGCACGTCTGTGTTGTTTTTGATCGCGTCTGTGTTCGATAAGGGCGTCTGTGATTTTTGACCGCGTCTGTGAGTCACAGAACCACATCTGTGTAATACAGACGCGTCTGTGTCGTAGGTAACAGCGTCTGTGTTTTGAATGTTTCAAAATTTTCAAATTTTCATTGATTCGATTTTCGGATTTCATACTTAGGGTTTCAGATCTGGTTTATTTTTGGACTAACCCTTTCAGATCTAGCTAACTAAGTTGGTGCAGCTCGCCTTGGAAGCTAAAATGTTTTGGTTGAAGGCCCCTCTTTCACAAAGTCTTTTGGGTTTCTAAAATTTACCTAACTTGTGCGCTTGCAGGAAGGGGTGATCATTTGAAACAACCCAAACTACTAACAAATTTTGTTGCAGGTCCTTGGCTAGGGTTTTGAAATTTTGTTGTGTGCCTTGTTTTCATAGACTAGCAAACACTTCCATTGGTGCACTAAAATTGAATCATTGTCTTTTGTGTCTTGAGCAATAAGCTCTTTTTGTTTATTCTTTAGAGGGCCTGTCTTCCCGTGTGGTCATTAGGACTACTAGTGAGAAGAGAACGACCCAAGTGGTAGCGAGGAAAACCCACCTCATCCGAACCACTATAATCAAATGTATTCATGGTGAAAACTATGGATAACGTGTGCTGATTAGTTCATACCGACACTATGTCTCCCCATAAACCCATTTGATCAAATTTATTTGATCATTTGTAGGGCGTAACCCCTACCGGCTGGGAGCCTTCTGTATTTACAGAGCTGAAAGTGCCGCATGTATGGCCACACGAGCAGATGCCCTTACTAGCACCATTTTGTTTTAGAGGCCCAAATCCTTCTAGTTGTTGGGGCAGGAGGTCGGACCTCTGGTAGCGACCCACACACATATGGTTCTTAGTAGAGATACAAAGTTCGCCATGGGGAGTTTTCATGGGGACTGATGCTTGGCTGACCCGAGAAGTGAGTGCCGAGGGTGGAGCCAGTGAGGTCAAGCATCTAAGTATCCGCTCTGAATAGCATAGCCTCGGGGGTAAAACCCTATGTGGGATCAACAACTATTGTCTTGGCCAGCCATAAGAATTGTGCTTGACTTATGTTAAACATTCAAAGCATTCAAGATCAAACAACAAAACATTGTGTCTTTTGTGTCTTCAAGTGTATGCAAAACATTTTACATCAAACAACACACTTTTGGAGTCTAAACATTGAGTCCTCATCAACATTGAGTCCTCATCAACATTGTGTCCTCTTGTCACGAAAAACAGTCAAACAGTCAGATTTGGTCACAACAAAACAACTTCACAGATTGAAAAAATTGCACGAAGTTTACAGAAACGCGTCTGTGTCTGTTTTAACCGCGTCTGTGTTGTCTAAGAACGTTTGTGAAGGGCAGAATAGCGTCTGTGTTTATAACAATGTCTGTGTTAAGCAGAGTAGCATCTGTGTCGGGTAACCGCGTCTGTGCAGTATACAGTCGCGTCTGTGTCTAGAATTGCAAAAAATTTACAGTCCAGCAAACATAAACAAGAAAATCGCAGAAGCGCGTCTGGGTTAAACATAGTAGCGTCTGTGTCCGGAAACCGCGTCTGTGAAGGATACAGTCACGTCTGTGTTCAAAATTGCAAGAAAAAAAAAAATTTCAGAGTCCAACAAACAAGAGAAACCAGTTTCGGAATACTTGAGCTTCCTAGGTTGTTTCTTCAGGTTTCATCTAGCATTCAACCTGTCTCTGGGTCTCATACAGTCCATCATTGCTTCACATCTCATTTTACATTCATACTTGTCTAAACTTGAGTCAAAAGGTCACTTGCTTGTCCTCATCATACTTTGTCAACATACTACATACAACTACACTTTGCTAAGTGGTCCCTCATCAAGGTTTCTTACCTTTGGGTCTCATTTGGTTTTACTTAGAGTCAAGGTCAACTTACCTCATCAAGAGAAACTATCCTCTCTTTGGAAGTCACACCTACTCTACTACTTACATACTTGGTCTTACACTTTGGACATTTGCAAGTAAACTTCAAATTCATTTACGCTCCATACAACTCTTGGTCTTCCATACTCTTTCCATTTTTCATCTAGTCTCTCACATCTTGGTCAAACACCTAGTTCATGGTTGAAACTCGTCTTCAAAAATCTAGGAGAAAAGCTAAAGAAGCTCAAGGGTCCACCAACATGAGTTCTTATGAGTATGACAATGATTTATTTTTCAATCCTGAGCACACTACATTGCCTGACATGGATGTTTATAGACACATTCCAAATGTGGAAAACGCAGACACTACAAACAACAAGGCTACACACAATGACAATGTGGACAACTTTTCAATACAATCAACAGATATAGAAGAATCCATAATGAATCCTCATTTCAATAGATTGGTTGAAGAGATAATGAAGAGGGATAGACAATACTTCTTACACATGATGGCACAAAGTGGAGCTAAAATACCTCATGACTTTGACATGTCTCAACTTATGGAAAACCGACCCTCGCAACAAACTCACTCCAACATGGATCAAAGGAGACCCAATAGTGGAGGAAATAGAGGACCGCATATGGTACCTGAATCACCATCAGCTTTACTTCAAAAACCAGAAGTCCCACATACACATGGTCAAACATATGATACTTACCTTCGAAGACCATTATGGAAGCCTTATGCAGATAGATATGCTCAATCACATGCTCAAGCTATGGATCAATCAAAACAAGTGGACACTCAAAGGCATGCTCAAAATTTGGACACAAGGAAACCTCATGTCAAATTTGGGGGCAACACAATAGAACCCGACGTGCCTATAGAGTATGGTATATATGCACAAAATAGATATGGGGTTCCTCAACATGAAGCTATACCAAGTGCTCCCTATATGCCACATCAATATAGACCTCCTCCATATGAACATGTCTATGATCAATATCATCCATACATGCAACAAGCTCCTCCTCAAATTGGCGTCCCAAACATGGGGTATGCTACAAGAAATCGATCGCCACCTAAGAATAATTTGGAGCAACAAATCAGAGATTTACAAAAGAAAATGGAGGACATGAGTACACCAAAACCAACATACACTATGAGAGACATATGTCCTTATCCATTTGATAAGAGCATTCCAATGCCTCCATTTCTGGCACACTTTGTGACGCCAAAATTTGACAAGTACAGAGGAAAAGGAGACCCCAAGCCACACATACGACAATTTTTCACAGCTTGCATAGAGGTAGCGGCAGAAGAAACATATTTGATGAGGTTATTCCCGCAAAGCTTAGGTGATCAAGCTATGGAATGGTTCTCTCAATTACCTCCTGGTATTAAGTCACGGGGTGACTTAGCAGAGGCATTTATTCAGCATTTCTCCTACAACATAGAAACAGATATCTCAGTCACTACTTTGTGCAATACTAAGCAAAAGGAGGGAGAATCTTTTGCGTCATTTTTACAAAGATGGAGAAATCTAGCCAGCAGATGCTCTTGTGAAATTCCCCAAAAACAAATGGTAGAAATGTTCACTCAAAACATTAACAAGGATATTGGCTATGATCTAAGGAAAGCTTGTTTGTCCACCTTCAAGGATGTTATTGAAAAGGGCTTAGCAACAGAAAAGGTCCTAATTGAACAAGGAGTCATCAAGCTATTCAAGGAAAACAAAGATGACTTTAAAGGAAAAGACAAGCCAAGATTTTGGAATAAAAACAAGAACACAGTCAACGATGGCATTGTTGATGCCAATACAGTGAGACCCAAGTTCATCTTTTCAGGATCAAGTTCTACAAACAATCAAGTGAATACTCAAACAACTTCCAGATCACGAAGGAAGTACACTCCATTGGGAGAACCACTTGAATCAGTCTTCAAAAAGCTAGTGGCAAACAAAGTGATCACAGTTCCAGATTTTCCTCCATATGAACCAAAGGTCAAACCAAATTGGTGGAATGATGATGAGTATTGTGAGTTTCATAAGAGCAAGGGTCATAAGACAGGAAATTGCCATCGACTGAAGAATATCGTGCAAGATCTCATTGATAGAGGTGACATTGAGATCGAGGGACATTCATCTAATCAAGAACATGAGATGTTTAAGGAACCATTCCCAAAGCATGACAAAGGAAAAGCCCAAGTCACAGATGATCAGGCCAACTATACTAGAGCACCTTACAACTATGACTCAACTATCAATCACATCTCAATGGATAATCATATCTCTACTATTACCATCCAGAACAAAAATCCTGAGAATCCTCCTCAGAGACCCAAGATTGTCCTAAGAGGTGTTGGATCTTCTTCCGAGCCTGCCTCTGAATGTCATGTTACAACTCGTCGAGGTAAAATTACTTTGCCAGGTACCTCCACTAAAAACACCTCTTCTTCATCTACTAAACCTGAGTATGACCTTGTAGAACAGTTAGGGAGGACACCCGCGCTCATCTCCATCCTTGAGCTCTTACGCATATCCCCCGCTCATAAAGCTATTCTTGACAAAATCTTGAGAGACACCGCCGTTCCTACTGATCTGAACGTGGACCAGTTTCAAGCCATGGTGGGATACCTATCCATTCCACATTCCCTTACATTTACAGAAGCTGATGACGCCTCCATAAGTCAGCCACATAATGCACCATTACATATTGAAGCCTTCATACACAAGCATCGAATAAAGCGAGTCCTGATAGATGGAGGAGCTGGTCTAAACATTTGTACATTGAGCACCATTAAACAATTGGGATATTCCGATAAAGCTGTGAATTCAAAGAACCAAATTACCATCAAGGCATATGATGATGAAGAATGCTCATCCAAGGGCACGGTCACCTTACCTCTAAGAATTGGGCCAGTTACAAAGGATGTGGTTTGTCAGGTCCTGGATTTAGATCTCACTTATAATATATTGCTAGGACGTCCTTGGATTCATGAAATGAGGGCAGTCCCATTGACATATCACCAATGCATTAAGTTTCCTCATAATGGAGTCGAGGTAACAGTTAACGGTGATCCTAATCCGTTCATATATTGCAATAACCTAAGATCACATACGGAGACCATCATTCCCAGTAATCGTGAAGCTGTTCCTTCTTCGGCATACATTGACCCTGAGTCATTAAAACCTTTGACATCAAAACAAGGTGAACTTAAAGGCAGATTTCAGGACAAAGGCATGGGAGAATACACTTTAAATCAGACCATGTATTTACGACAAGTCATGAGCTCTCCAAAAGAATTTGGAAGGCCACATCCTAACAAGCAAACATTCATCATGACGCTCAAATGGGATCCTACTACCTTTCAAAGATGGGGTGAACTGGAAGAGGAAGATTTATACAAAATGCTCTATAAAGACATTGAAGATGACACACATGATCAGATCAATATACCTTGTGAGAAATATGGCAAAGGCTTCAAGATTCTACAAAAATTCGGGTATGATGGAAAAAGCCCTCTTGGGTTACGTAAAGAAGGCATCATGGAACCCTTACAACCTGAATTGACTGTAAGAAGAGAACGCTCAAAGGGACTTGGTTTTCTGACTTCCAAGATCCACACAAAAAGGATAGAAGAGGCATCACAAATCAAAGTTGCCAAAGTTCAACAAGAAGATTGCTATTCCACAGATTCCAATGAATGGGAATGGGGTTCAGACAAATCCTCCAGTGACTACGAGCTCACCGAGACATTCAGAGAGCCAGATGAACCCACAGAAGAAAAGGAATTTTATAAAAAGTTCAGAGTTGGTCAAGAAACAACCCATAAGGATTCCGCACAGTCTTCGTCTCAAGGTTCTAGGTTGAAATCACATAGGATGAGGACACCTGTCCCGGAAGGCGCTACTAGTAATGACAATTTGGATTCGCTTGCGATCGAAACTGACGAGGAGAGTGCCATCGATGACCTCGATGATTGCCTCGATATACCTGAATATAACCATATCTTCACTCTTAGCCCCGCAAACTTTGAAAACATTAAAGGCCTTCCCCTTGTTCACCACCAACTCATTGACTGGGATTATGAAGGACCAGCACAATTTGACACATTTCAGAATGACGAAGCTATTATTGACTATCTTGGCATACGAGATGATCTTCCCCCTGGGGACCACAAAGCAGGATACACCATAGAACTCAACAACATGGCATATTTTGGTGAGGGTGTCGGACCTTCCAGTCGCAAAAATGTGAAAATAAGAACAAATCAAGGGTCTTATGGCGAAAACCACACTGTGGCGCTATCTGACCCCAAAAAAGTAAAAAGAAAGGATGTATCTGAGGGCGAAAACCTCTCTGAGGCACCCTAAGATGGAAGGCTCGACATTCTCCCAGCATCATATGAGGAAAAATCATCCATGTTGGTAGAGGAGACTATCAAAACAAATATCGGTACAGAGGAAGTTCCACACAACATATTCCTGGCTCAATCATTAACAGAGTCCAAAAGATCAAAATTCATAAGCTTCTTCAAAGAACGACAAATCAACTTTGCATGGTCATACGCTGATATGCCTGGACTGGATTCGGATTTGGTAATGCATCATTTGACAGTCAAACCGGGGGCAAAGCCAGTGAAACAGAAATTAAGGAAAATGCATCCACAAGTGGCATTACTAGTCAAAGCAGAGCTTGAGAAATTACTCGATGTCGGATTCATACGCCCAATTGATTACCCCGAATGGATCTCCAATTTGGTACCTGTCAGCAAACCAGATCGCAGCATTAGAATTTGCACAGATTTCAGAGACATCAACAAAGCTTGTCCAAAGGATGACTTCCCATTACCAAACATTGACTTGATTGTTGATCTCACAGCAGGTCATGAAATGCTATCATTAATGGATGGATTTTCTGGTTATAATCAAATCAGGATTGCACCTGAGGATCAACACAAAACATCATTCACTCGTCTGTGGGGAACTTTCTGTTGGAATGTCATGCCCTTTGGGCTGAAAAATGCAGGTGCTACATATCAAAGAGCAATGACCACTATTTTTCATGATCTCATGCACATAACCGTGGAAGATTATGTTGATGATCTCTTGGGTAAATCAATAGACAGAGATACACATTTGGACATACTTTCAGTCATCTTTGATCGGTTGGAAAAGTACAAGGTAAGATTAAACCCCAAGAAATGTGTCTTTGGAGTAACCTCCGGGAAGCTCCTAGGATTCATTGTGTCCAAAAGAGGAATCGAAGCCGATCCAGCAAAAGTCAAGGCTATCTTGGACATGCCGCCACCCAAAAATATCAGTCAACTTCGATCCTTACAAGGGAGACTCTAGTCTATACGAAGATTCATAGCACAACTTGCAGATAAGTGTAATCCTTTTCAACACCTGCTACATAAAAATATCAAGTTCAAATGGGATGATAACTGTCAACAAGCTTTTCAGATGCTCAAAGATTATCTTTTGAATCCGCCAGTTCTGATGCCACCAGTTCCAGATCAACCACTGTTATTATACATTTCAGCTACTCCAACAGCACTGGGGGCACTCTTAGCGCAACAAATTGATGACGGCAAGGAAAAAGCAGTATACTATATCAGTTGCACATTGGTGGGATATGAGCTAAACTACACACCAATCGAGCGTGCATGTCTCGCTATGGTCTTTGCTTCACAGAAATTACGACATTATATGCTCACTCACAAGACTAAGTTGATTGCAAGAATTGATCCATTAAAATACCTTCTCAACAAAGCTACACTTACTGGGCGATTGGCCAAGTGGGTAATGATCCTGAGTGAATTCGACATTGAGTATGTGGACAGAAAAGCAATAAAATGACAAGCCATCGCAGATCAATTAGCAGATGCTCCCATGATAGATAATGTTCCTTTAAATTCAGAATTTCCAGATGAATCCATTTTAACAGTGTCACGTGCAAAGCCATGGCAACTGTACTTTGATGGCTCATACACACAGCATGGGGCAGGAGCTGGTATTCTCTTTATAACTCCTCAAGGTGATTCTATACCAAAATCATACCGCTTATCATTTCCTTGCACTAACAATATAGCGGAATATGAGGCGTTAACAACAGGATTACGAATTGCAGTTCAATGGAAGATCCAGGAACTTCGTGTTTTTGGAGACTCCCAACTTGTTATCCGTCAAGAAACTGATGATTACCAAACAAAAGATGAAAAATTACTGCCTTATAAACAAATGGTGGATAGTCTGAAATAACACTTTACAAAGATAGATTTTGAACAGATACCAAGAGAGCAGAATCGTGTTGCAGATGCCATGGCTACAATTGCTTCACTAATTGATCTACCTCAAAATGAGACCTGCTATGAGTTCCTGGTAGACAACCTGTTGGTTCCTTCATATGAGATCACTCCTACTAAAATGATATGCATTGTTGGTCCCGAATCCCAGTCATATGGTTCCATATTCACATATCTTCGTGACAATATCTTACCTTCTGATCTATCAAACAACCAACGCTGCACTTTCATTCGCCAATCCTCTCAATATGTCATTTTAGCTGATATCCTATACCGGTGAGGTCTAGATGGCACTCTTCTTAGATGTCTAGAAAGCGACGAAGCTCAGATTGCGTTACGTGAAGTGCATGAAGGGATATGTGGTCCCCATGCTAGTGGTCCTACCTTGGCCAAGAAACTCATTAGGACTGGATATTACTGGCCCAATATGGAAAAAGACTCATATCAGTTTGTCAAGAAATGTAAGCAATGTCAAATTCATGGAGACCTCATACATGCGCCGGCACAAGAACTACAACCACTTGCGTCTCCTTGGCCCTTTTGTCAGTGGGGACTCGATCTCATAGGCAAGATTCACCCTCCTTCTTCCAATGGTCATAAATTCATTATCACTGCCACAGAGTATTTTACAAAATGGATTGAAGCCGTGCCTCTCACACAAGTCACTGGAAAACAAATTGCTACTTTCATCCTTAACTATATCATTTGCCGATATGGTATTCCTAAGTCCATTATTACTGATAACGGGCGTCCCTTCAAAAATCAGGATGTTCGTGAACTCTGTGACCGCTTCCATATTTCCCATCATTTCTCCACACCATATTACCCCCAAGGTAATGGCCAAGCTGAGGTGTCTAATAAAACAATCCTTAAAATCCTCAAGAAGACAGTCGACGACGCTGGCCGTAACTGGCATATCCAACTTAATCCTGCACTTTGGGCCTACCGCACAAGTGTCCGAACACCTACAAGAGCTACACCATATTCACTTGTCTACGGCGCTGAAGCCATCTTGCCTATTGAGGTCGAGTTACCCTCTTTACGGGTCTCTTTGCAAAACATCATCACTGATGAAGACTACAGGGTCTCTCGCTTACAAGAACTAGAACTGTTGGATGAACGGAGACAAATTGCTTTTAATCATCTCAAGGCTTACCAACAACGAATGAGTCGCAGCTACAATCACAAGGTCAAGCCTCACACATTTGAGGTAGGTGACTTGGTTCTCAGAGAAAACCCCAAGAATCAGCAAGACAGAGAGAAGAAGGGCAAGTTTGAACCAAACTGGCTTGGTCCTTACATTATTACAGTAGTATATGGATCTGGGGCATATCAACTCTCTACTACAGAAGGTGAACCTTTGGAGGATCCTATCAACAACATGCACCTTCGCAGATTTTACACATAGCTCTTCAGAGTATCCTAATTCGAAAACACAAAAAAATCAAAAAAATTCAAAAATACAAAAAAAAAAAATTTATAAAACAAAAAAATCGTTACTTGGTGAAAACCTGGCAAACGGGCGCCTTGTGACACAAAAAACATTGAAAAAAATTGAAAAAAGTAAAGAGAAATAATTTCATCCAACGGTGAAAACCACTTCGGTGGCGCCCTGGGCAAGTACCATGGTGACAACTGGGTTCCCAGCGCCATGCGTAGAGACATTGCTCCTCCCTCCTTCAGGATTCTCTTTCATCATTTCACTTTGCACACACTCACGACCAATTCGTTCATAATAAACTTACCTAGTCCCATCATGGCTTGTTATTGATCTACCTAAGATTGGTTAGCCATTCATAATAAACATTCCTAAACCTCCCTTTCCATCCATAATAAATCAGATCCTATCTGTGGCTAAGGCAAATCCTATGTCTAGTGATGGGTGTGGAACTAAGAACATCACATGTTTCAAGGAGTACAATTTCTTCCAGCTTCCTTCAGTCTGTCCGCGCACAATCCGCAATAAAGCAGCATTTGCATCACAGATCCGCAATAAAGTTTCATCTTCTCCACAATAAAGTATCGGTTTCATGGATTCAGTCAGTTTCAGATGAGACACGGTAGCAACAATGGGCTTCAACAAATCAAATCTTTCAACAGACTCAGACAACATTATGGTTCAGTGCTATCTATCCTTTCTGTGAAAGTAAACATTGTGACCACAATCAAATACGACTTATACAAGTGACAAGAGACACTAAACTTGAGGACTACAGTGGATGTTGGTGTTGAGTCTTGGTTTTCTTTTGATTTCATCTTTTTTTTTGGTGACATGTCTTTTAGCTTTTCCAGGATGTCTCTGACTAGAGATTCTATCTCTAGGATGTCTTTGACTAGAAAGGCGAGGATGGGGTATCGTCACCTATCTTTCTTTGCTTTCTGCGGATTGTCTCTTAGTAATGCTATGACTTGTCCAAGGATATGAGGACACTGTGAGTCTAGTATGAACCAGGGCATTCCTTGTTTGAGACTGTCTTATCTCCATGCAAATAGGTACAATGACTTTCTGGGTCGAACACATGCCTCGATTGTCATAACCTACTTGCCATAATAAAGCTCAATGATGATAATGCACAAGAAGCTCTTTCACTTTCATATCTTCTGTCTTTCATCCCCCTTTTCTTGATTGACTTCCATCGTCCTTCTCGAGTCCGCGTAGCTTGCTATCACACGACTGAGTATAATGACACACCAAAAACATTTGCATTTCATGTAGTTGCACCTGCATTACCACATATAAGCATTTTATACATACATATAGATATCACAACTGCATCACATCCTGCACACAACACCTGTTAGCACAATTTACATTTGCATTATCATATTCATCTGCATTACATACATTCACATTTGCATTAGCATAACATATAGAATCATAAAAGAACAAAAATATTGCATTGCATCATGTAAATATTTGCATCCATATCATAAGCATCACATAAGAACATCTCATCACATAGGTACACATGCATATAGCTGCCACAAAAATGAATCATCTCTCATATATATAATAAAAAATGTCATGATACAATGATGTCAAAAAATCATATGGCTACAATCACTCGTAGGTGTCTACAATACAAAAAATGGTACAAATACTGATACAAGGGAGCCCTCTATGGCTATGATGAACTCCCTCCCTCGGAGCCGCCTGGCCTCGACGGAATCTGAGCCCTAGAAGGACCCGCTCCAGGATCACCCTGCCTGTTTGGTGGTGGTGGAGGACCCATGACCCCACCACTCGATGCCTGTCTCCTCTGGCTCCCTCCCGTAGCTGTCGCTGTCCGCGATGGTCTATGGAAGCTCCTCGCCCGCTGATCTGCTGGCACGACACCATAATACAGGTCCCTCCAGTAGGTAATCTCCTCTTCGGCTCGCAGGACATATGCGTAGCCTGCTCCTGTATCCTCCGCCGCCTGCCTCCCTGCCCTCAGCGCTGTCTTAGCCTCTGTGTAGCGCTGGATAGCCTAATCCCGCTCTCGCTCAGTATTCCTGAGCCTGGTCCTGAGCCGATCCCTCTCCCTCTCCAGATCCTGAATCTCATTTGCTTGGCCCTGGCAGATCTCCCTCAGATCCAGCAGCTCAGCCTCCACTGGGTCACCCCCCTCTGCCTCTGCCTCTGCCCCTGCCCGTGGCTCTCCCTCTATGGGTGCCTGCCCCTGTACCTCTCCCTATACCTGTACTGGTGCCTGAATGGGTACCTGTCTCGGTACATGCCTAGGTCCCTGTACCTATCTCTATCCCGGTGCCTGTACTGGCACCTGTCCCTGCACCTGTCCTTGTCTCTGTCCCTGTGCTCTAGGACCCTGTGCTGCTGGTACCTGCAGGGGCACTCCACCGCGACCCCTCACCACTTGGGACTGTCCCTCCTGTCCACCATCTCTTCGAGGTGCCACCCTCCTCTCCCCAACTACTCCCCTCCACCATCGTCGGCCTCTACCCCCATCACCCCCACCATCGTTATCATCATCTCCTCCTCCATCTCCATCCAGTAGCTCTCCTTGATCTGTCAATTGGGGGAATGGATGCTCGACCCAATACGCTGTATACTCTGCATCCATCCCGACGTCCTCAATCTCAGGCCACATGTCCCAAGGAAGGGGTATCATCTCTGCCAGCTGTGTGACTGCCTAATCATATGACAACAACGACCCGAACTGCGCCTGATCCCTAACTGTACGGGCATACATACCCGAGCCTCGTGGCATCCGCTAGATCCGGCCAACCCTATCCACCAGCTGTCTCTCTAATATATAGGGCATCCGCCCAATCAAATATCTGCTCCTGAAGGTGTAAGGTAGCTCCACTGCGTCATCCTCCCACTCCTCACATCCCAGATACGGCCTCCAGATGATGACATCAATGTCATCTATCACTCGCCGCCAATACTCTAACCTGCCAATCCGAGGCTGTGATGTGATCATGTCCTACAAATGAACAAAACTCCGTCCATGACCCCTGCCTCTGAAATGTATCTGCTGCGTGATAGGCAGATGCTCGTATGCCCAAACCTGCAGTAGTGTCACTCCACAACCCAGTCCCACTGATCCATGGTAGAAAAACTGGTGAAGCTCATAATATAGGTGGGCCAAAACACATGGACCCCACGCATATCGGGTGTGCTGCATCACCAATGTCTCCAATGCTCCACCCCAACCCACTGCCAATCCCCGTGTCGCCCTATCCGGACACAGGAACCCACTGATAGCTCCTCCAATCACAGCTGGCAAAGCTAACCCTATCGCAGTCATGGTATCCCATGCCACATGTCCTGCTCTCATCTCTAGTCCGGGATCCTGGAACACCCGTCTCAATGCCTCCCTGTCTCCGTCACGGTCATATGGAATCAGCTCTCCATCAATCGGTATCTGCAGAATCCGGTAGACATCCTCGAGGGTGACTATCATCTCACCCATCGGCAAATGAAATGTGCATGTCTCTAAATGCCATCTCTCGGCCACCGCAGTTAGCAAACCCATGTTTGCCTGAAACTTAGGCACATACAATACGTGTCTCAAACCCATCTCCTCGATGGCAGCTCTATCCTGAAAAGACAACTCCGGTCGCAACCTCTGTGTGGACGGGAATCTCTCTCGTGACTCAAGCATAGGCAAATACTCCTGCAGTCAAACAAATCAATCATGTCAGTCATGGTGGCATTCCCTGTTCATC
Source organism: Cryptomeria japonica (assembly GCF_030272615.1). Lineage (NCBI taxonomy): Eukaryota > Viridiplantae > Streptophyta > Pinopsida > Cupressales > Cupressaceae > Cryptomeria > Cryptomeria japonica. The sequence goes on from NC_081409.1 coordinate 376,583,783, forward strand.
ACAAAATGCTACTCGCTATCTAAATGCATATGGTCATCTATCTCAATGACACTCATTGTTCATCACAAAGTGTTGCTATCTATCCTAGTAGTGCTCCCTGTTCATCACAAAGTACTACGTGTGTGACATTCCTTGTTCATCACAAAGTGTTACTCACATTTTGCACTCCCTGTTCATCACAAAGTGCTGCTCATACTTTGGGTACTCCCTGTTTATCACAAAGTACTCTATCTTGGTGCTCCCTATTCATCACAAAGTGCCTTGATCTATCCTAGTCTTCCTAGAGGACCTGCTTGAGTGTATCCTCTCAGCAGCTTATCCAATCGACAGCGTATGTTCATCACAGAACTGCCGAATTGACCTAGAAGACCAAAACCTTGCATTTTTAGACACAAACTTGTTTCTAACTCACAAACGCGCCTATAGACTGCACAGGCGTGCCTGAACAACACAGACATGCCTGATTGACATAAACGTGCCTACATTTGTCACAAACGCGACTTTGCAACACAAACGCCCCTTCAGGACGCAGACGCACCCGCATTAGACACAAACGCGATTCCAGACGCAGACGCGCCTGGCACCGACACAGACGCGCCTGGCACCGACGCAGACGCGGTTGCACGTTTTTGCACTTTTTTTGTGCCCTATTCCTAAGCGCATTTATTGCTAACTAGCATGCATTAATGACAAAATTGAATGCGTCAAAGTACGAGGAGGTTTGGTGGTACTTACCGGCTCTCCTGCCTCTGCTGGTCTCTGAAATCGGCGAACGCGGTTGAATCTGTGTACGAAAGCCATCGCTGCTGACTGCTGCTGCTCTTTTTCTTGCTCTGCACTGTGATCTCGTGAAGGTGTAGATGAAAATGAGAATGTCTTTTGCCCGTGGTCTATCTTATAGCCTACCCTAGCCCTCGCCTTCATTTCCCGAGTCAGTTTTCATTATCCCGTGACTTTGTCACTTTATCCGGTCAATCCATTCTAGCCTTTCTTTCTTATCGAGAGATTGTCTGCAATCTTTCCAGACTTTTTCATCCAATCTCTCGAGGGGGCATATCATTCCCATTCTGGGGCAACTCTGTATCAGTTCATATTATCTTCTTTGAAACAACGCGACAAGCCGCATTGTCTCAAAGAGGGGCAAAATGTAGACACCCAAAATTGTCATGTCTAATTAAATAAATATTTTATTTATTTAATTATCTAAGCCTAATTCTTCTATTAATTAAATAAATCTTTATTTATTTAATTAATTCATTTATCCTCTTCTAGCCTTATTTCTCATTTAAATAAATACATTTATTTATTTAAATTATCATTTTCCTAAATTAAATAAACATTTTATTTATTTAATTGATCCCACTTCCTCTATTAATTAAATAAATCTTTATTTATTTAATTAATTCATTATCCTTTTCTACACATGACACATGTCATTCATCTCTTAATTCATACACTACCTACCCCTTTCATTATTTTATTATTTCTTCTATCTACCCTCTAATCATAGCCGACCTCCTTTTACACCTCTCAATCTTATCCCTCCATTTCATATTGTGTCTTCTATTTAAGGAGATGCCTTCTTCATTATCAAACCCTAATCGACAATTTGGAGGACTTGACTACACTACGATCCTACTTGCAACCACATTCCGTTCTTTGTTGAGCTCTTGTGCATATAAAATCTGAGAGCAAATATATCAAGCAAGATCAATGGAGATAGGAAGAATGGAGATCAAAACCCTATTGGACATGTGATGGTATAATCTTTGTGATTTCATTTGATTTGCATTGTCTTAGGTAATCTTCATATGTTATGGTGGATCTTTGTTGATTGTTAGGCTAGGGTTTTGTGGTTGGATTCATTTAGCCTTTCAATATCGTTATTATTGTTATCCATTTTCACCATACACAGAAACCATTACAAATAAAACCATTTTAAAAATGATATCAAGTAAGTATGAAAAAGCATAAATGAGAAACATGAATATAAAGAAAGACTTCACTCATGATGCTCCCCACATCATTTTGGTCTTCCTTTTCCTCCTCGTCTCCATGAACCACATTGCTTTGAGGTTGTCAAATGAAGATTGGGAGATTGAGAGGAGTTAAGTGTGGATTGCTCACACTTGCATCACAAAGTAATTATATATGGGTAATGATTTGGAGATGCTTATGATGTCAAGAGGAAAACACAAGTTTGCAATGAAAAAGTGGATAAAAGGGCAGCATGAGGATGCATAAAAGTGGATTTCAACTAAAAGGGTAGCATAATGATATGATAAAAATTTGATCCTTGATTGATGGATAGAGGCTTCAATTTATAGTTGGGAGCCTAGAAATGGACAGTCAAGATTAAAAGGGGAATCAAGGGCTTAGATTGAAAGGGAATGTGGTCCTAGGTTGAAAGGCTTAGCCTTGTGACAAATGTCACAAAGGGGAGAGGGCGAGGATCAATGTGGTCCCAAATTTTTAAGCTTAGCCTTGTGACAAGTGTCACAAGGGGGAGTGGGATGAAAAGTCAATGTGGTCCCACATGTGTGGTCCTACCTTGGAAGGAACAAAGGTCCTAGGGGGAAGGGGGAAGGGGGATGTGTGCTCACACATGTGTGAGCAACCTTGGAAGAAACAAAGTGGATTAATTAGGATAATGATGGGATTAGATAATAGGTTTGTAGGAATCACTAAATTAGCCTAATTAATCATGGATTAATTTAGCTAATTAGGATTTGGGACAAAAATGGAATATTCCATAAAGGTGAGTTTGATTTATTGAAATAAATCAATTTTTGGAAGAAGTGAAAAGGGGATATTAATTAAATATAATTTAATTAATTAGAAGGTAATGGTAGGCTAATATGATTAATTAAATTAACCATGCGATAAAGACATAATTAATTAAATATTAATTTAGTCAATTTTATGTGTCTACATTTGCCCCTCTTTGATGTAGCATCATGAAGTGATATGTCAAAGAAGAATAAAATCTAGTGGATAGAAAAGGATAGGGACTAGTAGCATGATGCCCCAACCACTAGTGCGTTGAGGAAGGATGATAGGGAAGCCATGGTATGCCCCCTCGAGAGGACATGCGGGTTAAGATCACGTGCGTGCTCGTGAAATAGATCAGAATAGAGAATGAAAGGGATAATGAAGGGATAAGAAAGATGAATAAATCAAAGCCTTAGGTGAAAAGGGATATGGAATGAAAGAGGATATGATGGGTTCAATGGTAGGTGATGAAAAGGATGGGATTTTTGTTATGCATTATATAGAGACCAATCCTAGGTTTGATTTTGTAAAGGATTATTGACATTACTAATTATAGGAATCATAATGCAATGAATATCCAATGTGTCAAGAGGACAACACAAGTTTTCAATGGAAAAGTGGATAAAAGGGTAGCATAATGATATGATAAAAATTTGATCCTTGATTGATGGATAGAGGCTTCAATTTATAGAGTTGGGAGCCTAGAAATGGATGGTCGAGATTAAAAGGGGAATCAAGGGATTAGATTGAAAGGGAATGTGGTCCTAGGTTGAAAGGCTTAGCCTTGTGAAAAATGTCACAAAGGGGAGAGGGTGAGGATCAATGTGGTCCCAAATTTGTAAGCTTATCCTTGTGACAAGTGTCACAAGGGGGAGTGGGATGAAAAGTCAATGCGGTCCCACATGTGTGGTCCCACCTTGGGAGGAACAAAGGTCCTAGGGGGAAGGGGGATGTGTGCTCACACATTTGTGAGCAAGCTTGGAAGAAACAAAGTGGATTAATTAGGATAATGAGGGGATTAGATAATTGGTTTGTAGGAATCACTAAATTAGCCTAATTAATCATGGATTAATTTAGCTAATTAGGATTAGGGACAAAAATGGAATATTCCATAAAGGTGAGTTTGATTTATTGAAATAAATCAATTTTTGGAAGAAGTGAAAAGGGGATATTAATTAAATATAATTTAATTAGTTAGAAGGTAATGGTAGGATAATATGATTAATTAAATTAACCATGCAATAAAGACATAATTAATTAAATATTAATTTAGTCAATTTTATGTTTCTACATTTTCACCTCTTTGACGTAGCATCATGAAGTGATGTTATGTCAAAGAAGAATAAAATCTAGTGGATAGAAAAGGATGGGGACTAGTAGCATGATGCCCCAATCACTAGTGAGTTGAGGAAGGATGATGAGGAAGCCATGGTATGCCCCATCGAGAGGACATGCGGGTTAAGAACACGAGTGTTCTCTTGAAATAGATAAGAAGAGAGAATGAAAGGGAAAATGGAGGGATAAGAAAAAGTAATAAACCAAAGCTTTAGGTGAAAAGGGATATGGAATGAAAGAGAATATGATGAGTTAAATGGAAGGCGATGAAAAGGATGGGATTTTTGTTATGTATTATATAGAGAGCAATCCTAGGTTTGATTTTGAAAAGGATTATCAACATTACTGATTATAGAAATCAGAATGTAATGAATATCTGATGCGTGGAATAGATCCAACAAGATCCCATGTGCCTTGACACTTTTCAAAATGATGAAGCGATAGTTGACTTTCTCAAATTACGAGATAGCATACCAAGTGGGGATCACAAGGCCATATTTTCTATTGAACTCAACAATGCAACTTACTTTGGATCGAATGCCAAACCTTTTAGTTGCAAAAATATAACAATAAAAGATGGATCTTCTAGTGAAAACCGTATTGTGGCACTTCTAGATCCCAAAAAAGTTAAAACAAAGAGCATTTATTCTTGTGGAGGAAAAAAAGGAATTAAATCTAGGAACATCAGAAAGTCCCCAAATCATACACTTAGCTTCTTCATTGACTTTAAGAATAAGATCCTAATTTTGCAGAGTTCTTCAAAAAATAAGAAATCAATTTTGCATGGTCCTATGCAGACATGCCTAGACTAGATTCAGATCTAGTAATGCATCAATTGACAGTCATAGAAGGAGCCAAACCAGTAAAACAAAAGATAATGAAGATGCATCCTCAAATTGCACTCTTAGTAAAAGTGGAACTCAAGAAGTTGTTAGACACTAGTTTCATCAGACCTATTGACTATGCAGAATGGATATCCAACATCATACCAGTAGGAAAACTGACTGGGGGCATTTGAATCTGTACAAATTTTAGAAATCTAAACAAAGCATGTCCTAAGGATGACTTTCCTCTACCCAACATTGATATGATCGTGGACCTAACATCAAGACATGCAAAGCTATCTCTCATGTATGGGTTTTCAAGATACAACAGGATCAAGATCACCCTAGAGGATCAACACAAAACAATTTTTACATGCCCATGGGGTACATACTATTGGAATGTGATGTCATTTGGTCTCAAGAATGCAAGAGCTACATATCAACGGGAAATGACTACTATCTTCCATGACATGATGCATACACTAATGGAAGACTATGTGGATGATATACTCACTAATTCATTAACAAGAGAGAGTCACCTCATTCTGCTAGACAAAATTTTCACCAGATTGGAACAATATAACGTTCACCTAAATCCAAAGAAATGTATCTTTGGAGTGACCTCCGAGAAGCTCTTAGGATACATTGTATCAAACAAGGGAATTGAGGTTGATCCTGCAAAAGTTAAAGAAATCATGGAGATTCCACCTCCTAAGAACATAAGCCAATTAAGAAAATTGCAAGGGAGGCTACAGTCAATCCGTCGGTTCATTGCACAATTGGCCGATAAATGTCATCCCTTCACGCATCTTCTACATAAGAATGTTCATTTCAAATGGGAAGAGAATTGCCAGGAAGCGTTCCAATAGCTAAAGGACTACCTGATGACACCATCGTTGCTAACACTACCATATCTAGATAGGCCATTATTGTTATACATATCAGCAACAACCACGACCTTAGCGGTATTACTAGCACAACATAATGTAGAAGGAAAATAATGTGCAGTGTACTACATCTTGAAGACACTAGTAGGGTATGAGCTAAATTATACCCCTATTGAAAGAGCTTGTCTTGCAGTGATTTTAGCAGCAACCAAACTGAGACATTACATGCTAACACACAAGATACAACTCATTGCCAAGATAGATCCACTCAAGTACCTACTTAATAAAGCAACACTAACATGTCGCTTAGTAAAATGGGTTATGATCCTTAGTAAGTTTGATATTGAGTATGTAGATTGAAAGGCAATCAAAGGGAAAGTCATTGCAGATCAGTTGGCTAAAGCACCACTCATAGGAGTGTTGAACACAGAGTACCACTGAGAGGGGGGTGAATCAGTGGTTCCTAAATTTTGACTTTCAAAGCAACTTCAGAATACCAGTTAACCACTTAAGTACTTAAACAATCAAATCAGTAAAGCAATAAGGAAAGCCAAAGAGATCAATCACACAAATGTAACTCACCACACTAGATGTATGAGGAAAACCCAATACATACTTGCTAAAGATAGCAATCACATACATGATTTCCTGCCTTGAATTCTATCGACTCATAGAACCCTTCAGCTGTTTCCTTTTTGAGGTCTTCTTGTAATCAAATTTCTTTTGCATTGATCCAGGCACCAAATACTCCTTGATCTTCCTCTATCATCCTTTCTTCCTCAAGCCACATTAGTCAGTTGCAATCATGTGATTTGTGGTTGTTTCATTTATGTCGACAAATAGTTTCACCAATCGTGTCGATGGTGGCTTTATCAACCTCTACAAATTTGCCACCTCGGATCCACATGGCATCACCATGGTCAATCACTTTGCTCACCGACACACAGTCGGTTCAAACTTGAACATTCAACAAACTCATATCGGTACATGCCTTTACCGGTAAGGCCTTCTTCTTCTGCTAGCTGACAGTGCACACTATACCGGTAACACATCTTCACCTCCAGTGGTTTGTGATAACTTTAAAATTCTGCCTCTTCATCATACACATGCAACTAACCTCTAGACCAGTTTATTTCTTAACATGTTAACACACACACACAACCTTCATCTCGGTTTATGCCTTACCGGTAAGCTTTCATTCTGTTTGCTCACTCTTATGTGAATTGCCATCATGCCGGCAACAATCTCCCCCTTTGGCATTGATGTCAACTTCTCGTAAGACACTTCATACCAGTACATTTCTCCCCCTTTGACACAATGAAAAAGGATACTGTACACTCCCCCTTTGATCCATACCGAGCTCCCCCTTTGACCTCTATCAACTCCCCCTGAACCACATAAAGCCTTTCTAGACCGATGACACAACTCCTAACTTGTGTTGGAGGTACGCAAAAGTGCTTACCGGTAATGGTTTGGTGAAAATGTCTACTACTTGTTCTCCAGTAGGGACATAATCCATCCTTACCTCCTGTCCTTCAACCTTCTCTCTGAGAAATGATACTTGATAGCAATGTGCTTTGTTCTGGAATGCATGACTAGATTCTTTACCATGTTGATTGCACTTGAATTGTCACACTGGATGAGAGTAGGATCAGTGATGTCCACCTGTATGTCTTTGAGAGTCTTCTTCATCCAAAGCACCTAAGAGAAGCATGTAGCAGCAACAAAGTATTTAGCTTCAGCAGTAGATAGAGAGTCTGTGTCCTGCTTCTTGTTATGCCATGAGACCAACCGGTCACCTAGAAAGAATGCACCACCACTTGTGCTCTTTCGATCATCAATGCAACCTGCCCAATTAGCATGAGTGTATGCTTCCAAGATAAAATCTCCTTGTTTAGGATACCACAAACCATAGTTTAGCATCCCTTGTAGGTACCTAAAGATTCTGCTAACAACATTCATATGTGACTGCTTTGGTGTAACTTGGAATCTGGCCACCATGCATACTGCCTAAAATATGCCAGTCTTGAAGCAGTTAGATACAGTAGACTACCTATCATGGATCTGTACAAAGTTTGATCCACCACCGGTGATTCATAAGTCTTTCTCAATTTACTGCCAGTCACCATGGGGGTACTTACCGGTTTACAATCTTCCAGTTGGAATTTCTTCAACATATCCTTTGCATACTTGATTTGTGAGATAAATATTCCTTTATTTTGCTGTAATATCTACAAACCAAGTAAGTCAATTCACCAAGCATTGACATCTCAAATTCTGACTGCATTTGATCAACAAATTCTTTGCAAAGGGTGTCCTTGTTTCCTCTAAAGATAATGTCATCTACATACACAACCACAATGATCATGTGGTTCCCATCTTCCTTTATGTACAAATTTCTATCAGCACTTCCCTTTTTGAATCCCTGCTCCTTCAGATATTGATCTAATCTTGAGTACCATGCTCTAGGAGCTTGCTTTAGACCATACAAGGCCCTCTTCAACTGACACAAAAATGTCTCATTATCATACAACAAAAACCCTTCCGGTTGCTCCATGTACACTTCTTCCAAATTTCCATTTAGGAAGGCAGATTTTACATCCATTTGGTATACTTTATAACCCTTGTAGGCAGAGTAGGCTAGAATTATTCTAATTGCTTCTAATCTAGCTACCAGTGCAAATGTTTCTTCAAAGTCAATCCCATCTACTTGAGAGTATCCTTTGCACACTAGTCTAGCTTTAAGCCTAACAATCTTACCTTCTTCATTCATCATGTTCCGGTAGACCCATTTAGTGCCAATGATGTTCTTGTCTTTCAATCTGGGGACTAATTCCCAAGTCTTGTTCTTCTCAATCTGTTGTAGTTCTTCTTCCATGGCTTCCATCCATTCTTGTCTTTTTCTGGCTTCATTGAATGTTTTGGGTTCAACTTCAGTCATGAGGCAAAGGTTGACTTGTTCATCATTTTGAGCAAGTCTTCTTCTAGTCTACATACCATCACTCTTATTTCCCAGAATTTTCTCTTCCGGGTGATTCAACTGTACATACTAGTTGGGGCCCTTCTTGGATGCTTTCACTTGTTCAATGTCTGACTGAGCTTCATCATCTTCATCACCGAAGTTATCATACCAGTTGATCTGTGGTTGACATCCTTTGTGCATATCTTCATCAACTTTTACATGCACACTCTTAACGACTCTTCTTAGTCCTTTTTTATAGCATTTGTAGGCCTTGCTGTTAGATGAGTAACCAAGGAAGATTCCTTCATCACTCCTAGAGTCAAAACTTCCTAGACCATCCATATGTTTCTTGATAAAGCACTTGCTTCCAAATAATTTAAAGTATTTGCCTGAAGGCTTCCGATCATACCACAACTCATAAGGTGTCATTCTGTTGTTTGTTCTTAACTGAACCCAGTTCAAAATATATGCATCAGTATGAACAAATTTCTTCCAATATGTGTCCAGCAGTTTGGCCTCATTTAATATGGTTTTGGCCATCTCCTTGACTATCCTGTTCTTCCTTTCTACCACACCATTTTTCTATGGTGTCCTAGGAGTTGAGTTTTGCCTTCTAATTCTATGCTTTTCACAATAATCTTCAAACTCATTTGAAGTAAACTCTCCACCTCGGTCTGATCTTAGGCATTTTAACTTGTACCCACTTTCTTTCTCCACCATCTTCCTAAAGATATTGAATCTTTCAAATGCTTTTTATTTATCTTGCAGGAAGGTGACCCATGTCATTCTTGAGTAATCATCAATGAAGAGCATAAAGTATCTCTCACCTGCAAGTGCTCTTGTCCTAGTTGGACCACACAGATATGTATGCACAATTTCAAGTGGTCTTGAGTTGTTGTGCTCTTTTATCCCGAAGCTTACTTTAGTTTTCTTACCTTTCACACATTCGTCACAAAATATGCTTACCGATTTGATGATGGGTGGAATATTTATCACACATCCCTTTCTGCTTACTGCAACTAGGTTATCAAAGTTTATGTGGCCTAATCTTTGGTACCATAGCCAACTTTCATCTACTTGTCCTAACATACATTGGGACTCATAGCACTCCTTCAAATTATAAACATTTCCATCTATTCTCTTTCCTTTTGCCACAACTTGACTGGTACTGTCTTTCTTTATCTGGCAATCGGTTGAGTCAAAGGTGAATTTGTAACCTTTGTCACACATCTAACTCACACTTAGAAGATTGTTCTTGAGGCCTTCCACATAATATACATCACGTGCCTTCAACTTTCCATCAATACTTAGAGTTCCTTTTCCCTGTATTTTGATGGAAGAGTTGTCTCCAAACCTTATTGAACCACCATTCCAGTCTTCAAGTTTGATGAATTTCCTTTTGTCACTGGTCATGTGGTTTGAGCAACCACTATCTACAACCCATAGATTTTGTCTTTCAGCATGTAAGGCAGTCTGTACTATGAGACTTGATTCTTCCTTTTCCTTTTCTTTCTCAATCCATACTGGTTTGGTTTCCTTCTTCTTGTCAATTGCTATATTGTGCACATATTCAGTTACCAATTCTTGATCAGGATTTGTCTTCTTCTTCTTGATCTTCTGATTTTTACATAACTTTGCTATGTGTCCAAACTCTTAACAGTTATAGCATTTTACATATTCATATAAGGGAGCATCCTTAAAATTGTTTTGGGAAACTTGTTTATTCTTCCTACATTCAAAACTCTTATGATCGTATCCATTACACTGATACCAAACCATATTCATATTATAGAGTGAATTAAATGGATTTTTACTTTCATAACTCATAGGAGGCTTATTGATTAATCTATAGTCAGGCATTCTATGCCCAAATTTGTTACACCGGTAACCGTAACCATGAAAGTTTGAAACATATCGGTTAGGTAGCCTTGGTCTTGAATGGGACTACCTCATCGAGGGTCTTCTCTTCATGTTGTTGGATTTGGTTAAACTTTCATGATCAACCCTTGCATTTCTCCTTGGATCCACATGTTGATACAAGAAGTGTGGCTTCCGATTCATTGCTGTATACTGATTTGAGTGGAGATTTCCAATAGCATCTGCATATTTCTTTTTATCGATATCCTTGCCTACAGTGAATGTCTTCTTTTCTTCACCTTCAAAAGAAGAGGTGAACTTTATTTTTTTGCCAGATCTATCTTTGTGGGTTGAACTTTGACCTACTTCAAAGCCTAAACCACTGGTGTCTTTGGATTGCTTCTGTTTGTTCAACATCTTGTCTAAGGCCTTGGTGCTGCCTTCATATTTGCTCCTTATTTTTATTTCTTCCTTTCTGAGCTTCACTATTTCCGCTTCCAACTCTTGCTGCTCCTTTTCCTTCTTTGTCTGATCAGAGGATGTAGCTTCACATATCCTCTTAGTTTCTTCTAGCTGCAATTCCAAGTTAGCTATAACTTGACCGGACTCATCCAGGGATTGCTTCAAGAGATCTAGTTCATTTACTACAACAAACTTGACCTTTTTGAGTTCTCTTCTTGTTTTTCTCAATTCTTTGAGAGCACTCATAAGATCACCCTCCAAGTCCACTTCAACCTCAATGTCCTCCTCTTCCTCATCTTCATCAACTGGCTCACCAAGTGCCATGAAGAGATTAACTTTTCTGTCATTCTCATGGTAATCATCCTTTGATGCATTTTCTTCATCTATTGTATCATCCTTAATAGTATATAGACTATTTTGATTCCGATAGCCTCTCCTTCCTTGCCGATAGTCATTTCTTTCTCTATCTTTGCCAACAGATTTTCTGAACTCTCTTGACTCATCTCCACCGATTTACTTGTGAGGACAATTAGTAGCAAAGTGTCCGACCTTCCCATAGTTAAAACATTTAAGCGGTAGCTTTCCTTTATATCGATCGGATCCTCTTTTGAGATTCCTGAAAAAATTTGCTACTTCTACATCAGAGTCTTCACTGGATTCTTCATGAGTAGCTACTTCTTTCCCCTTTTTGGTGATGCTGAATGCTGCTTCTTTCATTGAGGAAGTATCACCATTTGTTCTCATCTCATAGGCTGTCAATGAACCAAATAACTAATGCATTGTAAAAGTCTTTAGATCCTTGGCTTCTTCTATGGCAGACACCTTAGTGTCATACCCAGGGTGTGAGAGATCTAAGTACCTTCTTGACAAGAATCTCATCTGTAATCTCTTCTCCAAGTCCTCTGATAGTGATAGTGTTCACATTTTCATCAAATCTGTAAAGATAGTCTGCAATCTTTTCATCATATTTCATTTTGATTCTTTCAAGTTGGTCCCTTAGTGCTTGCATCTTGGCTTCTTTGACTTTTGCATCTCCTTCAAGCAACCTTTGCAATTTATCCCAAGTCTCCTTTGTTGAAACATAGTGCATGACTTTGACAAATTCATTATCAGATAGACCGCTCAAGATAGCATGTTTGACCTTTGCATTATTCTCATACTCCTTTTTGGCATCTAGATCAATGGGAGGAGTATTAGGAACAACATACCCATTCTTGATAGACATCCACACATCAAAACCCAGGGAGGAAATATAGGTCTCCATTCTTCTGCTCCAAAAGGCATAGTTGGATCCATCAAACATGGGGGCTTTTGAGGAAGCAGACTCATTTCTTGCCATTGTGTTCAAAGTCCAAAATCTACCCAAGGTTTAAAGATAACTGAGAACCTAGGCTTTGATACCAATTGTTGAACATAGAGTACCACTGAGAGGGGGGTGAATCAGTGGTTCCTAAATTTTGACTTCCAAAGCAGCTTCAGAATACCAGTTAACCACTTAAGCACTTAAACAATCAAACTGGTAAAGCAGGAAGGAAAGCCAAAGAGATCAATCACACAAATGCAACTCACAACACTAGATGTACGAGGAAAACCCAATACATACTTTCTAAAGATAGCAATCACGTACATGATTTCCTACCTTGAATTCTATTGACTCATAAAACCCTTTCGCTGTTTCCTTTTTGAGGTCTTCTTGAATAAAATTTCCTTTGCATTCATCTAGGCACTAACTAATCCCTGATCTTCCTCTATCATCCTTTCTTCCTCGAGCTGCATTAGTCAGTTGCAATCCCATGATTTGTGGTTGTTTCATTAATGTTGATAAATAGTTTCACCAACTGTGTCAATGGTGGCTTTATCAACCTTGGCTCCACATGGCATCGCCATGGTCAATCACTCTGCTCACCGACACACAGTCGGTTCAAACTTGAACATTCAACAAACTCATATTGGTACACGCCTTTACCGGTAAGGCCTTCTTCTTCTACTAGCTGATAGTGCACACTATACCGGTAACACATTTTCACCTCCAGTGATTTGTGATAACTTTAACATTCTGCCTCTTCATCATAAATAGGTAACTAACCTCTAGACCAGTTTATTGCTAAACATGTTAACACACACACAACCTTCATCCCAGTTTATGCCTTACTGGTAAGCTTCATTCTGTCTCCTCACTCTTATGTGAATTTACACCATGCCGGTTGACATCAATGACAACTTAATGCCAAAATGCCAATAAGGAGAACATCAACTCATCTGAAATTTTCCAGATGAGGAGATATTCACAGTCATGCTAGCACAACATTGGAAGCTATATTTTGATGGGTCATACACTAGGCATGATTCTAGAGCTGGTATTCTTTTTATCACACCTCATGGTGATATCATCCCAAAGTCATACAGGCTCACATTCCCATGCACAAACAATATAGTAGAATATGAGACCTTAATCACAAGACTCTAAATGGAAGTACAATGGAACTTGAAGGAGAAACAAGTATATGGTGATTCATAGTTGGTCATCCAACAAGTTAATAATGATTACCAAACTAAGGATGATAAGCTCACGCCTTACAAGAAAATGGTTGACACTTTCAAGGAATTATTAATAGCTATCATCTTTTATCAGATTCCTTGAGAACATAATAGACCTATAGATGCAATGGCTACCATCGCCTCTCTTCTTGATCTTCCACAGAACTCAACACGCTACGAGTTCTTAGTAGAACAACTTTGGATCCCTGCTTATGATATCCTAGAATCTGAGATGGTATGTCACCTCATTGGTCCTGATTCCCCATGATATGGTGAGTTTTATGCTTACCTACGCGACCAAAAATTTCCACCAAACCAATCAAACAACCAACGAAAAACCTTCATACACCAATCCACCCGATACACCATCATTGCTAAAACCGTATATCGGCGAGGTCTCAATGGTACTCTCCTCCGATGTTTAGAGCAAGGTGAGGTGACCACAACTTTAGAAGAAGTACATGAAGGTGTCTGTGGGGTTCATTCAAGTGGCCCTTCATTAGCTAAAAAGATAATGCGGGGAGGATACTATTGGCCCTCTATGGAAAAAGACTCCTACTAGTTTGTTAGAAAGTGCAAGAAGTGCCAAGTACACAAAGATTTGATACATGCACTAGTGTAGGAACTACAACCCATCACAACACCATGGCCCTTTTGTCAATGGGGACTAGACCTTATGGGTAAAATCCATCCATATTCATCTAGTGGTCACAAATTCATCATTATCGCCACTGAATACTTCACCAAGTGGATCAAAGTTGTTCCACTTACCCAAATAATTGACAAACAAATCAATTCATTCATTCTCAATTACATCATCTGTCGGTATGGTGTACCCATGTCCATCGTAATAGATAATGAGCTTCCCTTAAAAAATCAGGATGTCCGTGAACTCTGTGTCAAGTTTCATATCCAACACCATTTCTTCACCCCATATTACCAACAAGGAAATGGTCAAATAGAAGCCTCAAACAAGAACATATTTAGGATCCTAAAGAAGACAATCAATGATGTCGGTCGAGATTGGCACATTCATCTGAATCCAACACTATGGGAATATCCATCTAGCATTCGAACCCCTATAGACGCAACCCCATACTCACTTGTATATGGAGCAGAGGCCATCTTGCCTATTGAGGTAGAATTACCATCCCTATGGGTTTCCTTGCACAATTTGATTAATGATGAAGAGTATTGAGTCCCATGTCTTCAGAACTTGGAACTGCTTGATGAGAAGTGTCGGGCTACCTACAATCACCTAAAAGCATATCAACAACACATGAGAAGAAGCTACAATCATAGGGTCAAACCTTGCACATTTGAGGTAGGAGATCTTGGTCTCAGAGAGAATCCTCACAATCAACCAAATAGATAACATCGGGGCAAATTTGAATCCAATTGGCTAGGTCCATATGTTATCACTGCAGTCTTTGGGTATGGGGCATATCAGTTAGCAACTTCAGAAGGAGAACCACTGATAGATCCGATCAACAACATGCATCTCAAAAAGTTCCATACATAAGATGTGCAGAACATTAGGCTCGTCAAATATCAGAAAATACCAAAAACATTAAGAAAAAGTCTTGAAAGAAAGTACAAAAAAAAAGAAAAAATCAAGCAAAATAATAAAGAAAAATCATTCATCCAAATGGTGAAAACCACTTTGGTGGTGCCTTGAATAAGTATGGTGGTGAAAACCTAGCAAACATGCGCCATTCATAAATATTGTAGCTCCATTGTCATTCAAACTTGTTGCGATCACCTCCGTTACATCCGCTCATACATCATATCTATCATGGCTTGTTATTGATATGCAATCAAGGTTATTGCCTCATGTATCCCACATTACCCTTTCAAACCAACACCTAATTGAGGGCAACTTTTTTAACCTAATGATGGGAGTGGATTCTCCATGCTTGTGGTTCATTGAGTTACTCAATTGAAAAACTTCCTAAAATAATCCCAAAAACTTTCGTAAAATCTAAAAAAAAAAACATTTAAAACATTGGAAAACTAGAAAATATCAAAACATTCATAAAATATCAAAAAGGCCAAAAAAATTCAGAAAAGTATTGTACATAAACCCAAAACATTTGGAAAGCATCATAAAATCAACCAAAAACATTCATAAAGCCTTAAAAAATAATTTCTTTTTTTCGTAAAAACTCAAGATAAACCAAAAATATTTGAAAAACATTCAAAAATCCAAAAACATCACAATAATTTTTTTTCCAATAAACTGATTCTTGTTCACACAAATATTCAATCAGATGCGAAAACAAATTGAGCCTGCAAATCAAATACTCAAACAATACAAACTATCAATTAGTCCACAACAGTCAACTGCCTAGGCTAAACATCAAACATCTGTCTTAATAAGGTTGCATCATTCCTTACAACAAGACATGATGACACATCTTTTGGAAAGAAGATATTTTTGATTGTTCGACTTTTGATAGTGCTTTTGTCTTTTATTGATTTATACTATGTTCATATGGCACTCTAGGATATCCACAAGCGATTAGAGTGACCAATATGATTCATGGTATATTTTATTTGTTTTTTGTTTTTGGATTATTCCAATGAAGTTAGAGTGTAAATACTAATGGTGTCTACGTGGGAAGTTCACTAAGCTACGAGATCCTATGCAAAAAATACAAAGTCATGGATCACTATAGCTTATTGACTACAACATATACCTCGACCATCAGTATGTGCACCATAATGGAGGGGAATATTCCTTGTATGTAATAAGTGTAACTATCAACCTTGGTTTCCAATATCTCAGTCAAGATCATAACATATCCTACCATTGCATTTCATCCATCCATCAATCCATATTGCTGCATATATTTCATACATAGCTAACTCCCCCCTCACCTTCCCTATCCAGGTCATCATCACCACATAACCTGCATCATATTCCATCTACTTGATCAAGCTGCATAGCCCTTTGTCATCTAGGCCATCCTGTACACAATCATAAGTTGTTGCATCTGCCTTTGAAACCCAACTGTCAATTGGTCAACCAATCAAACACAATCCAAATAGACAATTACATCAATTGTCTACGTCTCAATGGGTAATTTGACTCAGATACCTTGACTTCATCAGATAATTACATCAATTTTCTAAGTCTCAACATGTCAATTTGACTCAATTAATCAGACTTTATCTTTGTCTGAGCGACCAAGTGACATCAACTATCACACTTTGACTAAAATTGGGGCAATTCAACCAATTGCTTCAGATTGCACCAACCCTATATTGATCAATTGTACAACATCAATCAAAGGCATCACAGTACTACATATGCACAATATTTCCTGCATGAGCTAAGGGTACACACTGGCTTATAATTCTCTTTTTTTCTCTCACCCTTCACTTGCATCCTATCATTGCCTCCTTCCACATTGAGATGATGAGATAACCTACTATCATGAATATAGATATTACCATCAAACCGAGATTTCCCATCAAATTGAGCTTTCCCATCAGTTTGAGCGTTTTCCCATCCATCTGAGCTTACCTAGACTAGCGCACAATCCAAGCACCTATCCACAATGTGTTAACCAAATCCAAGCAGAGATCCTCTTGACTAGCATCTCTCCCGGTCAACTTAATCTATTTCCTATCATCAATCTATCATATCAATAGTGCCCATCGAGATGAATCCTTCCCATGACTAGCGGCTTATCCAGATCCACACTAGTACATTCAGGGCTAATTTTCAACAGCTGATTTTTGGAATTGCGACTAATTTTCATCGGAGTACCAACAAAAGTAGCCATTAAAAACCCGTCGTCGGACTTGTCGACGATGCCTCTGACCGTCAAAAATACGAAAAATCCCATGAACTCTGCCGACGGTGGGCATGATCGCTCTTCCAATCAAAAATGTCGTCAAACATGCAACATCCCCGTCGGATGCTTGTGTAGGATTCGTCGGAAAGTTGACGAAAGTTTGGAACTTTGCACCGATGGTTATGTCATCGGTCCATTAATATGCATCGACGACCGTCTGACTACAAAGTGCTGTTGCACATACAACATCCTCATCGGATGTTTGTGTAGTTTGAGTTGGAAGTATGACGACTCCAGAACCTTTGCACGGACGAGAACGCTATTGGTCCGATGATTTCATCATCAGTGGAAAGATTGGTATCCGTCGTAATTCCGACGATAATAATATTTTTTTCAAAAAAATATATTATTATCTAGTCATTGATATGTACAACGAATGATATTATATCCCCACCAGCTACCAATAGGGGGCATAGGTTTGAGGCTAATATGAGGCGCACTGGTTTCAAGCTAATATGATCAGGCGCACCATGGTTGAGATGGTCCAACTCTTAAGAGGACTGTATGAACCATTGAGTACTGGTAAACTTATTAAAAATGGTGCTGATAGGGAATTAGCTAGCCCAAATATAAGAGCCTTTAAAGCCAATCAGGGAGATGAAATGACTTTATCTACCTTATCTAAGTTAGTTGTTCTTGGGAGCTACCAAAACTTATCTACTATATATATACATGAAATGAATTTATCTACTACATATGCACATATTTCTTATAAGTATTTCCCAAATTGATAATTCTATATAAAGTGTCATCCTATGCCAATACATGGCATATACCTATTGAATGACGTGTATATATCTCATACTAAGTAGTCACTCATTATTATAGATTCAACATATATTAAAAGATGATAATCATGCATTCTGAACTACATGAATATCCTATTTAATAAAATAAATCACATGTACAAGGTTATTGGGTTGATCGAGTCCAATAGCAAAGTACAATAGGTAAAGATAGTGTATATATATCTCATACTAAGTAGTCACTCATTATTATATATTCAACATATATTCAAAGATGATAACCATACATTTCGAACTACATGAATATCCTCTTTAATAAAATAAATCCCATGTACAAGGTTATTGGGTTGATCGAGTCCAATAGAAAAGTACAATAGGTAAAGACAACACTCTAAATAATGTTACTAGCATCTTAAAAGAAAACATAAATGCATTATGACCAACCACAAAACACTTGATATAGAATATTTCCAACCTTTCTTTTGTTTAAGTCCACCTGACCACGTGGAACCCTTAGGTCCACCCCATCGTGCTTGTGGAGATAGTTTCAAATAGTCAATCAAAGTATACAAGGGGGATGATAGACTCACAAATACCATACACGATGCATACATGACACAAGTAATAGAACAATACAGTGCAATTTCAATAGAGAAGGATGATACCAAGTCATGAATCCACATAGGGTCACTACTTTAAAACTACACAAGGCATTAGATTCTAGAGTGCAGTGGAGGAAGTGTCATCATATGTCTCTTCACACAAGTCCCAACGCTCCATATGCAGGCTTGCCTTTCATTGTATGTGCTCATGGGGATGAAACATATGGAACCAAGCATTCTCTCATACAGACAAGAATGACAATCACACAATCCCTATGCTACATGAGCGGGCATGTCTCTTTGCACAAGTCCCAACACTCCATGTGCAGGCATGCCTTTCATCGTATGTGCTACATGGGGATGGACCGTATAGAACCAAACATTTTCTCATGTGAATGAGAACAATGATTACATAATCCTTGTGTGAGTGGGAATGCCTCTTTTCACAAGTCCCAACACTCCATGTGTGAGCATGCCTTCCCAAAACACCCTTGGTGTTGTGATAGCCCTCAAGGCATGCTCAAGGAACCAATTTTCTTGTTATTTGTTTTAACCCAAGTCTATTGTTATGTTATCACTTGATTAAAAAAATCCCCAAACAAGAATGCCAAGCATACCAGGTACTCTAATGGATGAGGGATAGGAGTGGGAGCCACTCCCTAGTCTCACTCTAGGACTAAGCTCATGCCATATCTAAATGAAAGACATCTCAAATACATCATCGGTGGAAAGCTGCAAAATGCCATTTTCATACATAAGCAAGACATACTCAATTGGGCACAATCACCAAGAGATTACCGTAAATTTGTCAACCTTTCCTTCATTTAAACCTAGTAAACCTTTATGTATATGTATATGTATATGTATATGCATATGTATATAGTTTTATGTATTCATTAAAGATTTTCATTTAATTTTGAGCATTTTGTGGATGGTATAATCAAGAAACATATCATCACCCTCACCAATTATGCTCAACTAATTTAAGTACAACCATTTGATTGTTAATAATTTTTAAACTAAGGGAGTACTTTTCAAAATAGAATTGTTGAATTATTGATTATATATATATATATATATAATAGTATAAGCCTTTTATGGATGGTATAATTAAGAAACACGCCATCATCTACACCAATTATGCTCGATTGATTGAACTAAAACCCTTTGGTTGTTAATAATATTTAAAGGAATAAATTACTTCTCAAAATAAAATTGTTAGATTATTGAATTAGTATATATAATAGTAAGCTTCTATATTCACAAAAGATTTTCATTTAATTTTGAGTCTTTTGTGGATGATATAATCAAGAAACATACCATCACCCTCACCAATTATGCTCAACCAATTGAGCTACAACCCTTTATTTGTAAGTAATTTTTCAAAATAAAAAAGTACTTGTCAAAATAGAATTGTTGAACTAACATGAATTAGTATACATGGCAATATGTTTTGTATATTTTTAATAAAATTTCTTTTTGTTTTAAGATTTGTATATTCAAACAAGATTCATACATAAGAAAGACATACTCAACTGGGCACAAACACCAAGAGAATGGTAAAAAGTGTGTTTGAGATTATTGTCCTAATTGTGGCGTGGTCACCAAGAGAGCACCGTAAATTTGTCAATGCAACTTTTGTTGCAAAGTTGTAAAAAGTGTGTTAGTTTTGTTTCAATGTTAGTTAATACTCAAATATCAGTTATGGATGTTGGAGGGATGATGAGACACATAAATAGCCTTGTTTCATCGACCATAGGATCGGTTGTTGGAGGTATCGAAGGAAAAGTCAATAAAATTTGGAGATTTTCTGCAATTTTCACTATTTTTCAGAACGTTACAGTCTATTTTCCATCATTTTTTTGTTGTGAATTTTTTTTTGGTATTATAAACCTATTGAGAGTGAGAGAAAAATGAATCCATGAAATTTTGTCTTTGGTTTGATTTAATTTCATTTTGATTTGAGCAAGTTATCAAAGTTTTTCTAAAAACCGTCATAAACCCTTGTTATCCAGTCATAAAAATAAATGTATAAATCATATCCCCACTAGTGAAAAGTCACCCCAATGGGTGGGAACATGTATATTGGTATTATTCATGTTTTCATGTTTTGTAGGTCCCCAAGATTCATTGACACATGCAAATGGTGACTGTTGGTATGATATTGGTCATGTATCAGACCTAGTGCAACATCGAGGGCAGATTTGAAGTTGTAAGTGAAAGATAGACCCCCTTGGTGTTTGGAGGAAGGTAGTGAGGGGTGCAGAGGGTTAGTGCAGACCCTTTACAAGCTATTGTGGCCCTTGGGTAGGGAAAAACATCAAGAACTTTATGACTGTCCCTAGATAGTGTGTGGCTGTCCTAGTGAACAAATGAAGACTGAGATTTGGGGAGTATGATGAAATGAATAATCTTATTATGTGGTGGACATCTGAGGTAGGGTTGTAGTGATCCTTGGAAACTTTTAAATGGGTTTGGATGCCCTTATAAGTGGAAACAAATCATATCTTGCCAATTGTTCTAAGTGACTTGGCTGTCATAGTCATTGTTGTCAATCATCTGTATGTTGCAAATGGGGTTCACATAAAAGTCTTTTATTATTCAGAGACTAGTATAAAGGGTGTGTCAACCTTGTGAAATTTTCTCCTAACAAAGCCTAAGGATTTTAGGGCTTTATGAAATATTTTGTGGTGTCTTTTGTCTATCAAATGGGTAGTATAGTTTGCTAGGGATTGATTTGTGTCAAGTAAGAGCAAGTGAGAACTTTGGGATTACAAAGTTGATTTTGTGGCATTGTCTCATGTTCTCAAAAAAATGTAATCAACATGTCCAAGGTGATATCCAAGGTCCAAGGGATTTCCAAACCTATGTGCAAGGGCTCAAACTTGTAGTGGTTTAGGATGGAGACTAGTAAGTATGCCCTAGCGAGTTGTGGTGTATGTTGAGTTTGCCATTGTGACTTACCCCCTACCTCTGTATCATGCTATCATGGTTATGCTAGTTTGAAGAGTAACCCACATTTCAAGCATTCAAGAAAACATCAAGAAACAATTGAGAAATGTACGGTCTTTGCTATGGTATTAATTTTTATCATTTGATTTTATGCATAGGTCTTAGGCTTTATTGGACGAGTGTGAATGTGAATTTGGATCTTGCATTGCATTTTTTCCACTTTATTTAGATTCACATCTTCATCCTTCACAAGTATGATTAATTGTACCTAGCTTTGAAATCAGTTTTCAATGATAGAATTTTAACACTAACAACCATGAGCTTATCTGTCCTTAACAAAAAATTTGTCCCCCTTTAACGTGCACTTAGGGACCCTCATTGTTCCTTTATGGGTATGTCATATTTTATGACTGCCATGGATCTAGGGTTTCAAGAAATGAAAGAAAACCCTTTCTAAACTTTGTAATATACTAATACCCAAAAATTCTACCCCAAGCATGTTCAATATCTTCATAACCTTATTAGAGGTTTCATGCTTTGTAGGTCTCCACGATTCATTGGCATGTGCAAATGGTGATTGTTGGTATGATATTGGTCATGTATCAGACCTAGTGCAACAACGAGGGCAGATTTGAAGTTGTAAGTGAAAGATAGACCCCCTTGGTGTTTGGAGTAAGGTAGTGAGGGGTGCAGAGGGTTAGTACAAACCCTTTACAAGCTATTGTGGCCCTTGGGTAGGGAAAATCATCAAGAACTTTATGACTATCCCTAGATAGTGTGTGGCTGTCCTAGTGAACAAATAAAGACTAAGTTTTTGGGAGTATGATGAAATGAATAATCTTATTATGTGGTGGACATCTGAGATAGGGTTGTAGTGATCCTTGGAAAATTTTAAAGGGGTTTGGAGGCCCTAATAAGTGGAAACAAATCATATCTTTCCGATTGTCCTAAGTGACTTGGCTATCACAGTCATTGTTGTCAATCATCTGTCAATTCTCCCAACACTATTATACAACCTTCATGCACTGCCATACATTCTCAAAATAATGTTACACAACCTTCACTAGAATTTTTCACATGAGAAGGTCTCTCACCAATGAATTTAGGGATTCTTGGACTATTAAGGTTTAACAATTTTTTGATAGTTTTTGAAAGCAATTCCTATAATCCTTTGTGTAGAAACAACAATGTTCTATATGTCCATGCATCAATGTGAGAGGTTTAGGATTTTCATTTAGCAACATGATTGATAGAGATACCAAGAATGAAATTGCAAGGAAGATCTAATATTTATGAATGAAATTGCAAATCAATCTAAGTTACATGTTTGATATCTTACTTATATCATGGCAACATAAAATGTATATATGCACTCAACATACCTCTTTGCTTGTTTGTTTGAGAATGTTGCTAGGAATTAATACGTGAATGATACATTGATCTACACATGAATCACTTATACTTTCCCGATACTTTCATCCCTTGGTCAAGGCCACATACCCCCTTACACTTGAATATTGTTTCCACCCTCATGATTACTTGAAGTCCATTCTCAAATCACACTAAATGACAATAGTTAGTACAAAATAGTGACCATAGCCAAGGAAGCCCAAATTTACTCATACTCAACATACTACGAAATAACTAAATCATCTGGACCATTATTCATAACATAACCTCTTTTTCACATCATGGAAGGCCAAAATTACAAGGATCACGCTTCTTTGAAGGAGCCATTGTTTAGAGCCACCAAACTATCAACAAGAGTAGAAGCTATTAGGCTCATACAATTTTAGGACAAAGAAAGAGTTGAATCAGAAGCGAGATCATGAAGCATACAATAGAGAGGTATTCATGGAATAGACATTTGAAAACATCTCATTCATGAAGTAACAAAATGCTAAAGAAAATGTCAAGTAATAAAAAAACTTACAAGGATGAGGCATATTCATAACTTTTGCAGTCCCACCTTGGATATCAACACTAGAAGCAACTCATATTGTTCGTGTACATACAAGACAATATGGGAGTTCATTATACCCAACAACTTGTGGTGTTGTTGTTCGTGTTGGCTCTATTGGACCCTGCATTTAAGATTCAATATACATTATTCAATAAGATTAACTGTGCAACATAATGAAATATTGAAAAGTGTGTTATCTTGTTGAGCTTCACTTGGTTTCAAGAATAGTTTAATATTCTCTAATTAACAGGGCCAACCATGTGAAGGTAGAAGCTCATTTGGCCCCTCCCCCCCCCTAACATCACTCTAAATTCCCCGTTAACATCTTATAACATTAATTCATTCATTCTTTCTACCATTAATAAAATATAGCATTCATTCATTAATATCACATAACATTCATTAACACATAACATTGATTAACATTAATTAACAAGCAACATTCATCAATATTAATTAACACATATCATCCATAACCATTAATTAGCACATAATTACATTCACTAACACATAAAAATCAGTCATTATCAAATAAGTTAGATTACAATTATTTCTTTTTTCTTTTTTCTTTGAAGCTATGAAAAGACTAAGTGGAACATCAGTTTCTTCATCATTTCCCCCCTCTGTGGATGTTCCACCATCTGCTCGTGATCTTGATGTATGCCTAGTCCTATACTGAAGATGAGGACACTGAAGCGAAGGGGGGTCCTTTGCAATAACAAAGAAATGGGTTAAATTCAAAATATTTTTTTATTATTGTCACAAATATTTCATTAATTTAGAGAACATAACTATTGCACTCTTTACCTGATGGGGCCACATCATTTTGTCTAGCCTCAACCTCAACATGCTGAACACCCTCTAGATCATCTGGAGTTGAAATACTAAAGGTTACATTAATGTTGAACACCAATTGCAATTATATTTGTTTAAAGGAATAACAATGGTCCTCTTTACCTGAGTGGGGAACATCACGCTCCTGATGTTGTGTACCCAGATCATGCTCCACTTGGTCACCACCGACTACATGCTCTAAAATAATAACAAAAAAGGTTACATTAATTACTACTCTAATTACAAATTAAGATGTTTAATTGTATTAATAGCTAAATAAATAAATTTGAATAGCAAATGAATACCTCCACTACTGGGATGCACATCTGGACCTTCATGTGCAGGTGGTGTTTCACGATTAGAAGGTTGCATTCCAATGCCATGCATATTGTTATCATTGCTTGCTTATTTAAAACAAATATAGTCACTTTATGTTGGAACTCAACATCAATTAGATTATTGGTAAAGTATTCAATTTGAAACAATTTCCATTTAGCATATTTACCTGTGTGACGGATGCACTCGAATATTGTGTATGTCCACTCAATTCTAGTAGCCAATCAACCACGACTGAATAACCTTTCTAGTAGGCAATTCTCTTGTCATCTTTTGTGGGCGCTCTAGTGAATTCCAAGCTTTGGATTTTTGCTTGGTATCATGAATTTTGCTTGCATTGTTTGATAAAAAAAAAATCGTTTGCAATTTATTAATATTTTGATGCAATATTTCATTTACATGAGATACTTACAATTCATGTAGCAAGTTTCATATAACCATTAGAGCCGAGTTTGTGTTACCCTTGCTTTTCTTGTCTTGCCTTGGTTGCCTTTGACGTGTCACTCAGTCTATAAAAAGTTTGAAATATGTTAGATTATATAAATATAAAGAGTAATTAATTAGTAAATAATTACATTCTTAATAGTATCTCATACCTTCTTCTGGTTTTTGGTGGTGTATTTCCTTTTTTCCTTTCAATTCTCTCCTTGGCATCCAAAATCAGGTCCTTCCACTCCCTCTCTGGAATCATGGGGGGACTCTCCTACTTTAGGTTCCTCTCTAAATGGGTCCTGTATTGGTCCCTCACATACTTTAGATATGAGCCAGCTTTTTCAAGGAGCTTGGTTTTGTCAAAAGTGTCATTTCCAAACCACTCAACCATTTGGTTTGTCAATTCATCTTTTAACCTTTTTACTTGGTCATTCCACCTTTTAAAGCAAAAACAAACCCGTTAGATTCAGAAATGAACTGAAGCTACATTTATTATAGTTCAAGAAATGGATCAAAGGAAAACTATTCTAGCAATGATATGAAATCAAAATAGTGGATTAAGGTTAGTTCACATATGATGTACCACCTTTTATGTATGGTGGGCCCAAATATCTACAATCCAATGTCACTAAGATGTTTATAGAAAATATCATTGCCTGCAAAAAATTCATGGGATCATTAGTCCAAAACAAGTGATCATAAAGTAAATTACAATTAGAGTATTTATAAAAATAATTTAAAAGTATCTGGAACCTTTTGTATCTTTAAGGGAGTCATTTCTTCGTCACTCACCACCAATGTGGCCTGCAACGTTCCCATACTAGCAATACAAGAAGATCCAGGAAATGATGGTATGTTATCAGTAGTAGTCACCTCTGGCACATCCTCATGTGCATGTCCTCCTGCAAAAAATGAATCCACTATGAAATGCCCCCAAGAAAGAACGCTTGAAGGGAAATAAACACATAACAAAAGATAGAGAAAAAGAGGGATCTACCAATAGTGGGTGGGCCAATATGATGTGTAGTAGAGGATGTCTGCATGCTACATGTTGCCAAAATTGCAGCTGGCAATACAGGTCAGGCTAACCTCTGATGAGGCGGTGGCGACATTTGCATAGGAACCATGACAACACCTAAAGAATAATACATTAAATATATGAAAAGTGCAAGAATTGTAAACAAGGATGAACCTTTATTTTGAAGATTGATAGTATCAAGTATGATGTGTTTTGGGTACTTGGAGTGATAAGCCAAGCAAGAGATAATACAAGAAAATCATCATCACCTGAAGAACTTGCAACACCCTAATCATGGCAATGACTTTCATGAGGGCAGATAAATTGCTGTAAAAACAATACATACATATTTTAGTTAATGACATAAAAGAGAATAAAATATAAACCATTATTGAACTTTTGTTATAATTAAAGCTTTCATTACTACTTACTTGCAAGTTTTCTGCTGCCCAAATCAATAATTCCACCCTCTCTCGTATCTCATTAGTCATAGGATGCACGACTGCCAAAGCAACAATCTCTTTAGTAATTTTTCTAAGAGGCTTTTTTATGAATTCCATAGGGTGTGTAGAATCTTTAGGGTCATCATTGCTTAACCATACTAATTCCACATCCCTAGAGAGGTGCTTAGGTACTACAGCTCCCTTTCCCTTTCCCCTAACATCCGTATGTGTCAAGAATATCATAAACAATTACAAAATTAGTTTAAATCACTAAAAAAAGAACATAATAATGTAACAGTTTGCTTCTATCTAATTTGTACAATTACAATGAGGTTTACCTGCTTGGTAGAAGTGTCGTAACCTACATCCCTATTTGCGATATGTGATGGATCCATGTCGCCCTGTGACAAAAAAAATATATAAAAAACATTAGCGAAATTAAACCAATAGACTTAGCAAAAAAACTTCATAATAAAATGATATATTGGATTCATTAATTGGAGGTTGGTTAATTTAAATGGTATATAGTAGGTACCACCCCCATGATATTAACTTTGTTTGTATCTATATGATTCAAACTATAATCAATTAGAAGGTCTTCGCCTGCACTTATTGATTTTATCGCACATACGAATACATGATTTTCCTCATGCACCTCAAATATGCAGTTGGGTTGTTTATTAGTTGACCTAGGTCGCGTACTATTTATAAAACCTACAATATTCCTTGTTGCTTTTGGCTGACCATCAATGTATACAGCCACTCATTTACTTTGATCATTATCTTTCTGTTGTATATAATTTGCTGATAGTGCATACCTACGCATAATTTTTTTATATTTAACAATCTGCATCCAATTATTGTAATTGTAACAAGGTCCAACAAACTCTATCAATTCACCAACTTTGTTGTAATATACCTTTATGTTGTCCATGAAAAATAAGCCTAAAACATGTAACAACAAAGGTGCTATGCGATATGTCCTATCGTTAACACAAAAATTGGTGTTTATTGGAGGAAGTTCCTTGGGCACCCATTGTTTCTGTAGATGTTTGTACCTCAGTGGCACCTTAATTTTGCCTTTGGTTTCATCATCATAAGAACATGACCCCCCTTGAGAAAGGAAAAATTTCATGTGTTTATTGAATTTTCTTCTAATCTTTTGACCTCTTGTTGATCTCCCTATTGTAGACCTACTACATGTCACTTTCATTTTCTATTCCTGCATTTTTCTCACTCGACAAAGATAGATCTAACAAATACCTATTTGGGGGTACTTGCACTCCATGAAATGAGAGAGTTAATTGGTAATGAGAGAGAAATTTTGCAAATGAGGATAATGTTGATGAAGAAGTCGGCCCTAAAGTTGATTTTGGGATTAAAATTGGAATAAGTCCAACTAGGGCCTCAAGTGTTGATATTTGTATTAGATTTGCTACTAATGTCGAGGTTTGAACAACTGAGGAAGTTTGTTTTCCAAGTAATTTTAAAAAATAAACTGTTTCTATAGGGTGTATTGACTAGTTATACCTGTCCATCTATGAGATTGTGTAGGATCCTCGTCAAAGGGGTTCAGGGTCCTGCACATGTAATTCAATTATCTTATGTTAGCTAAAAATTACATAGTAGACAACATGAACAACATGAACTTTGTAGACAAAAAGAGTATTAAATAATAAAAAGATGTTGTCATCAAAATCATTGTAATTTTTTTAGTTCCCTACCTTTACTTTATGTAGACTATGCAGGATCCTCAACTAAATGGTTGACGATGTTTGTAGTCAACAACCTGTTCCCACCAAGGGTGACAACATCACAGAGGGACTATACATGAAATCAACACCATCAATTAAGCATCATAAGCATTACTACATTTGTAAGTTGATAAACAATAAATACATACGTATCATAAGCATCATAAGCATCACATGATGTATCATAATATATGTAATTGAGCATCACAATTAGCATCACATATGTGTCATCATAAATCACATGTAATCCATCAAATATGTGTCATAAATCACCATCCATCACATAGGTAATAAACAATCCACATTCTATAAATAAACACAAAGTTCAAAAAATATTACATGCATCATATAAACATGTAATCCATCACATATGTATTTTAAATCAACATCCATCACATAGCTAATAAACAATCCAAATTCCATAAATAAACACAGTTTAAAAAATGTCACATAAATAGTCACTCTCCCTATCTCTATCTCCATATTAAAAGGTGCATCATGAATTAATTATGTAATGGCATTATAATTCAAAACATAATGAATTAATTATGTAATGGCATTATAATTCAAAATTGTCGATCATGATCATCATCCACTTCATCTTCTACTTCTTTGGTATCTTCTTCTTCCATCACATTATACTTTATCGGTCTTCCTCTTGGATCATGTCTAACAACAAATGACCAACCCGATTTATGTGGAACCTCTGAGTAAAATGCTTGCTCACATCGGCTTGGAAGAACATAAGGCTTATCCCCAATTGGTTCAAATGACCTTGTCTTTAGCATTGTAAAACCATTATCATGTTCAATAACAGTTCTATCAGGATCATTTTTATTCAATCGTAGCTTGTACCATTTGACGACGAACAAAACTAATTTGAAGGAATTAAAGTCACACTCAAGTATATCATCCAAAATGCCATAGTATCGATTTTGAGACTGTTGAGGATGTATGCCATTTCTCGATGAAATATTTGTCACCTCAAAGACTACAGTGATGCCAGAATCACAAGTTTTCTTCGTGTCATCCAACATTTTTATGTAAAATTTATGACCATTGCAGCACATAGCGTTGTGGTGTTTGACCTGCGATATGCCAAACATGTAAAATTTATTGCATTGTGAGTTGATAAACATATGGGTGATTAATAAATTTATACGTACCTATTTATCTCTTAAACCATATGCTTAATCAATTTCCCTTTGCGTAACATTGGAATCTCCATTACGATGAGATTCTTTAACCAATGAAGCCATACCTTCCCATGTTAACGTGCATCCAAAATGTTGACAATGTTCAATCCATACCGTCATCCAATCAATATTGTTTACAATATACAAATGTAGTGCATCCCACTCTCGACCAACTGTACAAAAAATAAATAGATGTCTTACAACCGTATTATTTTAAAGATTAAGAATTAATTAACTACAATAACATCTTATAATTACCTCTCACTTTCCTCAATATACCTTTCCCCATCAAGTACTCCCCTTTGAATTTGTTAATGGGGTTGGGATCCCAAATGCGATCCATGTGGATCTTTGCTACAAACTTAGGAAGATATTTAGAAATGTACACCATAGTCTAGTATACCATATATCCCTCCACCATAGAACCCTTAGGATGTTCTCTTTGTCAAACCAAAGCCTTCAAAAATTTCAAGTGCCTCTCAACCATCCACATTGACCTAGTGTGTACAGGTCCACACAATTCAATCTCCTCAACTTGGTGTATGAGGCAGTGTTCTTGTGCATTAAAAAAAGCTAGAGGTAGACAGTTTTGCATTTCACACATTAAATGAGGAATTTTTCTCTTCCAATATTTTATATCGTCTTTATGGATTTCTTTACATGACGACCACCTACAAGATATTCAAGACGCAAAAACAAATACTACATAACAAGTAAAACAAATAGCAAATATAATATCTATACAATGAACTGAACAAATATCACTACTTACCTCATGTATTTTCCAAGATCCTATATGACTTGCTTGACATTATTGTCAAAGTCGTCTGGGAGAGATAGAGGTAGAACCTACTGCAACAATTATAAAATTATCTTTTCATTTTTTTCTAACATAATACAATGAAAAGTACACGTACGCGCAGTACTTAAATACATAGTAAAAACACAAGAACATGAATTACCTTAATGAAGGTATGCCAATCATGTGTTTTCATTCTTGGCCCAAATTCACTTTTCTTTGATATGAGATTGTTTATGTTTGAACAAATCCTATGGGAAATCAAATTTTTTGTATGACCTCTTTTATAGGATTACTTTGTTGGTCCGTTAATAACCAAGGAATCTCACTTATATTAATCTGGTCTCCATGGCTATTTGATTGAATGACATTTATCATTGCATGATTGGAATCCTGAATGTCACTACATATTTTGACAATTTTTTCTTTGTCACGCCTTCCATCCAATATTTTCCATAATGTCTCTATTATATTCTTTCCAATATGCATAGTATCAAACAAATGAACAATTTGTAACTGCTCATAGTAGGGCAACCTACTAAATTGTCGGGGATAACTTTTTAGTCCCTTAGGAATGTGGTCATTTATGCCTTCACGACCTTCATGATCATCAATCACATCATCATTAAACAAAACAAAATAGAAAAGATGTTTTATGACAAACCAATAGATGGAATGACATTACCTTGATGATTAATTCTATTATATTCCAACTTCCATAGGTGAGGTGTCATTCTTCGTGGCTTTGATGTATTCTCTTTTTCCATTCAAAAGATGTTTTTTAGTATTTTGATACTTATGATTTTTGTGGAGAAAGTGCCTATACTCATCAAACACCTGCTTTCCCAAACTTTTTGAATGACAAGATATCATCTTTGGACCACAAACAGGACATGCAAATTTTCCCTTTGTTTGAAGACCTACAAGATAATGTATAATTGGATTAAATATGATAATTTTTTTAATTAAAATGTTCATGCACAACTTAAACACTATAACATACCACAAAAATGTGTTAGCCCTGGGGCATCGTGTATTGTCCATAGAAGCATCACATGGAATTGAAATTGTCTTTGTCCTATTGGTCTAGAGATGTCATACATAGTGACACCATTCCATAACTCCAGCAACTCATCGATAAGAGGCTCGATATATACATTCATATCTTTAACTTGGTACTTACCTAATCGAATGAACAAAAACATTACATATTTATTATGACCATTTTACTGCAATATTTATAATTAAATGTAGATGACTATATTTAAATGATAAAGTATCTGGAACAATCATTGCCAACATTATGTGCTCCCTCTTTATTGACATCCATGGAGGATGTTATTGTTGATAACAAAAATAATCCAAACTGAGTAAACAGATCTCATCTCTCCAAATGGATTGACACCGTCCACTGCCAATGAAAGCCTGGGATTACGAGGTTCTTCTTTAAAGTGTGGCCACTTTTCCTCTATGTCCATAAATACTGAACCATCCACAGGCATTCAAATAATGTCATCTCGACTTCTATTGCATGCATGGTAATCCATAAATTGTGCCAAGCTAGTGCACTTGAATAATCGTTGCATACGTGAAATAATGGGAATATAGCAAAGAACCTTGTGAGGAACACTTTTTGTTATTTGATCTGTTCGATATCTACTGATATGACATTCAGGGCATTCAATTAGAAATTCATGTTGTCTATGATATATAATATGATCATTAGGACAAGCATCCATTGCTTGATACTCCATTCCAATATCTTTCATAACGACATATAATTCTTGGTATGAGCGAGGTAGAATATTTGATGGTGGTAACAAAAACTCACCCATCAATCTACAACAAAAATATAATTTGTTAATATAAAGAATTTTAATGGTACAACATGATTCATAGTTTATTATGACATATATGACATACCTTAACATACGTGAGATTGTTATGTTGGATAAACCATTCATAACCTTCAAGTTCACCAACAACAATAGAGCCTTCGTAAAGGGCCTTGGATGCCTTCTCAAGTAGAGGGACATCATGAACAACATCAAGGTCATCTTCATCATCACGATCAGCTACACGAGTACTAAATGTGTCATGGATAAATGTATTTGTACCATCATCTTCAATTGTGTTTTGTGGCTCATGATCGTCATCTTCCATGGGATCATTATCTTCCGCTTCGATATTCACACCTCCATGTTCATCCACTTTGAAAACCATATTATTTGGGTTGTGTTGATCCACCATGTGCTCCAGGGTGTTCAACCTATATAAAATTGATAAATATAAATAAACCGATCATGATCTCATCATCAAGTGATTTATTATGTATATAAATTGTTAAAACATTATAATGAAAAACTTACCAATGGATGATAATCATGTCCACCTTCAATGTGACCATGCAACCTACAATGTTTCTTAGCTATTTTGATTAGAAGTATTCTAGTCTTTAACCCCTTACAAATTTTGCAGGGACAATAACATTTTCCATCACCTTTTCTTTTCAAGTTAGACCACAATCTAGCAATTGTCTCCTTATTTTGTCGTTCGCTGATATTGTCTAACATGGTCTTTCTTTACAAGCAAGAAAATTGGGCTATAGAACTAGTTATATAGAAGTTGAAATGTTAGTTATGAAATCACGTTTTAGTATAATATACCAAATTAAATTACTTGAAAATAGAAATTATCATCATTGAACCAAGACCATTTAACTCTTCTTTTTCATCTCAAAACATATCTAATGGCTTTGTGGTATGCAATCCTTGTATCATATCTTAAGTTGACTAATGTCTAATTGGGGTAATCCATGACTGTCTAATGTGGATTCAGTATCCTAAACATTGGAGAGACCTTATCTGACTTGCCTAATCAATGTGGTTGTTGTCCTAATATGAAATACTGAGTTCTACCCTTTCCTCTGCATCAAACTTCTCACATCATGTCTCTTCAACAAAACACACTAATATTAATTGAGCCAACACCATGAGGATAGGGTCAAGTATCATGGCAACTAATCATAATATGTGAAGATGGGGTTAAAACATAAGTGTTGGCTCTCAACAATGCCACACTTCCAAAATTGTCAGTCTCAAGACTTCTCCTATTGGGTCAGCACTCATTGATGGCCACAAGGCCAAATCAATGTATGTAGGCTTAAAACTCCTTACTCTAGGCTAGGAGGACCTTACACAAGTCTATGAACACTCACTTGGTATTACAATAGAAAGAGCCTTCCTCTAGAACTTTGTTTGCAACACACACATCAATATTGGTAATAATTGTTATGATGGATGGTCTATTAGGATGGTAAATAAAATGCTTATTCTTTTTCCACCCTTTGAAACTACAACAAGTATTTGACTTGGCAGGGTCCCCACACATCACTTCAACAATAAACATTAGGCAATTCAACCTTTTTGCTTCTCAATGCATTTTTTTTTGTCTGTCACTGGTTTTCTCAGTCCGATACATAGGGATATCAGACCTTTCATGGCATCATCACACACGCCTTCCAATATGTAGTCCTTTCATATTTTAGGTACCTACACACTATGTTTTTGTTAAGTATTGATGTGGTATTAAGACATCTCATGACTCCATTACATGTCCATACTTGAGTTTACAAACACAACTCTGTCAAAACAAAAACAATATCACTAGTAAAACTATGACCGTGACAATCAATACCCTTAGGACAGTCATAGAAATTTAATCTATTTCCTTTTGTTTTGATCAAAAAAACCATCCGAAGGTTTCATAGGGTTCCCTTACCCCTCTCTCTATCATCAACCACTTCAAAATACCAATCGCTTGGTCTTCCCATCAAATTCTTCATTCTTACTGCCTTTTACTGACTGATAAATAGAGATATCAGACTGTCCTCATGCCCAAATGTACCAAATCTAATTTGGAGCCTTGAACACAACATAATATGATACATATCATGAAAAGAGGTCTTCCCACACATTTAGGTGAATTTATATGCATGGGAGACCAAACTATACATTATTTACTCCTCTCGGTAAACACTAGGCAAGGTTTTGACATTTTTTGGAAAAACTATGATATCTAATTTAAAACACAATGAAATTCAATGCCACAAAAAGAAAAAATGAAGTTAACTCACTGCTCTACCACATCCAATCAACTTACCATCAAATTATGATGATTTTCACAATAAAAAATGAAGAGAATCAAACCAAAACGTAAAAAATGCACATAAAACCCCAATTTCATTAAGCAAAACTCTTGGATGGCATGCCAAAGGCCTATTTATTCCCATCTAAGTGGGTTACAACCTCAAACCACCATAAAATAACTTTCCAACCATATTTTTAAGAAGTTTCTACAAGAAATGCAAAATTTGTCATGGCAATACAACAATTTATTTCCCAATGGACCTCAAACTTTCACAATTAGGTCTCTATTTGTTGTTAGAATGTGATCTATGACTAAGTATTAGAGGATATTACTAACTTGGTTATCATTCTTTTATGTGTCTCTGACATGAATCCTAGTAACTATATAAGGATCTTACTAGTCCTAGATCTATGCCTTGTCTTTTTGATATGGTTCCTAGTGAGAATATATGAATCGTACTAGTTCTAAATGTCATAACTTTGTGTTTTGCATGCTCCATGTGTGTTACCAATGTTACTTATATTACTCACTTTTTACTTTCCTTTTATCTCAATATTGTAGATTGACAATATCATAAGTCTTGGGAGCTACCAACTTTCCAAACTTGTAGTCATCTTGACTCTTCAATATCTTGGTGAAAGAATATTTAGTTTCTCCATATTTTCCCAAGAGTACATGAGCATAATTTTATACTCTTGCTAAGAGGGGGATAAATATTGCATCATAAGTTGTATCTCTTTAAAAATATATGCTAGGTTTGGACTCACTTTAGTGGTTGTGCCTTATTTATGCCTAATTGTACTTAGGTTTGAGAATGTTTCCATAAATTTGGTTCATTCCCTTATTCATGATGTTCCTCATGGCTCATTTTTATAGGACTAGGGTCTTGGGAACCCTTATTCATGGAAATTGAACCTAAAATTTGAAAGATGAATGTTGGATTTGCAAATAGTAGGAATTTCCTCTTCAAATTTGGACTTTTGCAGAAGTTCAATTTGAAAAGGTGCAAGGACCATCCATATAAGGTCCATCTTGAAAATTAAAAGATAATACCATCCATGCATATTAAATGATATATTCAAGTAATAAAGAAGGAAAACCATTTCATGAATTTATCAAATGATTTTAAAGATGCACAATAGTCCACTAAATGCAATCACTAAAAAAGAAAACAAAGTATGCTACAAGATAGTGGGTAAGATGCAAGGAATGAAATTAAATAGACAAAGAAAAAACATGAATATTACCAAGTAAAAAGGAGTAGCTATGACCTCTTAGGTGTTTTTTCACTTGCATAAATTAGACTTCTTAAGGATAGAAACACATGTATATAGTAGTATGAAGTCTTTTTGACGATTTTTGAATTAGTGGAAGGAATGGCTTATTTTAGTTATATCTAACCCAAGACAATTTCAACTCAAAGTAAGGAATAAAACCACATGCCCTATAAGTTTGGGAAGCTAATTGAGTAGCTGGGTAAGGTAGAGCATGACTATAGGGTAGTCTTGAGACTCTTTTAACTCAATTAGAACATGTACCAAGTATCTAGGAGCTTACAAAGCCAATTCAACCATATTTCAAGTGAAAATACAACAAAAGGAGTAAAAGCTTTGAATACACCTAAAAAACCACTCCTAGGTGGCCAAGTAGGTGGAAATAGTCTTTTCCAACATTTTTTTTCTTCATAGATGCAACCCTATATTCTCTTTATTATTTGAGATGAGATATAGGACTCCTAGGGCTTAGTTCATCTTAGTTCTTTAAATTCTATGCCAAGTGTTGTAACTAAAAAAAAAATTACAATAAGAGATAATATTTAATATCATTTAAGGTTGCAGTAGTGCAAGGAACATCAATATGAAAAGAGAAGGGATGAAGAAGTCAGGGACCTTGAAATTATACATCAGAACTATGATACAACTAGCTGCAGTAGAATTTCCCCCTCATTGGGATAGCCATTTGACTCCTATCAGGATAGCTAAACAAAGCCAAAGAAGGTGGATAAAGACAAGGGCAAGAAGAAGGTTAATGAAGAGGAAGACGTTAAAGAGGAAGAAAAGAACCATAAAGATCAACAAAAAGAAAATGAAGAAGATTAAGATGTGTAACCTAGTTTGATGTTTTATCTAGTTTTGGACTTGAAAATTATTTATGCCTTGACAATATTTTATGTTTTATGGCTCATGGAAAATCATGATCTAGTCACTACAATATATGAAACTTACAAGAATATGAAACTCTCTCATGACAAAAGAGAAGAACTAAGGAAGAAAGGCCTATCTTTTTATTGCAGGAAGAAATGGGAAAGAGGACACACTTGTAAACAAGATGAAACATAAGAGGAAAATATGTGTTTTTATGTGCAAATATCCATGGGCACCCAGGCATAAATGTAATGCAAGGAATATTTAAAGAAATAACTTGTGTTATAAATGCAAAGAAAAATGGGAACCAGGACATATATGTGGAGGCCAACTACAAAAAATAGAGGCAATATCCGATGAAAAAGCAAAAGGAAACCTGAGAAAAAAAGAAATATATGGTGAAGGAGACCATAAGAGAATCCCATCAAAATAAGAGGGGACAATTGAAGAATGGAGTTTTGTGGAGGAACCAATCCAATAATCACAACAACCTCAGAAATATGATAGAAGAAACCTCTTCATAGAACCTCAAGGTTTCATTGTTAAGTAAAGAGTGAATGCATTCTACTAAATAAGAAGGATCTAATAATAGTACATATATTGACATGTGTATAATTTGTACTTGGTTCATGCTTAATTTATTTTCAATAATGATGCTTAAAAACTAAGAGAATAAAAAGAAACAAGAATTTATTCAAAAGAGAACATTATGTTTAAGGTCATAGATGTGTGGCATGCTTCTAGACAATATATGGAAAGTTTGCCCTTATTTTATCTCATGATTACAATTGATGAGAGAAAACTTGTCTTAATATTACAAACCTTGGGAGGGGGCTCATATATTTGATCATCTAAACCTAAAGTTGCTTGAGGACAAGCAAATTTGGGAGGGGAGGACTATGATGCCCCCGATTTGAACAACCAACATTTCTTCACGGAAGGTCCAAATGATGAAATTGTCTTACACGGTAAGACTTCACAATTTCATGGAGGAAATCATTGATTTACTATAGTCAAGCTTATATGGATTAAAGACAATAAATATCAACCCTCACCATTAATCTCTAGCGATGATGAATATTTAAGAGTGATAACATATTAAGGGTGTGTAATAATATGAAGAGGCATGCCAGTTGTTAGGAGGAGACATCATGGTTTAGGAGGGGATGCCACCACTCCAACAATCACCCCTTATTGAGTGGTCACCACTTCTATACCCAATAAAGAGATATAAGTAGTGCACTCCCAATAGTTAGAAGATCATCAAACCAAGCACTTAATACTTGATAAGGCACTGAATATAAAACGGATTGATTAATTAATACTATTTGGTATGAATTCCTTTGTATATAATAGAATGGATGTTGGAGTAATGAATATAATTCTACACACTAATCATTGAGAAATAAATTGTTGGCGGTTCCGTTATTACCTAGTCTAGTATCGATCTGATCTTGTTGGGGAAGCATCTTGCGATCAAACCACAAGGTCTCACTGACGATTAGTCTACTGTTACCAGGGTTCACCCTCTAATTTGTGAAATTTCACAACTCGTTTATTTTATGTTAAGTATATGTTTGATACTAGAATCTTTCATACGATTGAGTACTTCCAACCATGGTAGAAGGGAAGTAGGCTTGCAAGAGTGGTATGGTGATGGTTCTGTGTGGGCAAAGGGTTACAAAGTGTACTGCCCTTGGGCCTAGAGGAGATGGCTTCTATGGAAACCTATTGTAACCTCTTTCCCCTGTCATGGTAAAGATTCAAATCCAAAATTCCAAAATTCCTCATGCAAATATTATGCAAATCCAAAATTCCTCATGCAAATATTATGCAAATCCGAAATTCCTCATGCAATTATTATGCAAATGTGAAGATTCAATGAATGAAGGTGAAGATTAAGCAATTCCTCATATTATGCAAATCTGAAATGAAGGTGAAGTTCAGCAATTCCTCATATTATCCAAATCCAAAATGAAGGTGCAGATTCTACCTCGAATGGTGAGTGTGTCGTTTGATCTTGCTAGGGGTTGAGCTCGACACGGAAGCTTGCATGGGATTGAATGCACAAATGAATTGCCTTCTCTTTTTTTTTTAAGTAATGCCCGTTGCCGTCAAAGTTTTGACTAACTCGGGCACTTTTTAAAAAAAATTCATTTTCGATGAAGTCGGGCATTTTTTCAAAAAAAAATCAAATTTGGTCACAATATACTTTCTCTGTTGGAAAACCTCCATCGGAATTATAGAACAAATGTACTAGTGCAATGTCCTACTCTTGGCAAGAGATTTTTGTTGACCACACGAGTCGTTTGCTTGAATGATTTTTTTGCTTTGATTTTATTTTGTGTCCTAGGACTATACCTCTACATGTCTGTCTTGATCATCTTGGTATGTCTAGGTTGGTGTACACCTTTGGATGTGCTCTTTTCTTTTACTTTTTTTGGGATCTAGAAGTTCCACAATGTAGTTTTCACTAGAAGATCCATCTTTTATTGTTATATTTTGCAGTTGAAAGGTTTGTCATTCCCTCCAAAGTAAGTTGCGCTATTGAGTTCAATAGAAAATCAGGCCTTGTGATCCCCACTTGGTATGTTATCCCATAATTAGAGAAAGTCAACTATCACCTCATCATTTTGGAAAGTTTCAAGGCACAAGGGATCTTATTGGATCTAGTCCACACATCAGATATTCATTACATTCTGATTCCTATAATTAGTAATGTCAATAATCCTTTGCAAAATCAAACCTAGGATTGGTCTCTATATAATGCATAACAAAAATCCCATCCTTTTCATCACCTACCATTGAACCCATCATGTCCTCTTTCATTCCATTCCCTTTTCACCTAAGGCTTCGATTTATTCATCTTTCTTATCCCTCCATTATCCCTTTCATTCTCTATTCTAATCTATTTCAAGAGCACACCCGTGTTCTTAACCCGCATGTCCTCTCGAGGGGGCATATCATGGCTTCCCCATCATCCTTCCTCAACTCACTAGTGGTTGGGGCATCATGCTACTAGTCCCTATCCTTTTCTATCCACTAGATTTTATTCTTCTTTGACATAACATCACTTCATGATGCTACGTCAAAGAGGGGCAAATGTAGACACATAAAATTGACTAAATTAATATTTAATTAATTATGTCTTTATCACACGGTTAATTTAATTAATCATATTATCCTACCATTACCTTCTAATTAATTAAATTATATTTAATTAATATCCCCTTTTCACTTCTTCCAAAAATTGATTTATTTCAATAAATCAAACTCACCTTTATGGAATATTCCATTTTTGTCCCTAATCCTAATTAGCTAAATTAATCCATGATTAATTAGGCTAATTTAGTGATTCCTACAAACCTATTATCTAATCCCCTCATTATCCAAATTAATCCACTTTGTTTCTTCCAAGGTTGCTCACACATGTGTGAGCACACATCCCCCTTCCCCCTAGGACCTTTGTTCCTCCCAAGGTGGGACCACACATGTGGGACCGCATTTAATTTTCATCCCACTCCCCCTTGTGACACTTTTCACAAGGCTAAGCTTACAAATTTGGGACCACACTTGTGGGACCACATTGATCCTCACCCTCTCCCCTTTGTGACATTTGGCAGAAGGCTAAGCCTTTCAACCTAGGATCACATTTGCTTTCAATCTAAGCCCTCAATCCCCCTTTTAATCTTGACCGTCCGTTTCTAGGCTCTCAATTCTATAAATTGAAGCCTCTATCCATCAATCAAGGATCAACTTTTTATGATATCATTATGCTGCCCTTTTAGTTGAAATCCACTTTTATGCATCCTCATGCTGCCCTTTTATCCACTTTTTCATTGCAAACTTGTGTTGTCCTCTTGACATCATAAGCATCTCCAAATCATTACCCATATATCCTTAATTTGTTATGAAAGTGTGAGCAATCCACACTTAACTCCACTCAATCTCCCAATCTTCATTTAACAACCTCAAAACAATGCAGTTCGTGCAGACGAGGGGGACAAGGAAGACCAAAATGGTGTAGGAAGCATCATGAGTGAAGTCTTTCTTTATATTCATGTTTCTCATTTATGCTTTTTCATACTTGATATCATTTTGCAAATGGTTTTATTTATAAAGGGTTCTAATCTTACTAACCTGAACTAACCATTTTGACATGATGCACATACCATGCAACATGGTAACCATCATATGAGAATATAACAAATGGGCCCAGCTATAAGATAAACTCATACACAAGCCAAAAAGTCAAAATAACATATAATCAATTAATAAAATAGACCTGGAACATCCCAGGTATCAAAAATAGCCTCTGGGTATCCAAAAATCTGAAACAAAAGTCTTAGAAATCACCAAAAATACAAAACAAACAGAATAGCACATATAAAACAATAATCATATAACACAATAGTGTATATAACACAAATTCACACATTTATAATATGAAGTCACACATATATAACATGAAATAGCACATATAACACAAAATATCACATATAACATGAAATAGCACATTTATAACATGAAACAATGCATATGTAACACAAAACAACACATATAACACGAAACAACACATATATAACATGAAACAATGCATATATAACATGAAACAACACATATAACAGTGTAGCGCATATAACATGAGAAATAACACATTTGCTAAAAGAATTAGTGCATATACAATTTTCACGCATTTGTTAAAATCCAGACACAAAACAGTTAAACTTATGACAAGAAAATAAAATCAAATAGACTATATTAAGTCCCAAAAATGGGCTCAATAGAAATGTCTCGACCTTAGGAAATAATTAAAACAACCCAAATATTAATTCACAAACTATAACCAAGGATAATACAAAACATGTCAACATGGCATCCAGCTCAACCAGGGACAAACATAACCACACAACATAATATAAGGCTCAATAATATTCCCAAAAAAATCACAAACCAAAATAAAGACTTAGGGATACAAATTTCCAAACTAAAACAATCAATCACCATACAAAAAGGATTTCAAAATACACAGATAGGATGCATTCATGACTACGTACAACCAAAACCCAATTATTTTTCCCCAACTATAATGTTTAACCTTAAGATTTAAAATACATATGAAATAATTCCAAACAAAACTATATAATAAATTTATTTTCCCCAATCTACTCGAGAACAGTCTTTCTGAGCATACATGAAGCAAATAATCTCTTTTTGAAAATAACTTACATAAGGAGAAATTCCTCCAACCTGAAATATAGAAGTTATGGCCAAGGATATGATGAAGAGAAACCAAAAACAATCCTCAATCAATCAAAATCCAAAGCCAAGATGAATGCTCAGAAAATTCTTCCCAGAAGCCAACCCAGGTGAATGCACAAGAAACCAAATAAATAGAAAATCAAACCCAAAACCAATGCAAATATCGGCCGATCAAAATATAGCAAAATAATATATTTTCTACCTACCATACCATATCACAAGGCAAATATAATATAAAAATATATTCATCCAACTTATCATGCTCATAGCCAATGGTAAAATAGGGCAGGTAAGTAATATGTATATTATTTCCATTTACCCATGAAACAAGAAACATAAGTAATTAATTTAAAACCAAATGAAATAATAATAAACCAAGCCCAATAAAATAAATCAAGGGCTAATAATAAATCAAAAACCACAAATTAAATAAAGGCTCCAATAAATAAATAATTCAAAGGTATATAAATAAATATCCACAATAATCAATTAAATAATAATTAATCCTTAATATCAATAAATAATCCTTGATAAAGCAAGAATAAATAACAATAACAATAATAATAATCTCACATTAATATTTAAATATTTATACCAACTAATTATTTATTTTATTAATATAAACTATATTAATCTATTAGTTTAATTTAATATTATTAAACTATTTGAATCAATTTAATCAATTAATCAATAATTAAACCAATCAATAAACACAACACTACACAAGCAATCCAACATAGGATAACCCAAGGAATCACTAGACGCCAAACAATAACTCACACCAAGACACTAAACTGACAAGGGTGATCAACTTAAACCTAGAGTATAGGGTGGGTTCTCATGTCATCTCCGATCAACTTGCCATTGGGATAAGACACACTCAGACCTATGGAGCCAAGTGGAGTCGGTGTCTAGTACCTGCAAACCTGTCACCACCAATATGTATACAATGACATATGTAATAATATATAAAACATGAAATAAAGAGACAAGTGATAGAGAATCGCGACGACATATCATGCTCGCAATGAGTGATATGAAATCATCTCTACTCACGTAGATAGTCACACAATATAACATCAAGACATCACATAGAATCATAATCATGAAATAGGGTTAGTACAACATAAGATATCATCAAATTAACATAGAGAAAACATGATACACACACATGAATGAGTATACATATCAATCATCAAAGAGTAATCCATCATCACAATAGTCTAGAAATGTCATCATCCACATGTAATTATGATGCTAACACAATATAATATGTCTAATATCCATAGAGAAGCATCTAAAACATAGATAAATTCATAAACATCTAGTAGAAGCATCATAAAAATAGTCTAAGCTATGCCAAT
This sequence comes from Cryptomeria japonica, assembly GCF_030272615.1. NCBI lineage: Eukaryota > Viridiplantae > Streptophyta > Pinopsida > Cupressales > Cupressaceae > Cryptomeria > Cryptomeria japonica. The sequence continues at coordinate 376,627,277 of NC_081409.1, forward strand.
ATAATCTAATGATGCACAAAAAGGAAAGATGAATCAGGAAAGGCACTACAATAACTCCATTTTTCATCAATAACTACAAACCCCAACTGAACTAGCTTTAAGGAAAGCACACATTTAACTTGAAGCCTTTTTTCAAGAACAATAGCTCCTAAAATCTTATGATCTTGAGTTATGGTTGTTTCATGTCTTCCCGCGCCTATGCGGAGCTCAATTACAATCAATTGTCTAAAAATTTCCAAAGATAGTGTACGTTTAGTGGCACAAGTTAGGAGGCGGAAGGGTTTTTCTGTAAAACCATGGACTCTGACAAAAGAAAAGTTCTGACCTAGGAATGAGTCACAATGGGTCTGGCATGTCATCATCCAACCAATTTTCTCTTCGGAGAAACGGATAACAGAATCTAGACCTTGCTTACCCAAATCTTGCAAGGCAGGAGTCAAGAAGGAATCAGAAAAAGAATATGAATCATGCGTAGTAGACAAGATAGGGGTCCATACGGTTACATGTTTCCTCTTCTTTTGATCATCAAGGATTGAAAAATCCATATACTAACTAAAGAAATCTATATTTTGGGGTAGAAACATATGGACCAGAAATGAAGTGTACCTGAACCTATATTTCTTCAGATAATTCACTTACTTCTCTATAATCTCTTGGGCAAGGATCTCTGCAAAGTTGTAACAAAAAGGGTCCCGATGTTTACGAAGCTTAAATAACAAGCCCATTTAAAATTGATAGACATTGAAATCATCATCAAAACTAAAAATATATGCCAGCATGGAGGAGACGTCATGCAAATCTTTTTGCTTCAAATCTTTAATTTATATGGGAAACTTTGGAAGCTCAAAAGTGGCTGAGTCTCTATTCATTGCACCGTTATATAATCTTAAAGCATCCCTCCTTCCTCGCCAATATCCTTCTAGTGTTTCCTTGTAAAAATTCTCTATTTTTACGGTGAGCAGGGGAATGCACAACATATCTCTGATAGCATCCAAAATTATTACCACCTTCAATGAATCCCCTTGAATAATAGCTGGGTCAGGTTTGATATTCACAATGCATGCATCAACGAACTCAGGGCAATGAGGAACCATTGGCACAATGTAATGTGGGAGGCCACAATTCCATAGCTTGATCACAGACGACTTTAAGTCATTATTTTTCTCATGAACCAACATCTTCACACAAGTACCTTCTCAGAGATTCTTTGGATGTTCACGTAGATATGGATCATAAACTTATTCATACCTATTTGTAACTATAGCGGGATTTTTGGTCATGCCTTTCATCTTCGGCTTTGTTCTCACATAAATGGGTTTTAGGGGAATGACATGGGAAGCATAAGATATTTCTCCAAACACATCCACAAAGGAATTAGCTATGGAAGAACTTTCTATGCCATTTAAAATTATTGTCTCTGTAGCCATCTTTTCATTTTTTGTTTCAAAACTGTTTACTTCGATGCAAATAAAAGTTTTCCTTGAAGGACACTATCTTTGCATGCACATTTTTACAAACTGCTAACCTTCTTCAAGACACTGTGTTCCTTGATTTTTGCGCTGAATGACATGTTAAATGTGCATTTTAACCGATGCATGGGCCACCTAAGATATTTGTGTGAAATTAATTTGCAGGATACTCGCATGACTGCCACCTCAACAAGCTAAAAAGGCACTATAATTTTGCCTCTAACATCTAAAAGATCCAGACTTGGGAAAAGCACATCCCTAGAACATTTACACATTTAAGACAACCTGCCGAACTTATATAAGATTGGAGATACTCAAGGTTTTCCATAATAAGGAGACTCTAGGAATGGATGCGTGGCTCAAGCCTATGCATTACACACTTCCCAAACCTCTATACAACCGGATTATAATCCTTTTATTCTTTTCATCTTTTGTGAAAACAATTGGCACCACATACCAACTTGCATTAATTTATGAGCCATTGATCTTGCTTTCAGCTCATGTCTTTTCACTTTTATAAATATCCTCTAAATAGATGATCATCTCCACTCTGGTATTTGGTTTGGCTGCTGATCATAGAAGCTATGGATACTCCTATCAGGCTAGTGAGCACTAGGACTCAAATATCCTTTCTAAACAACATCTTAGATTGCCTCTCATAGAGAATGAATGGGCATAAAAATCAAGTGCTTATTGCAGTGATTAAATGGGTGTTGGGTGAAGACTTTATGGGATCTAAAGATAGATACCATGTGAACATGGATATTTGTTCTCAATTTGTGGGATCACTATTGGACATTAATTTGCCGAAGTAACTCATCGTCCATCTCACTAAAGTGCTTTTTCAGCAAATGTACTTGGGTGGACTGGATGAAGTGGTTGAGGTCATTGTCCCTTACGCGGGAATACCCACAACCTTAGACCTAAGGCTCTTTATTGATCATGAGGAGGTGGTCCCATGGCTTCTTTTTGTGTCTGGTTTTAAAACCATGACCCTGACACAATGTTGGGACAGTGTGTGGCACGCTGCCGATTTCTTGCTACATCTGCACTGCTTGCTTCTCTCAGATGGTGTTGCTTGGTACGTCGACTTCAAAGATTATATGTTTACAAGGATTTTGACTCCGAATGAACCTCCAACTCTCATGGCAATTATGCTCTTTTCTGACTTTGACTCTGACTACATGGAGGAGGAAGATGATAAAGAAGATGATTAAAGCTCCCCTATCATTATTCTACCTTTTTCTTTTGTTTGCAAACTTACAAGGGCCTAAGAGCCAATTCTATAATGTATATGTAAAAAAAAATTATATACATAATAGAATATAATACTATTTGTTGTGTTTGTGTTACATGTCTCCTTGCTTGAAATATCTTCCTATTTCTGCCTTTTGCTTAATTTTTATAATTTTAGGACTCTAAAAGGCTTAAGGATTTAAAAACCTCAAATTCTAGACTAGGGCAAAAACACAGCCTCAAGGAAAGAAAAAACATAGTATTTATAATATTTACATACTTAAGATGAATTAAGTTTAATTTAAAAGTTTAAGATGGATTCTGTTAACAGGAATCCCAAGTGCTTCACCTTGCATGTTTTCCAACTCAAAAGTGTTGTATTGCTTGCACTCGTAAATACGGAACAAGACTTCCCAAAGGTTGTCAAACTTAGCATGTTGTCCTGGTTTGGCACCTCATTCGTTATAATTCAAAAAAGGTCCCCACACTTAAAAACAGGGTCTGAGCTCTTCTTATTGAACCATTTTTTAACAATTTGCTGCCTGTTGTTAAAGGAATTAAAAGCCTTCTCTCTTTCTTCTTGTAGTTCTAGGAATTCCACCAACTGGACTTCCATAGGCTCGTTCTCCTCCAATTCCAAAGACTTGAGAAGGCACTGGAATCTCCAAGGAAACCAAAAATTGAGCTTGTTACAGACGAGCTCATAGGGAGAAGTTGTTAGTATCTTCTTTGGAGTTATGCGATCTGCCCAAAGCACAGTCTTCAAGTGCTTGTGCCACTCCCTTTTGTATTATGCCCCTATCCTTTTGATGAGTCGAATTAGGTTCTTATTTGTTGACTCCACCAAACCATTCCCTTGTGGGTAATAGTTAGAGGAAGTTTTTAGATATATACCATGATTTAAGGTGAATTGTGTGATTTGAGAGCCTAAGAATGCTTTAGCTTATCCGAAATGATAGTTTTGGGTAGGCCAAACTTGGATACAAGATCTTCTAAGAAACTTAAAATCTCCATTTCCATTGCATATCTTAGAGGAACCGCCTTTGTGCACCTGGTGAAATAATTTTTTGTAGTAAGGATCCATTTGTGATTGACAATAGATACTAGGTTGATCATTCCTCTAAAATCCAATCCCCACTGGGTGAAGGGTTCATCTACCGCTATAGGTTTTAGTGGCATGGCTACATTTCTATATTTGCCAACATAGAACTAGCATTCTTTGCATGCACAAATCTAAGTGTGTGCATCATTGAATAGAGAAGGCCAATAATATCCTACACGAGTGATTTTGATAGTTGTGGTTTGGGTTGAAAAATGACCTCCTATAGGGCCATTGTGAAACTTGTTCAAGATCTTTTCTGCTTGCTGCTTGTCTACACAATGGAGGAGAACTCCATCAAATTTTCTTTTAAACAAGACCCCTTCAATCAATCAATAACCATTGTTTTGTAGCCTATAGAATCTTCTCTTATTATGAGGAATATTAGAAGGGAATTTTCTAGTTTGCATGAACTTCACCCTATTTGTTATCCAACACCCCTTAGCCATAAACTCATGAAAAATGACCGTTTCATTTTGGTCCTCTTTATGAACCTCTATTTGTTGCACCAAGTATTCACAAAGACCTCTTCCTTGGACTACTGTGGTTAGTCGGTCATCAACATCATACTCCAAGATTTTTTGTAATCTCTTTTCTCTGTGATCTCCCCTTCCATTATATATTCTCGAACACTTGGGTGAGAAAAATATACTGTAATCTTATTCATGCAATGAAATTCCTGAATTTCTTCAACCCCTTTACAATAGCGAATTCCCTCTTTTCCACAAAGTTATATTTGAATTTGTAATCCTTTAGAGAATTTGAATGAAAAGCGATTGGATGCTCTCCTTTTCCTTCGTCATCTTTCTGTGTTAGCACCACAACAATGCTAAAATAACTAGCATAAACATACATTAAAAAATCCTTGGATAAGTCAGGGTTAACTAGAACCGAAGCAGATGAGATGGTCTCCTTGATTTTTTTGAATACCTCCTTAGCCTCTTGGGTCCACTTGAAATGAAAATCCTTTTTTAGCATCAGAGTGATAGGCTTTACCATTTCGATGAAGTCAGATATGAAATGATTGACAAAATTGATCTTTCCTAGGAAAGACTGAACACCCTTCTTATTCACGGGCATAGGAAGCTCTTTAATAGCCTTTACATGGTCTGGGTCAATGGATACCCCATATTTGGACACCACATATCCCAATAGATTTCCTTGAGGAACACCAAAGATACACTTCTTTGGGTTGAGGGAGACCCCAAACTCTAAGCATTTCTGAAAAACAAGCTCCAAATGATCGAAATAGTCTTCCTTATTTTTTGAAAAAATTGTTAAATCATCTAGGTAGATAAGGCCAATTTTATTTATGAGTTCCTTAAAAGCAATATCCATTTCTCTTTGGAATGTGGCTCTAGTATTAGAAAGGCCAAAAGGCATTTTGGTACATGTGAATGTTCCTCACTTCATGGTGAACGTTGTCTTATGTTGATCTTCTTGCTTAACCAAGACCTAGTTGTACCCAGAGAAACCATCAAGCATGGAAAGCATCTCGGACCTGGCTACTATGTGTGAGATCTACTCCATGGACAGAAGGGGATAATGATCCTTTAAGGAAGCTCTGTTCAGATCTCAGAAATACACACAAAGGCAGATATCCCCATTCTTTTTGTGAACTGACACTAGGTTAGAAACCCATGTGTTGCGTTTGATTGGATAAATAATCCGAGAATCAATTGATTTTCAGATTTCCTCAGACATCAGGGACTCAATTTTAGGATTAACCGGTTGTTGCTTCTATCTAATTGGATTTTATTCTTCAGTGAGATCAATAGTGTAATAGATTATGGTAGGATTGTAGCCCTTAAGATCATCATATGACCATGCAATTACTCCCTTGTATTTAACACAAAAAAAGGATTAATATGTCCTTGTCCCATTGAGGAACATTCTTACCAACTTTAAGCTTTTTACCATCTTCAACTTAGAGATCACTATATTCTCCTTTATTAGCAACGAACTTCCTTTTGTCATTTCTTGCATCATCGCAATCAAATAGGTTTTCTAGTGTGATTAGGCCCTTTAGAAGCTTGTTTGATTTTAGTTGAATAACTTGATCACCATATGCTTCTGCAACTTTAGGTTGTAACTGTTCAACAAACTCACAGGATTGGTGTATGAACATTGCTATCTGTTCATCATTTTCAAATACCTGCCAATATTGATTATTATCTAGTATGGCTGGCCTAGCAATTACTCGGACCAACTATTTGTTTTCTAACAAATCTAAAACAAGATCAAATTGGGATCCCGTTATAGCTATATGATCTGCAACCTCATTTTTCTTTTGGGGAATCCTCTGAATATTTAAATCTTCAAAGCTTTTGATGAAGTCCCAAACTCTATGACCGTATGAGCGCATGTGGGATTTGCAACAAATATGCCCAGACTTGTTGGACTACTAATTCAGAATCTACCAAAACTCTTAGCTATTTAACGCCTAAGCGTTCTGTAAGACTCAACCCGCGGATAAATCCATCATATTTTGCTTCATTATTTGAGAAGGAAAAATAGAAACAAGAGGACCTAAGGGTATGTTCTCTAAATGGAGATGGTAGACAAATGCCTGCTCCAGATCCTATTTTACATCTTGCTCCATCAAAATACAAAGCCCAGAGCTTTGAGGTTTGGTTCTCTGCTTCCCTCTCTCTGTCTTGCAAATATTTTAACACTTTGGGAATTATGTGATCTTCATCAAAGATGACGCAAGTTTCGAGTCCTATGGCATGGTAATTTTAGTACGAATCTGCATCTATGAATTCATTAAGGAAAAATTCCTGGTCCGAGGTTCGGTCACCAGTTACTTCCTCATCTTCAAGAAATTCAACACACTTTATCTCATTTCTGGTAATGGAAGTATGAGTTTCTTCAAAGTTGATCATGGCCTTATCAGCTATGTGCTCTAAATGTAAGGGTTCAAACAATATTTTCAATTTGGCTCCATGCTTGGTTCTAAGGATAAGGCATGCGACCAATCTAGAGAGAGGTATCCTCCTATTTTTGTAGTAAACTCTCTAGACAAACAAACACCAAAAATGAGGGGAATATCAATAATCACAACTTCTTGAGGGAATATGATGCTTGGACAAGCAAATAAGATAAGCAGAAGGCTCTTAATCAAAACTATAGCCTGGACCTTGTTCCCATCAAGCTGCATGACTCCTCTATCTAGGGGCTCATATTCTAGCTTTAAGACTTCTACTATTTGATTAGGCATTACTGTGGTACTAGAATTATGGAGCAATTTATCCCCTACAATGAGAGTAAAAAAGAAAGGAGTAGGTTTCAATTTATCTACCTTTCCCTTAACAATAGCTTCTCCCTCATTAGTTAGTACTGTAGATGATTGTGACTGATCTCTAGACTCTTATCTCTTTGTCTTTTGCACGCGAGGCCTTTACTGTAGGTTTGGTCTTAGGTTTCTCTGTCTCACCTAGTGCTTCCCTTAAAAGGGACTTCTGCCCTGGAATAGAAAGGATATACCATAAGGATACATTTGTAGGATTCCTCTTTGGTTGTTCCACCACATCAAGCACCATAAGGTGTGGACTCTTTTGGTTTTTGAATAGTGGAAATTATGATGGGCTACTCCTGAGGCTTATCCAAACATACCCTCAACTACTATAGTATAGGAGCCCCCATGAATTTACATTTTGAGTGGAGGTTATAATTAGATTGTACTTGGGGAATATTTAAAGATTACATAAAAGCATCATTTGTAAACACCGCTTCTTCGCCCTCCATCCATGAGAAAAGGGTGGGATCTGGGGCTGCAAGGACATACTCTACATTTGAGCTATAAGCATAGCATTTTCCATCCCTAGGGAAGTGTATAACCTAGCATCATGATTCATTCCTTGGATTCTTTTCTCAGCCACCTTCTTCTTCAAATTTCTTTGCAGACAATTTTGTGGCATATGAGCTTCGTTGTAGAGGAAACACCAAGAGTTGGTATCATCTGCCAAGTTATTCTGACCCACCACTAGCTCCCTATTTTGATTAGGCGGCATGGCTTGTAAAGGGGTTGGCACAGGTACAATTTGATTGTTAGGTTGTGTCTGAGCTACTTTTGTGCCTACCTGAAACTGATTTTGTTGATATGGGAGTCTTCCACCTTTATAACTCTTGAAAGGGGGTCTAGCAGGTGTTGCTTATTGCCTTTTAAGGTTAATTATTTCACTTGAAAAGGTCCTTAGCAAGTTCTTCATGTCACTTACTTCAACAACTAGGGAAGTAGAGGCAGGGGCACTAGTTTTCTGGGCATTAGAGTGGCTATACATGGATTGTGGTGCAGACGTACTTGGGAGTATCTATTCAAGCGCTTGGCTTGACAATTATAGAAATACTAGCATATGTGGTCTCAGAGGGAGCTTTCCTACATCAATAAGGTTGTTTTATGCTCGGACTACAAGATCATATGCATCAAGAAGGGTATTCCCACCTAGGTATTGAATCATAACAGATATGTTGGAGTTGAAATATTTAAGGTAGAAAACAAAATCCATGTCTACAGGAAGACAAGCTATTATAGGTATCCTCTGCGAAGTCCCTTGGAACCTAGTATTAAAATCAGTTACATCTTTCTGAGGAGATCGTTTAATAGTTATCAATTATTGTAATAAAGAAGATTTGTCTCCCTTTTTGGTGAAGTGTGCAAAAAAATGATCTCCTAGCTCATCCCAGTCAACTATTGAGTTTGTTGCGAGAGATCTATACAAATCCCATGCTTTCCTTGTAAAAGAGGCTGTGAGCAACCTCAACACCACATTCTGCTGTGTGACATTGTGTATGGTACACATGTCAGCTACATCCTGCAAATGCTGTTAAAGAGTTTTAGAATCCTCTCCATAAAATTTTGGCAAAGCTTTTATTAGAGAGGTCTAAATAACATCCCACTAGTTAGGAGGAACACGTGGAATAAGGGGACTTCCACTATTTCATGTAACAAAATTTCTAGGAGGAGGGACTGCCATTTGCATAGGGGCTTGAATTTGGACTCCTATACCTCCTCCTGAGCTTCTAGTTTGGATTGTTACCAAGGGTGGAACCAACAGGTGAGGATTTAGAGCAGCTTGGAATCTAGTAACAGGGTTGTAGCTCATACACCCACTTTAGCTAAGAAAATTTCATGTCCCACCGTGTGTGCCAGGAAAAGAACCATTGATCTCTAAAATTACTTTTAGAAACACAGTCTCATGGGAAACTGAGTGTTGGGGAACTTGTGCGTTTTCACTGAGTTACCTCCGGGGTTTTAGAAGTTGACTCTTCGTTCATTAAAAGGGAAAATGGAAAGAAAGAGCATAAAGTAAATCTAATCTAAGGCAATATGCCAAACTTGATATTCTATTGAACAATTAGTACAAAGAACTTCAAATACATTCAATTCTAAGGCCCATTCAACAATCTACATGACTTGTGAACATTTCTTAGGATACTTTCAAAGATCCTTAAAACATGAAGCAAAGCACACATAAAACATCTACTAGAATGAAAGAGTATGTAACATGATTCAATTAGAAAGGCTTAGGCATACATTACTATAGTTAAAACCGAATATGAATTTGTAGAAAAAACTATTAATACACATTGAACAAAATACTCTGAAAGGCTCGAGGCACAGTTTGATTACTGTAATTGAGAAGGACAATAACAATTTTGAGGCTAAAATTCTATCTATAATCCTTATTAGTATTCTTAGAATCAAGAGTTCAGAAGACTCGCTTATACAAATATTTCTCATTAAATAGAGGACAGCCTAACTACCTGCTATTGGGAAAACAAAAAAGTATCATTATAATACATCAGCTGACACCAAAGCATCATTCTATGAAATTATCAAAAACTATGAAAGTGATGACTGCTTTCGACCTATAGCACAGACAAGCTCATCCGTCTATTAATCGGATAAAAAAGGCATCTTGATTGCTCTCTCACAATAAAACCCTGATTATATATAGAATAACGCCCCAAAATTGGTTCACAACTATTCATTACATTGATTGCACCTCACGAGAAGCGCCCTACATTTTGTTAATCAAACGCGTGGAAATTTTGGCAGTTATTTTGGAGTGACACGCAGCGGAAAAACTGTAACCTCAAAATATCCCGCGAGGCTGCCACACATCCCAAAATATTTACCCCATTAAACTACAAGAAAGACTTCATGGGAAAGAAAAGACGACGCCACCTGGTGCTCAAACGGGGCTCCACGCCAAATAGAAAAGAAAGCTATCGAAAAGGCACGTTGTGCTAACATGTGGTGGGCGTGGGTGAACTGCAGCCCAAAACATATCGACCAAAAGGAAAGTCGTGGAACTTAGACAAAATGAAAAGGGGGAACTTTATTCATAGTTATCTAGGTGGATCCTTCCATCATAGGTTATAATATTATGAGCCATACATATGACACTAGTTGTAATAGAAAGAACACATGTATGATTATAAATGTTTCACTACCCTACATTTTCTCTTAAAAACCTAAAGGTATACAATGTTATGAAACAAATGCAATCTACACAAGTTAACATCTCCCTTTCGTAGTATATCTTGAGTTTATTTCTCCCTATTCCAATGTTCTTTCTTTGGATATTTTCTCTATTGAGGAGGTCTTGGCTGAATTTATAGGGTGTTATTCTAATGCACATTCTTTTTATCATGATTGTGGTTTCCCTTATACACTTCATGAACATGCTTACTTAAAGGAATTTATTCTTTTTGCTCCAAAAACATTCTCTTATAATATCTTCATGATTGCTTGTCCACTCAATCTTTTAATATGGCCTTATTAATACACAAATGTATAACTCTCTAGGAATTTGGATTGCACTTGTATCTATAGTAGGAATTATATTCAAGCTTTCTCTAGTTCCTTTTCATTGATGGACCCCCGATGCATGAAGAATATATCTCCTTGCCTTGGGTGATGTTATTGACATCCATATGAATCCTACTAACCATGACAAGGTACTTAAAATTGGAGGTGGTCTTTCCTTGGGAAGTTTATTCTATTCTTCTATATGATTTCCTTGTTTTATGATGATATATGATTAGCATAGATAAAGACATTATGGTTCACAATATAATCCTACACCCTAATGAAAAAGACACACAAGATGCATTCTAAAGTAGTTTAATGGGAAAATTTAAATTTAAAATGTTTTGAAGCGTGTTTCCTTCATTCCATTGACTACTCACCCTAGATCTTTAAAATAACTTGTGGCCAAACCAGATGGTTGCATCTACATTTGCAAGGACTTCTTTATAGAATAAGATTTCTCCCAAATATGACTTTCCCCTCCCTAACATCAAATGGTAGTAGATTTCATTGTTCTTCACATGCTTCTCTCTTTCATGGACAAATTATTAGGTCATAACTGGATCTTTCATTAATCCCTGAGAACAATATAATAAAAAAATTACTACACCATGGGGAACATTATGCTATGTAGTCATGCAAATTGGCCTTAAAAATGTTGGTGCTACATAATAGATGGCCATGATTTCTATTCCATGATTTTATGCATTTTATCCTTAAAAATTATATCGATGTCATTCTTTCTAAATCAACTTATTGCCTTAACCATATTTCTAACTTTCACTATCTTTTATTACCTTAGGCAATATAACATGCGATTAAATCCTAAGACATGTCTATGGGGTTGTTAGTGGTAAACTATTGGGCTTTATTTTTTATTTTAGGGGAAAAATGATGATATTAAGAAAACTGATGTCATTGTCAACATGCCTCCTAAAAATATCTCTTAGCTTCATGGCCTTCAAGGAAACACTCAATCTATTTACTACCTTGTGTCTCAATCCATTGATCACACCCTTCCTTTCACCTAAATTCTTAAGAAAGATGCCAAGTTTGTTTCGATCAACGAATACTAAGATTGTTTGATGTTAGTAAACTTTATGTTAACCTCTAGTTCTCATGCTTGCTAGTTATGGTAGGCTCTTCATTATTTTACAAATCATTTCATTGGTGCCTTACTTCCCCAATACAATGATGATGTAAAAGCAATACGAGATTATGAAATAGATTTATAGACTATGTAACACACTATATTAGTCAAATGGATTATGGAACATTATATCACTATCAAAAACTAATGCTTGGTTATTGTTTATGCCTTTAAAACATTATGGAATTACATTCTAAAATTTGTGATATTTAATTATAAATAATGATCCTCTTTAATATATGTTGTCTGAATCTCACCTTTTGGTCATGTTGCTACATGGATCATTATTTTTATTGAATTTGATCTCAAGATTTTCCCTCGCCAACTAGCAAATGCTCCTTCCTCTTCCTTCAATTTGAATAGTAATATCTTCCCAAAAGCATGTTATTAATATTGAAACTTTTGAAATATGAGAGATTTTCTTTTATGGTTCCAAATGTAAAACAAGTTTAGGGGCAATATCATTCTTATTCCTCCTTTTGGCTAAGCCATCTGTCATTTTTGTGAAAACTTCCCATGTACAAATAATACCAAAAAATATGAAGCTTTTGATGTTGAATTGGATGGTACCCTTTCTCTAGTATCAATCCCTTCATATTCATGCAGACTCTCGATTTCTTATACACAACATCAGTGGTTCCTACCAAGCTAAGGGGCATACTCTTTTCATCTATCATGATTTAACTCTAATACTTGTACAATTCAACTCCAATTTGATTGATTATTTTCCTTACATAGACCATCAACATGTAAACACCATGATGCTTCCTCTCATCCATGGAAAAATCTAGTATGAACTTTACAAGTATTCATAAGCTCACATCACTCGACATTAATGATATATCAACCCTCCCTCTCTTGTAATGATTTGTCTAAGTAATAAATAATTTGGAATGTCTATTCTTATTTGGATAAATGACTCTTACCTAAACATAAATATTAACATAAACTCTACTTAAAGTATCTTCATAAACATTCATAAGAATACACCCATAAATGTTCTCTCTAAATTACTTTATCACAATGACTATTGCAATGATCTTCTATGTTCCCTCAACTAGGATGAAACTATTATTACCTTACATAAAGCACATAGAGGTTCTTATGGGAACACTTAATGATAAATATCTTGTCTAAAATATTTTAGATAAGGGATTTTATTAGAAAAGATGGAACAAGATGCTCATGATTATATCAAAATGCACCGTACTTGCCAACAACACAATAATATTTGTTCATTCCCTTGCTCAAGTGATTCATCTTCTTACTCTCCATGACCATTTTCTATTTGAGGTTTGGATCTTGTGGGAAATGTTTATTCCACTTCTAAAGGCCATACACTCATTATTATTATTTTGGCTAAAGGTGGAATACCATTTAAAAAAACTGTTAACATGAAGAAAAAATACAAAGAAAGAGCTAGGCAAAAGCAACTAGCAACAATCTAGAAAAATATCCCAAAGAGGCTACAATAAGATGTCTTCCCCCCCCCCAAATGATAATGGTGGTGTCTTGACTCAAATTTGAGAGAAAATCGCTTATGCTTTTTCACAATGGTCCACAGACCATCCTTAGAACCCATTGTAATAGATGAAGGATGAAAAAAGGAACAACCAATTTAGTTTGATCCTCATGTTTCTCAAGAACCTTGAGCTTCTTTAGTGAAGCCATCATTGGAATTGGAACTATTTTATCTTTTTTTCTTTTAGGAGAAAATTCACTCTTCTTAAGAGATTCAACTGTAGAGGAAGATGCCATTGTCAATGATGAAGAAGCATTGTCTTTCTAACCCTGTGGATAATTCTTTGAGAGGTGATGTATAAGGGAATCTTTCCAACATGAAGCTTGTTTATTTATTTTAATTTTGAAGTGATAGGCTGCAACAACATGACCTTTTTTCCTAATAAGAACCTGGATGAAATCAAGGCCGTTGCGGCCACCTATGACCAGTTGGTGATTAAGGCAGAGGGCCTCCTGAAGACTCTTTAATTGTGCAGTGTTTTGCTGGTTTCTATTGTTTTGTTGTTTCTATCTTTTGCTATCCTTTCTGTTTACTGGATTTATTGCCAGTCATTTTGTAAGTAGTTTTTATGGTCTGGATACTCTATGATGATATTTCTTAATCTCCTATGTTAAAGGTTTTGGGTCCCGAAAACCTGTTTTTCTTATTAATCAGAACAACATGACCTTTTTAATAACATCTCCTACAATAGAAGGGAATTACTTCATAATAGAATAATTGGGTCCAAGATGATCAACAACATCAAATATTATATTTATAAACAATTTTGTGGAAATGTCCATTTCCACTAAGATTTGAGCAAAAGTGGTATAAGAAAAACCTAAAGTATTCTTATCTACAATCAAGAAAACAACTAAAGAGTTTCTAATGTATTTTGAGTAGGAGTTGATCCAAAATTTTAGTGAGGTTTGGGAGAACAACCAAAATTAAAATGATATTGAAGGGTTCAAAAGAAGCATTGAAGGTTAGATGCCAAGATTTAAGTAAAAGAAAGTGTGACCTATGTCCAGTGGTGATTGTTGGGTGTGAATAAAGTATTTTACCAACTATCTCACTAGTAGGCCCTATTCACATGTTAATTTTTCTTAGGTCCTAGAAATATTTCTAGAAGTCTTATTTGTCATGATATCTTTGTTGACATAGGGATTTGCACTCGATGCAAAGATGAAAAATCTTTTGGCAATATGCTAGATTTGGTCAATTTTTGTCATTGATGTGAACACTGCATCCTAGTTGGATATGGTTTTTCTATCCCGGTTGGACTTGGTGTTTATCTTGGTTTTGGCTATGATTTTGATCCGGTATGATCAAATCCATGGTTTTGGTTTTGGATGGTTATTCAGGATGGTTATATGCTTGTCATATTCCGTTGGTTCATGATTTGGTTCTCCGGAAGCTATCACTTATGTTCCCAGTTGGTATTTTCTAGTACCAATTAGCTCTACTAGTTGGAAATATTTGATGATATGACTTGGTCATTTTGGTCCGGCTTATGGAAATGGTTTCTAACGTGCTGAAGGTGTTTCTTGATCATGTTCCAATTGTTTGGTGGCTTTGCATTGGCTAGTGTCCTGATATGGTGGTCCTATTTGGATCCGGTTAGATATTCTCTATTCTAAGGGTTTCTACCAATTGGTGAAATGTGTTGGAGATTGGTCTTAGTGTGATTTCTGATAGATATAATTGTTTTCTAATTCAATTTAGGTCCATGCTATGTAATGTAAATCATAATATTGGTCCGGTGGTATCATATAATGTAATTTTTGTAATTATGGGTTTATGTGTTTAAGGTTTAGCCGATCTTATCATCAGGTTGATGATCTATATTTATAGTGACTTATTCATGTAATATGTCATATCTAGGATCAATGGTTATGTCTGCACTATTAGAGGAAGGTTTATTTGCAAACAAGTGATATATCATTCGACAGAAGGTTTTTGGTGTTGCAGGGTAGACATTTGTGCTTAACCGGAACTATATCAAGCATTAGGAGATGCTATTTTCACAAATCATTCTTTCTAGATTGTAGTCCAATATTTTTGTAAGTTAGTGAGACTTCTCTTTTGTGATGAGTAGTGAACTCTAGGCAATTGGCCTGATTGAAAGTGCAATCCCCATTGTAATTATTTCACATACTGCTGTAGAAGTATTATATGACTGTGGATAGGGTTTCCCATTATGGTTTTCCCCTTTACTGAGTTTTCCACATCAAAAATATTGGTATTGTGTGTGTCGTGCTTTCATGTTTTATCTTTCATTGTGTTGGTTTCCTTGTGCTCTGGTATTAAGGATCTAATCTGCAATATTTCTGATTTCTATTAGAAAATTGATTCACCCCCCCTCTTAGTTTTCTCCCGGTATCAGATCTGTCTAGCAATTGGTATCAAATCCTGGTCCTCTCTACAAAAGCTTAACCACTTGAGGAGATTCAATGGCAACTACATCTAGTTCTACATTCAATCCATACTGGAAGGAGAGTCCTAGATTTGATAGTACAAATTACAAAATATGAAAGAAGCGAATGAAGATTCATCTGAGATGTATTGGAGCTGAAGTTTGGGAGATAGTGGAGAAAGGGTATATACCTCATGATCCTAATTCTGGAATACCGACACCTGTTGATGAACAAAAGAGAGCTGAAAATGATGTCAGAGTGAAGGAAGCATTGCTAAGTGCTCTATCTGATGAAAAGTTATTAAATGTAATAGAGTTGGAGAATATAAATCTGATTTGGACAAAGCTTGAAACTCTTTATGAAGGCAACCAAGCAGTAAAGATTGAAAAACTTGAAGGTTTCTGGATGAGATTTGAAACTTTGAAGATGGAAGAAGATGAGAAGATAAGTTCTTTCATGGATAGAGTAAATGAGATTGTCATAGAAATCAAATGTTGATGCAGATCAATTAGTGAGGATGAGGTTGTGTCAAAGATTCTGAGAGTTCTACCTCTAGCTTACAAGATGAAGGCTACTACAATTAATGAACTTTAGACAATGTCAAGTACCCCTGTTACCAGAGATACATTACTTGGGAAATTGACTGCTTTTGAGCTTGAGGAACTTGGAGATCAGAGTGCTACTAAAATAGAGACTTCATTTAAAGCATTTGCCTCCGATAAGCAAAAGATAGATTGGAAGGAATTATATGCTAAATATTTGGAAGACAATGAGAGAGAAGACAAAGAACTTGAAGAGTTGGAAGCCCTAATTGCTAGAAGAATCCCTAAAGGACTGAGTGGAAGAAAGTATGAAGGAAAAGTACCTTTAAAATGTTTTTCATGTAATAAGATTGGTCATTTTCTTCTAGATATCCTGAGAGAGCTGCTAGGAATTGAGAAAGATTTATGAGGAATTATAAGACTAATCTGGAATATTAGAACAAACCTAGATTTAGAAGGAATAAGCATAAATCATGTTATTATGCTGGTGATGATGATCTTGGTATTACTGATGATGATGATGATGAACCTATAAGTGGATCCGGTAATGAAAGCCCCAGTAAAGATTGGGTATTTATTGCTATCAAGGATGATTCTTCAGAACCTATCATTAAAGCAACTCACATTGAGGAGAAGGCTTTAGCTACTAAAATTGAAGAAAAGGATGAATGGGTTATATACAATGGATGATCACATCACATGGCCGGCGATAAGAGGAAGTTCCTAACTCTGCAAGAATTTGATGGCAGACTAGTTAGATTTGGAGACAACAAGGCATGTAGGTTCAAAGGCAAAGGAACAATATCCTTGGATGGTAAGACTAATACTGACAATGCTTATTATGTTGAAGGATTGAAGAATACTATTTTGAGTGTAGGTCAGATGGTGGATAGAGGATTTTATTTGCAATTTAAGGATGGTAAATGAAAGATTATCAATAGATCTGGATTGGAGATTGCATCCAGAACTCAGACCAAAGGAAACATCTTTCATCTAAACTCTGGTGAGAAAGCTTGCTTGATTGCTCAGGTTGATGAAAGCTGGTTATGGCATAAGAGGATGTGTCATGTAAATTTTGATTGCATAGTCAAGAACAGTTCAACACAAGCTGCTAGAGACTTTCCTAGGATTGTTAAACCTCATAATCCGGTATGTAGAGAATGTCAAATGGGTAAGACAACTAGAACATCTTTCAGAAGCATACATGATAGATCTAATAAAATTCTTGATATTATTCATACTGATCTGTGTGAACCTACAAGAACTAAAAGTTTTCAAGGTGATAGATATTTTATGTTGCTTATTGATGACTATTCTAGAATTATGTGGGTTGGATTTTTTAAAGAAAAATCTAAAGCTCGTGAGAAATTCAAAAATTTCAAAGCTATGGCTGAGATATAAATAGGATTGAAGATAAAATGTTTAAGATAAGATCAAAGTGGTGAGTTTACATCCGGTGAGTTCAACAACTTTTGTGAGAAAAATGGAATCAGAAGATAATTTTTTGCACATAGAACCCCACAACAAAATGGAATAGTGGAAAGGAAGAACAAAACTATCTTAGATGCTGCAAGGACAATGATGATGGAAGCCAAATTGCCTAATATCTATTGGAGAGAAGTTGTCAATTCCGCTGTATACACTAACAAAGTACACATAAGAGGTGATACCGGTAAGACTCCTTATGAATTATGGTTTGGTCATACTCCTACTATTAGATATTTCAGAATTTTTGGAAGTAAATACTATATTAGAAGAGATGATGCATTAGGAAAATTTGATCTAGAAGTGATGAAGGTATATTTGTAGGTTATTCCACTAAGACCAAAGCGTATAGATGTTATAAAAAAATATTGAATAACATAATGGAAAGCATAAATGTCAAGGTGGATGAGCAGGATAACAATTAGATAAGATCATATGACTATGGACCAGAAGATGAATTTATCAGTTTAGAATTGACAATGCAAGAATCAGTTCAGAGCATAGATCCCATTGCTTCGGTAACATCAAAAAATTCCATAGTGACTGATGAAGGGTAGAAAGAATCAGAAAATCAAGATATTCATAAAACACCCAGGTATGTGAAGCTAAATCATTCTGAAGATCAAATCATTAGAGATAAAAGGAAAGGTGTGATGACTACAAAAGGTTAGCTACTAAAGAGGTATGTTTAATTTCTGAAACTGAATCAACATCTTTTATTGAAGAAAGTAAAGATGAGAATTGGATGAAAGCAATGGAAGAGGAATTAGATTAGATAGAGAAGAATAAGACTTGAGAATTGGTTCCTAGACCTAAAGATAAGAATATTATTGGAACTAAATGGGTTTTCAGGAATAAATTAAATGAGGAAGGTCAAATTGTGAGAAATAAAACTAGATTGGTTTGCAAAGGTTATTCATAGAAAGGAGTTGATTATGACGAAACTCATGCTCTGGTTGCAAGAATTAAAGCGGTAAGACTGTGTGTTGCCTATGTTGCACACAAGAGCTACAAGGTAAATTGGATGGATGTCAAATGTGCATTTCTGAATGGAGATCTTGAAGAGGAAGTCTACATTGAGCAACCTGATGGATTTACTTTATCAGAGGACAAGGACATGGTTTGCAGATTGAAGAAAATCTTTATATGGTTTGAAACAAGCACCTAAAGCATGGTATGATAGATTAGATAAATATCTTTCTAAGATTGATTTTAGTAAAGGTAATTCCGACAGTAACTTATATTATAATATTGAGCATGATGATATATTGAACATTGAAGTCTTTATGGATGATATCATTTTTGGAGGAGAAGAAAGTTTATGCATAAAATTTGCTAATGATATAAAGAATGATTTTGAAATGTCTATGATTGGTGAGATGAAATTCTTCTTAGGTTTGCAGATTACTCAGACTGATAAATGTATTTTCATTTGTCAAACTAACTATGTGAAGGAATTGCTTAAGAAGTTTGGACTTGAGAACTCCAAACCTGTCAGTACTCCTATGATAATCGGTTGCAAATTGTCAAAGGATGATGAATCTCCTAGAATAAATCCAAGCAGATACAAATTAATGATTGGTGGATTGTTGTACTTAACTCATACTAGACCTGATATAATGAATATTGATTGTATTGCCTCTAGATTTCAGTCAGATCCTAAAGAAACTCATGATATTATTGTCAAAAGAATATTCAGATATTTAACACGTACAACTGACTATGAGTTATTGTATCCAAAAGATGATGATTTTAGACTATGTGCATATATAGACTCTGATTGGGTAAAAGATGTGGATGATCAGAAGAGCACTACAGGTGGTGCATTCTTTCTTGGGAAGAAATTGGTTTCATGGCTTAGTAAGAAAGAATCGTGTACTTCATTATCTACTACTGAAGCTGAATATGTAGCTGCTGCAACTAACTACACTCAGATTTTATGGATGAAACAGATGTTGAAAGATATAAGGGTAAGTTATGATGAGCCTATTGTTATTCACTGTGATAATACTGCTGCTATTGATATATCAAAGAATTTGGTATTTCTCTCCAAATCAAAACACATTTCTCTAAGGTATAATTTGTTGAAGGAAAAGGTTGAAGCAAAGGAAGTCATATTGGTTTATGTGCTTACTAAGGAACATATTGCAGATATTCTAACTAAACCATTGCCTAAAGATACTTTTGAATATCTCAGAGATCAGTTGGGGGTCACCACCCCTTCAGAAGAGACTTAGAGATGCAGGAATGGATCAATCCGGTGAGCTTATAAGACATACTTTGTAATCCAAGTTGATGAGATGTTGCTGCTTCTCAAGGGGAGTAGTCGGCTATTTGGTTCACTTTTCTTTTTGGTTTGGTATCCGTCCTTTGTCATTGATTTCAAAGGGGGGGATGGTGTTCATATGAAAAATAGTTAATCTTTGGAGGAGATGGTATTCATGTTAATCTTAGGGGGAGATATATTTCAGATCAGTCTTTAGGAGATTGTTGGCATTCCTTGGCACTTGGATATATTTCACACTCAGTATTGCCATCGATGCCAAAGGGGGAGATTGTTGGCAATATGCTAGATTTGGTCAAGTGTTTTCATTGATGTCAATACTGCATCCTAGTTGGATATGGTTCATTTATTCTGGTTGGAGCTATCTCAGTTGGACTTGGTGTTTATCTTGGTTTTGGCTATGATTCTGATCTGGTATGATTAGATCCCTAGTTTTAGTTTTGGATGGTTATTCAGGATGGTTATATGCTTGTCATATTCTGTTGTCATGATTTGGTGCTCCACAAGCTATCGTTTATGTTCCCGATTGGTATTTCTTGGTACCAGTTAGCTCTACTGGTTAGTGATATTTGATGATATGACTTGGTGATTTTGGTCTAGCTTATGGAAATGGTTTCTAATGTGCTAAAGGTGTTTCTTGATCATGTCCCAATTGTTTGGTAGCTCCACATTAGCTAGTGTGCTGATATGGTGGTCCTATTTGGATCCGGTTAGATATTTTGTGTTACTGGATTGAGGGTTTCTACCGGTTGGTGAAATGTGTTGGAGATTGGTCTTAGCGTGATTTTCGGTGGATATAATTGTTTGGGAATTTGATTTAGGTCCATTCTATGTAATGTAAATCATAATATTGGTCTGGTGGTATCATGTAATGTAATTTTTATAATTATGGGTTTAGGGGTTTAGGGTTTAGCCGACCTTATCATAAGGTTGATGATTTGTATTTATAGGTGACTTATTCATGTAATATGTCATATCAGGGATCGATAGTTATGTCTGCACTATCAGAGGAAGTTTTATGTGCGAACAAGTGATATACCATTCGACAAAAGGTTTTTGGTGTTGCAGGGAAGACATCTGTGCTTAACCAGAACTGTATCAAGCATTGGGAGATTCTACTTTTGTAGTTCATTCTTTTCGGATTGTAGTCCAATGCTTTTGTAAGTCAGTGAGACCTCTCTTTTGTGATGAGCAGTGAGCTCTAGGCGGTTGGCCTAATTGCAAGTGCAATCCCCATTGTAATTATTTCACATACTGTTGCAAAAGTATTATCTGATTGTGGGTAGGGTTTCCCATTACCCTATTTTCCACGTCAAAAATATTGGTGTTGTGCTTTCATGTTTTATCTTTCATTGTGTTGGTTTCCTTGTGCTTCGGTATTAAGGTTCTAATCTGCAATAGTTTTGATTTCTGTTAGAAAATTGATTCACCCCCCTCTCTCAGTTTTCTCCTGGTATCAGATCCTTCTAACAAAATCTGCAATCTCATACAACATGGGACTACTCTTAGGCTGTGGGTATCCTATAGTGAGAGTAGACCTCCAGATTATGGGCTGGCTCCCTTTAGAATATCCTAAAAAACTTAACACTTGACATGGAAAAGGGTAAGAAGGATGTTCTTGTAATGAAACACTGAACTAACAGGTGATACACTGACTAAAAGTGATTTGATATGCTATTGGACTCACAATTACTCAGGGAAACAACTCACAACTCAATCACACATGCTTTGCAAATATGATTCACATGAAAGGTCTAAGTTTTCTAATGTCTGTAAAAAAGAAAACAAGTTGTTTTTACAGTTTTAAACATAAAAAATATCAACACATTCATTGACCTGCACTATAGCATGCTACTCTTTGAACTCAACATTGAAGGAATGATATAAAATAAAGGATTTAAAAAAAAAATCACAATTCTTATCAACACTATTCACATACAATATCAACACAAAGATATCCGAGAAGGAAAATGAACTTCTTTATTGAAAAATAGGATTCTTTTACATAACAAATCTGAAAAATGCTTACAAAATCACTATATTGCTCATAAGGAATGAGTTACAAAAGTCTACTTGTTGCTACAACAGAGAAAAGACTGAGAACTAAGAGAAAAGATAAGAGAAGTCTGACTTATAGTCAAGAAAGGCTCCAACATTTGAAATTTGAATTGTTGGTTGTCCTTGACTAATGTTGGCTGCCACTCTTCCTTTGAATTAGGTGCTAACTGATGGAACAATTGAATACTCAACTTGCTGGGCGAGCTCATTTGAAAATCCCTTAAAAAAGGTTGAAACTGGAAGTTACAAGCTGCCAATTGTCTTAAAACTCCCCTTGGTTGATGAGTCGGCCTTTGAGCCCCTCAAAACAGGTATAAAGTTGTTTTTATGGCCTTAAAATCCCCTAAAATTGTGGGATTTTAATCTTGGACGACCCTTTTGACTTGAATTTTGAATTATGAGCTTGATGACATCAATAATTGGTTTGAATTCAAAATTCAAATACTCTTGAAAATTGTACTACTGAATGTCTTTGATGAAGCTGAGTTGTCTCCTTTATGAGACTCTATGAATGGACTTCTTCATTCTTTGTTTTAATCTTTATTTGCTCTTCAAGATCTTAGACCTTTATCACTACCACTGACTATGAAAGTGCCTACTTGGATGGGAGTGTATCATGAACTTTCATAATCTGACCTTAACTTTCCAACTCTCATCAATTCATAAAAGCATTATGACTGTGCAAACTAATATTTTGGTTCCTTTATGAATTGGTAAATTGTCCTTGGGTGTTTTAAGAGAATTGGGGCCTGTACCCTCATATAGAGCTATCCTTTGTTGGTTGGTCTTTGACTACCATGATAGTACTATCTCCTTAGTGGACTGCTAATGATAGCTATTTCACTGTCCCTTTTGTATACTTTTGTTCCTTGAGAAATCTCAACCTTTTATGAATGCCTTCTTACTGATATTTACCCTCTAAAGCAAGGTAACAAGGACTGATATTTTCTTTGGTTTTGTCCTTCTTATGAAACCTTCTCTTGACAGTGACTTGTCATTGCATAATAGGTCTTTTCACTGCTTCTTTTATTACAGACTATCTTTATGCTGCAACATCTAACATGGAGGCCTTTTTACCTTCACTGTCTCTCTTTAGGGCTGATATCTTATTCTATGTGGTTGATCTTCTAATCTATGTGGCTATTTTTAGATCTTAGAAGACTACATACTCTTCATTCTTGAAGGCACTTCTTCCTTTCTGTCAAAGGGTTGCTTCTCCTGACTTCTAGGATTGTCATAACAATCATGACTCGCTCAGTTTTTCTTTATTATAAATAATTTGAAAATGTCGTTATTCTTTGAGTTGTATTTTAACACTGATATGAGTTCAAATTGCAAAAATGAGGGCTCTGACTGTGTTTGTGACTGTAACTTGCTCAAGAGGCCTAATCTCTATTTAATGTGCTTGGTAGCCTTCAAAACTCCTAGCTTGAAAAGACTGCTCTTTTCTCTTACACCTTTGATATTAATACTTTACTGAGACTTCTCTTAATCAATGAGAAAATTATTTTTCTCAGATCAGATGGTGTCTGCCTTATCTTCTCTCTATGCAAATTCATTAATGCTTTCATCATGTAACCCTATCTTCTAGGCTGCTAGGTTGTTATCTCTGCTATGAGAGATACTGATATACTGCAATTATGTTCTCCTTACCATTGATATCATGTCTTAACTGCTTTAGGGAGTACCCTTGGTGACTGCTCTGTTCTATCTTTGGCTTTCACTCAATGGCACTAAGATCTCCTTTCAAGGATTGCGCTACCTAATGGCCCTTTAAAGACTTTTGAGATTCCCGTGCTTACAAATCTGAGACTCCTTCATTTGACTGCTATCTCATCAATGCTATTGACTGCTCTGAACCCACTGCTTTGATAATATATTGGCCTTCTTGTGCCTTGATTGCCAAAGACATCACTCCATGTGTGATTGTCAACTCTTGTCTTGATCTTGATGGCTTTTATCCATGGCTGTTCATATGCCTTCTATGATCTTTTATTCACTATCATGTGTTAGCTGCACCGATCATTTTTTGAGCTATGGGTATGGTTGCTCCACATTGTTCTAAACCCGTCACAACTTTCTACATGGACCGTTCATTTTGAGCATTGATCTTGGTCATTGTTCTTTGTGTGATTGTATTCACCATCATCCTTACTGTATTGTGATGCCTTGAAGGTCATGATCTTGTGGATAGAGTGACAACACTGTCAGCTGGAAATCTCTCCGTGAAACTGCTCCTTGAGGTTATCATTGTGATTTTGGCATGATGAGTGTTAAGGGTTGTTGTTACTACTATCATGATTTAGACAGCGACATCTTCAAGCACCTTGAAGTGCTCTGTGATATGGTAGCTATTTCTAAGAAGTTGCCAAGGAACTCTCTACCTTCTTTATTGTCCAATGACTACTAACTCCTTAGTATTGTCTCACATGTACTGTGACTGTGTTCCTTTGCAACTTCATTCCCATTGTAGCTTTCTCAATGCTATATTACTTTCCTCTTTGACTAGAACCTAATATTGACTCCATGGCTTACTTCAACGATCTTTGTAATCTTTTGAGGCTGCTTATGAATGCTTAAAGGCTACTCTTGAATGATTCCTCACACAACATTTGATGCTAATGAGTTCCTGTGAACTACTATTATTTCTTTAATCCTGCAGACACTTCGTATACAAAACATCATTAAGACTATTGTTTAGGCTTCAATACTATATTTTTTTATTTTACCAACTAGCTATTATGATTGTCCTAATCATGTTTCTTCATGATTTTCATTAATAGAGGACTAATGACCGTGTTTGTTATGGATGGGATGAGAACAAACAAAATAACTGCCCTTTCCATCATTTGCCCACTGTGAAAAGCTATTGGTCGGATTATGATATGACTACCCAATCTTCTCTTTGGATTGAATATTACATTGTGTACCCATGAAAAAGTGATTGCATTGTTTGTTCTTTGCATTCAAATACCTCTAATGCCAATGTGAAGGTCTTTGTTCTTCATGGTGGTGACTACTATCAAGGCTTCCTTTTATTGTTAAATCACTAAGAATTCTACACTTTGAAGGGTTGAAATTAGTCATTGGTTATATATGATGGCTGTCCTCCATACCTTAGGTCTGAAACCCTAGGGTGCTCTGAGATAACACCCACTGTTATGAAAGTTGAATGACTATTCTTATTGATTATGCTAGGGACTAGGTCTGCAACCGTACCCTTATCAACCATTGTGATAAACTCCCTTGATTGAGACACGTCTTTATTGTTCTTATTGATTGCTTAAGAGCTCCTTGGGTCACAAACACATCACTGTAACTTATTCACTGTTTCTTGAATAAAACAATAATCATGATTTTTACTGCTCCCTACACTATCCTTTGTGAAGTACAAAGACTGCTAAGAGGGCTGCTATGTTTTGATTATGGTGTAATGCATCAATGGGAGATAATGAGTTTGTAAACTTCTTTGCCACACCATAACCTTTTCTTGTCAGTAATAAATCTCAACCAAAGAGAGCAAAAACTTAAAGAAGAAAAGATGCAACATTGGAGAGATATGCAGATAATCATCAAAACAATGAAAACATAGGTATATCTCATCAAACAATGGTTTCATTCCCATAGAGAAAGATAATCTGAAGGAGAACTAAAAAATCTCATCAATATACTGAAACACGTGGGTTTAGCTTGAAACCACCTTTGGCTTTTGACACATCCCCTCAAAAACTTAAATTGTGGCTCAACTCTTTCTATTCTGCTCCTTAGAATGCACCAAGATGATGTCATCTGCTGTTGTAGATCTTTGGCAACTATTCATGTTGTTGCTTTATGAGAGAAATGAGGGCCAATTGCACAAATCTGCTCCATGTTTGATGACAAGAACTGAAATAGTAAATTAGGGCTTTTGCAGCCAAAACTCAAGCTTTGACGTTGAGAAAGGAATTTACCTTCCCTCCAAAATGATTTCAATCATTTGACCCCTTAACCATGTAAAAACATGTATAATATGAGTCTTTTTCAAAGACAAATATGAAATTAAGTCTCCTTAAGATTTTTATGACAAGTTTATAAAAAATGAAGGCTTTTGATAAAAAATATTATTTTCTTTCAAACTGACTCAGAAACCATTATAAATATAAGACCAAAGTGAAGTTTGAAATTATACACGCAAACCCTACATGCACAATTGACAAAAAAAATGTAAATTGGATAACATTTTGGCGACTTAGGGGTATTTTACTTGCTAAATGCATTATGACCAGTAGCCTGAGACTATCCATTGGGCACAAAGTCTCAAGAACTCAAAAATTAGACTTGACAGAACCAAGACCCTGCTATTAGAAACATGGAATGACACTCTTAAAACTCAGACCAGATTGCTGCAAACTCAAACCTGACTGAATACTTCTCATGAGCTTCTGAGAACCTGAAACAGTTGCACCTAACCCATTGGAAAACCTGAAAACTTGTACACAAGAACTTGGAGGAATGAAAGCTAGACACTAACATGACTGAAACAAGATGATACAACACCTTATTAGAAAGGAAAACTAATCTACTCCTAAGCTAATTGACAAAATGATGACTCAAACAAAACCATTCACTAGTTTTGAAAAATAACTACCCTTTCTTCTCAACTTTGGCTGAATTAAATGCTTATAGGCAATTGGGAAGAAATGGAAGATGATTGGAAACACAAGAAAATGTTGCAACACATCTTGAAGAACATAAACAAGATCAAATACACCTTAAATCTGATCAAACATATTGCTGGTCCGCAATGCATATGTAGGTTTGATTTGTTGTTCTGCATCATCGGGCTTATCATTGGACCTTGTCTTGGAGAGATACTTGATTGGGAAACCTTTAGAAATGTTCATTCTTGAACTCTCTCCACTCGCTTCTTGTTGGTCAACTATCTCCTCAACCATAATCTGATTATGCTGATCAAAAAATCCTGCTCTTAAAAGAACTAACTTTTCATCAAGTTTAGAACAAAAGACATCTATGATATTTGAGGACATGTATTCATCTAAATCATGATCAACTTATTCTTCCACAATAGGTTCTACCTCCACCTTATGGTGGCTCTCAAAACACATACCTTCAAAAGCCAAACCTTGTTCTTCACCTTGTTTAGTGAGACTATAGTTTTGTTGCAAATCAACCTTTTGACTATCTAAAACATAACTACCTTCTTTTATTTCTTGTTGGATTTGCACTTTATCTAGATGATTATCATCTCCATGCTGCTGAAAACTAGAAATTGATGTTAGTACAACTATGCTTTCAACCTCATCATTAAAAAATAAGGGAAATTCTTCAAATAAATCAATTGAAACTTGAACTTTAACACCCTTTCCTATCTCTACATCCTACTAATCCTTATATACTTCAACAAATGATTGGTTGGCATCTAAACTTGATACAAAAACTTCAAGATCATTCCAAAACAAGTCTTCATCATCTTCTTCTTCATGCTTCTAAAGAACTCGATTTTCCATTGATGTATGCACAATTCCTTCATCTTGATCCTAAAAGCAAGGAAGTTCATCAGTTATGAAAATGAAAATTTCAACATCATTACCTTCATCTTGTTGTCCCAACTGATTTGCTGGCATTGAAATGTGTACAACCTCTTTCTCTTCAACATAGTCCAATGCTCCATTTTCTTGCTATTATGAGTTACATTTGGACCATTTTCAACAGAAATAAGAAGATCATTAGCAAAAGCAATGGAAGATCCATCTTGATAAGTCTTCTCTTGTTCAATATTTTGCTACTGCAATTGATGACACCTTATAGATAAATGCAAAGGATGTACATTTCTAATCTTCTCCTAGAGAATTAATCTATCTTGATCAATGGGCTGCTCTTCTTCTGCAATGATTGCTTTTTCAAGATTTGTTTCAAACTGTGACCTTTGTGTCTCTAACCCTTGATCATAAAGGTAAGTCTGTTTAGCCAACTCCTACTGCTCAAGAACCTGATTGTCTTGAGAAATCAAAATGTGGTTGGGTCATTTTATGGATGGGTTAATTGTATGAAGGGGAAGAAAGCTGATTGGAGATACTTCTTTGAGGTTCTTGAGGTATACACTGATCTTGCACATAGGGTGCATCTTCTATAAAGCATAATATATTGATGTTGGCAATATTGCATTATAACAGACAATGAAAGATTGTTGGCATTTCTTAAGGATATTGAGAAGGTTGTTGATGATTATGGATATAACTGATTAAAGATGTTTTACTATCTTGATATTATTATTTTGTCATTGATGTCAAGAAATTGATTTTCTAATTCAGTATGATGTTGCCATATCCTGAGAAGTATGATATGAAGATTATAAAGATGTCGGTAAAAGACACAGGAAAGAATATGATGAATAAGGTATTCAATGGGCAACTACTACCGAGTCAGACAATGATGAGATCATGATGTTTTAGATTGTTTTAACATCATACATATGTTGTAAATTGTAAAGGTTAATACTATACTATGTTATCAAGCAAAGAACCTAGTCAGTAAAACCCTAAGGAACCTAGTCGGTAAACCCTAAGGTTATCACATCGGTTAATGAAGGTGGAATGTCTACCGAGTGGAGTTTAGTATTCACCGAGTTGTTACCGAGTTGTAACCGAGCTATAACAGAATGCATTAAATGTTTACATGCGGTATTTAATGAAGGAAGCTGATGAGCTGGAGTGGATTAAATGATTGGTAAGTCATGGAAGAAGTTTGTTAATGAATCTAAGGCAAAGGAAAGTCAGCATGAAGATCTACAACTTAGATTGAACCGCAATACCCTGGCACAAGTTCCAAGACTATTATGCAAGTTCCAAGGCAGGGTAAAACGTTTTCAGATCGAAAGATGCATTGAACCTGGACAAGATCGAAGATCTGATGGCTATGATTGATCATGGGAAATTTGATCAAGGAGATTAAGCGGTTACCTAATTGTTTATAAATAGGAAACTGTTGATAAACAATGTATTCGGGCTAGTGTATGCACAGGGATGCTACATAGTGATTACCGAGCACAGAAGCTTGAAGACCTGTTAGAATAACAGAGTATAGAAGCCTAGTAGATAGACAAGATTAGTTCTATGTCTAGATTGTATTGAACAAATAGGAACCTGCTTTAGCATTTTAGATGTGAAGTTGCAGATAGATTTTTATTACTGTTATTTTGTGAAAGTGACAGAAAATCTCTTAACCAAGTGGACTTAATAGTCTTATATGTAAACCCTCTAGCAAGGTGACATTCTGATTGAATGTTTGAAATCAATAACAAGGTCACTTCTAACAAAGTGAAGATCCTAACAGATCTGAGGGAAATCCCTTAACTGGGTCACATCTAGCAATGTGTTTGTAATCTTTAACAAGATTTGCTTTTAACCGAGCATACTCTAGAAGAGTATATTTCTTAGTGGGTCCAAAACCCCACAATGGTTTTTCCCTATTTGGGTTTCCATGTTAAATCTGGTGTTATGAGGTTTATATTGTTCATATGCTTTTGAGTTTGCATGTTTAACAGTTTTGGTTATAATACTGATATATATGTTACCGAGGTTGAATCTAGTGTTTTTATGGATGATTAAGTTTGTATGATTCACCCCCCCTCTCATCTTGTTGGCTATTGGATCTGTACTTATATTAAGTATCAGAACTATCAATTGGTATCAGAGCTTTGGACTCAGGAAGGAAATTTTAAAGGCACTTGAGTTAAAGATCCAAAGATGTATAAAAGGGATGCACCAAAGCTGAACAAGTCAAGTTTCTCTACATGGCAGAAAAGGATGAAGCTACACCTATCAGGAGTTGGAGAATATGCTGTATACTATCTGGAGAATGATTTTGTTACACCAAGCACCTATCCATTGACTATGGAAGAGATAAAGGCAAAGCAAGAACATATTCAAGCAATGATTGAAATAACATCTGCATTGACCAATTCAGAGTTTAATGATCTAGAAGGCTGCAATGATGCAAAGGCAATGTGGGATAAGCTCATATCAGTATATGGAGGAGATGAACATGTTCAAAGAGAAAAAGTAGATAGTCTGAGAGGACAACTTGAATCTATGAGGATGAATGAAGGTGAGAACATAACTTAGTATAGTACAAGACTAAAGGAGATTGTCAATCAAATCAAAGGAGTAGGTGGAACTATTGAAGAAAAGGATATAACAAGTAAGTTGTTAAGAACCCTTCTACCAGCTTATGCAATTCGAGTTTCTGCAATCAATGAATTGAGGTCTGTACCTAATATGCCAGTTTCTTTGGATGCTACTATTGGTAAGCTACATGCATTTGAGTTAAGTAATTTTGA
This sequence comes from Cryptomeria japonica, assembly GCF_030272615.1. Lineage (NCBI taxonomy): Eukaryota > Viridiplantae > Streptophyta > Pinopsida > Cupressales > Cupressaceae > Cryptomeria > Cryptomeria japonica. Next base: position 376,657,673 of record NC_081409.1, read on the forward strand.
TAACAGTGGATCTTCGGTAAATAAAGTTGAATCTGCATTTAGTTCTTTTCATCTTGATGAATCTAATGATTACAATGAAAGAAAGTATAAGTACTCTGAAGGAGATCACAATGGAGCAAGTGAAAGATTTCAGAAGAACATGGAAGAAGTACACAAACTGTATGAAGAAATCAGAAAGCAAGAAGTATTTGAAGCACTATTAGCCAAAAGGTTACCGAGAGGCAAAGGTAAGTATAAAGGAAAACTACCTTTGAAATGTTTCAATTGTGATAAGATAGGACATATGGCTTCTAATTGTCCCAAAGATTTTACTGAAAAGAGAGATTACTGAGATGACAGAAAGAAAGATAACCATTACAGAGGACACCAAGACTTCAGTAGAAGAGATAGAAAGACATGCTTAATAGCTGATGAGGAATCTAATGATGATAAATCAGATGAGACTGATATAGAGGAAGTTGCTCTTGATGAGCCAACTCTTCTTTCTCATGGAGATAAGCTTGATAAGACCATTCTTCTCGTTTCAACTCAAGCTCTCTTTGTCTATCAATCTCATCAATTTGGCTTTGAAAGTGTCCAACCATATCTTTTAGATTCACTGAATTGGTACCCTGAAGTTGAGTACTCTCATATTTAGGCTGCCAAGGGGCTTGACCAGGGATGGGTGGGTGGTAGGCATATTGAGTATGTTGGTTATCTACTGTTAACGAGTTATTTGGGTAAAAACCAACATTTTGGTTGGTTGGATATGGCTGGTAAGATGGTGTATGAGCAACATTCTCATGATATGGTGGTGGGTATAGATATTGGCCACAAAAATTTGACATCTTCAAACATATAAAGAGATGGAAATTAGGATGGAAGAATTGATTTTAAAGAATATACTAGTACTTGATCTTTGAAATCGGATTTGAACCTTGAGTCACTAGGTGTATGAGCAAATCTTACCTACAAAGGATGGAAACACTACTTCTCACACCAAAACAAAAACCAAGGTGGCCTTTTATGAACTAAAATAGTTCAACAGTCCCACCGGGCGTGCCAAAAACTATTATCATAGGGATTTGCACCCAATGCAAATATGAAAAATCTGCAATCCCGTGCAACGTGGGATTACTATCAGGCTGTGGGTATCCTATGACGAGAGTAGACCTCCAGATTATGGGTTGGCTCCCTTTAGATATCCTAAAATTAATGACTTGATATGGAAAAGGATAAGAAGGATGATTTAGAAATGAACTATTGCTACTAATAGGTGATTGCACCAATGACTGAAAATGATTTGATATGTTGTCAAACTCACAAAAATGCTAAACTATGAAGCTAAATCAGCTCACAATCCAACTACACATGCCTGTAAAAATGTTCATATGAAAGGTTTTCTGATTTTTTGATGAGTGTTTGTAGGAACACACCAATTTTCCACAACTTGCATACATCAAAACATGAAAGCTCATTCAAAGACGTTCACCATACATGCTTCTCTTGAACTAAACATTGAAATAATTGTACAAAAAAATAAAGGATTTTGAGAAAAAATCACAATATTTTCATCATTCTATTCACATACAATAACTGGAGAACAAGAGAATTGGAAAGGAACTCAGCTTCTTTATTGAACAATAGGAGTCATTTTCGTGACAAGTCTAAAAATGCTTACAAAATAATTGAATTACTCATAAGGAATGAGTTACAAAATCCCAACTTGCTGCTACAACAAAGAAAAGATTGAGAAATAAAGAAAGAAGAGAGGGGGTAGTCAACATGAAGTCTGAAAGAGACCCAAAGATTGAAATTCGAATTTTGGAGCCTCTTTTCAATATAAGTCTATCTTCTTCTCTCTTCTTTCTCTAGTTCTCAGTCTTTTCTTTGTTGTAGTAGCAAGTTGGGATTTTGTAACTCATTCCTTATGAGTAATTTAGTTATTTTGTAAGCATTTTCAGACTTGTCATGAAAATGACTCCTGTTGTTCAATAAAGAAGCCAAGTTCTTTTCCAATTCTCTTGTTGTCCAATTATTGTATGTGAATAGAATGATGAAAATATTGTGATTGTTTCTCAAAATTCTTTATTGTTTGTACAATTCCTTCAATGGTTGGTTCAAGAGAAACATGTATGGTGCATGTCTTTGAATGAGCTTTCATATTTTGATGTATGCAAGTTGTGAAACATTGGTGTGTTCCTACAAACAATCATCAAAAAATAAGAAAACCTTTCATATGAAACATTTTTGCAAGCATGTGTAGCTCGATTGTGAGCTGATTTAGCTTCATAGTTGAGCAGTTTTGTGAGTTTGATAGCATATCAAGTCATTTTCAGTTATTGGTGCAATCATCTATTGGCAGCAGTAGTTCATTTCTAAATCATCCTTCTTATCTTTTTCCCTATCAAGTCATTAGTTTTAGGATATCTAAAGGGAGCCAACCCATAATCTGGAGGTCTACTCTCGTCATAGGATACCCACAACCTAAGAGTATTCCCACGTTGTACAAGATTGCAGATTTTCCATATTTGCATCGGGTGCAAATCCCTGTGACAATAGAAACTTGTTCCTCCTTAGAACCCTAAGTCTTTCTTCAATACCTCATCTGAGTATTTATTATTATACTTCATCTATAACTCCATATATCCTCTTACGAAGGGGGATACTATTTGATTTGTTAAATGGCCAATGCTGTCCATATTTGAATTTAGCTAAATTGACCTCCATTGTACCTTCTTTCAAAAATTTAAAAAACTTGTATTTGGATACCTCCATTGTCAAGGTGACTTGTATAGAAACATCATGGAACACGAGTCTTCCAAAAGACTTAATAAGTGCTCTCCCTAAGCCTTGGAAATTTTCCTTATTTTTAGACTTCCAAATGGACCATAAAATTTTAGAAGAAAGAAGAAGCTAAAACAAATTGTAGGATCTATTTAAACCATTTACAGTACCAACAAGAATTTATTTCCTTTTGACCCTACCTTTATCACCCTAACTCTCCAATTAAACACAAAAACAATTCCAAAATTCTTTATAAAAAATACACTAAAAAAATGTGTTTAACAATTTTAGGAGTTTTCTTGAAAAATGGGTCTTTTGCCATTACAATAACAAAAAGAACTAGTTTAATGGAGCACATGCGCAAAGGAGGAGCTAGGGATTTTGGTGGAGAGGTAGACACTGGAGATGATGGAGATCTAGATGAAAAATATTATGTTTGGCATTCCCCTGCGTTGGTGGGTTCCATTCTTCCTTCAGGATATGCTATGGGTGGCGGCCCTTTGGTCGTGGATAGGGATGTGGTGTTCTCGGGGGTTATTACCCTAGTTTTTTGAAGATGGTGATTGTAGATCCTTGTGTTGGGGTTTTCTTGGCCCTCTTTATTTGTGTTCTTGGGCATCCTCTTGGGAGTTGTTGGTCTTGCCTCATTGCCTTGCTCAGTGGGTGTTGTGGTACCTTTGGTTCCCTTTCTGGTCATTGCTTTAGTGAGGGTTCTTCTTATGGTTGCATTTTGAATCAATTCTTTGTTGGAGTTTGCTTGCCTATGCCTCTTGACCTTGACATCTATTCAAATTCCAATGGAGTTTTTATTTTTCTTGCTCTGTGGACCTTGTGGTTCTCTGATTCTATCTTTTTCATGAGGGGTTTTGTTGTTGCTTTGGCTCTCATCTTACTCTTCTTCTCAACCTATTCTATTGAGGTGAATAACTCTTTTATTGAGGGGAATAATGGTTGGTTGGGTGATGTTGGATGGAGTTTTTTGGGGGCTCTTGTTGCCCTGCTTCTTGAGGTTGGATGTCTAACTATTTTCATCTCCTTGCTTTTGGGTCTCTGTCACTTTTCTCCTATGGAGGTGGAGACTATGGTGGGGTTCACTTGTTGGGAGTATGATTGGTTTTGTGCCTCATTCTCTTCTTATGGTTTTGGGAGCCTTTCTAAAACACAATATTCCAACAAAATGGAGTTGTTTTGATCCTCTATCTTTGGATCTTGTGGGGTTGAATAGTGTTTGGCATGCTCAGATGGTGGTCAGTTTATTTTCAACTCCTATTGAGGCGGTTCCTTTTCCTATTGAGGTGGAGAGAATTTGTGTTGGAAGGGAGCTGACTTTCAGATGGATTGTCTTTGCTGGCTTCAACATAATAGTTTTAGGAGCCATTTCAAAACCCAATATGAAGGTTTAGGGAGCCTTTCAAAACCCCTTGGTTCCAAATCGCTCCTTTACACTTTTCTTCTAGGATCTGGATGTTATGGTGTTGGGATCTTTGCTAGAAAATGTTTAGATTATGGGTGGTTGGAAAAACCCTTGGTATTTGTTGTAGTTTAAAGGAGCCTTGATAAAACCTTTAGATTTTCTTGTTTTAACATCTTTTGGTTCTGTTTGAGTATGGATTTGGCCTACTTCTTTTTTCAGCTAGTTTTTCAATGATTTTACCTTGTTGATTAGGCTGAGGTTGGGCTATTGATTATCTATGTTGTATCTTTTGGCAACATTCTACTTTGGGCTCCAGATCCTTGCAAAATCCGAGGCTTTCAGGTCCCTTCAAAACCTATTGTAAGGGGTTTTGGGTCCCCTCAAAACCTATTTGATCCTTAATCAAAAATAATTTTAGGATTTTTGTAAAGATAACACACATTTACACTTAAAGATGCCACATTACAAGATACTTTCTGAAGAATAAAAGGCCATTTGAAGAAAGCCTTTTTGGGCTCTAGAACATTATCTCATATAAAAGTAAATAAAGTAGACCACTATTTATCATGTATATCAATATTCTAGCTACTGTTAGGATATGAAGTCATACAATTAGAACCATTTAACATTTTCTATGTATTTTTAGCTTGCACATTCTGAAGATTAGAACAATTAGCCCATTCAAGAAGAGAAACAAAATCAGTATTAGGAGCACGTCAAATAAGAAAAAAGATGATTATGTATACCTCCCTAAGAATAAAATATGTTCTCCAGTTGGATGGAGGTAAATAAAAATTAGTACTAGTGAAGCCCAAGATCTCAAGTGGCCATTACATATATGACCTCCTCAAAACACTTAATACCCTTCATGGACTGAGATCTTGAAGAACATTCTTGTAATAAAGCAAGGGGTTTCCCATTATGCTTTAGGTTCAACCAAATCAATCTAAGGAGTAGTTTTTGTTATTATTATAGTCTAAAAAAATCACAATTAATGATTTTGATTCTAATTAACTCAACTCCCATGCTTTCCGTAAGCTTATAGAGGTTACAAAGAATTTGCTAGGCAAAAGGTCCTAGAAGGTAAGTTATTTAAAAGTCTTAGATTTATTGGGGACAAGTAACTAAATAGTTTTTTTAATTAGAACCTTCCATGGTTCATTAACCTTTAATGATTTAATCATCCATTTGATAGTTAGTGCTATGCCATGTTTTCTAAGGTATTTGTCATAAACCACTTTGTCTTCTCAAGACAACACCAATCCCACCTAACTGTGTGTCTTTTCTTTTTATCCTTGATGGGACCTCAAAAATATTGCCAAATTTCAAGGGCACAAGTTGAAAATTTTTCTTATGACACTCAAAAGTGCCACTACAGAATCAATCTGAGTGGCTCACTTTGAAAGCCTATATTTTTGCACCCATGGATTTTCATGAAAATTCACTTTGGGGAAGTATTGAGAACTTGTCAGAGATAGCATATACCTATTTGCAACCTCCCGTGACCAGTTTTGATAAATTTTTTATTCCCTTGTTTGGAGGTTCAGAGGTAGGTTTGTTGTTGCACACTGTCAAACTATTTTGAGTAAGCCATCTTTGAGGGGTTGTATTTTTACACCAGTTGAATGTCATGTCAATCATGATGGACTTGAAAAGAACTGAGGGGGGGGGGGGGTGAATCAGTGACACTAAAAATAAAACTACCTCAAACACTAATCGATAGATGAACTTAACAAAGCTTTTAAACACAATGCATGCAATCCAAAATGATATAACATCCATAAAAAGTAAAGCATCCACCATAACACAAGTGTTTGTACGTGGAAAACCCAAATAGGTAAAAACCACGGTGAGATGGAACTCACAAGTTAACTATCTACAGTAATAGATAACTGACCAGTTAAGGTCTACAAAGTGCTCTGCTAGGAGCGAATCTTGTTAGAGATCCCAAAGCTTGATTAGAAGCTTGTACCCTATTAAAGGTAGTACCCTGTTAGGAGTAACCTTAGTGGAGGATTTTTGAATCCAAACTAATGGATCACTCTGTTAAAAGATTTATACATTGAATCTTGTTAGAGCTTACCCGGTTAGGGGATTTGATTCTGTTGTAATGATTAGAAAAAAACAAGAATGTTTTGATCTATTCTGAGTAGCACAATACTTGCTTAATCAGACCCTTCTAAACATATTTAACACTTCTCTTCTGCATACTCTACAACTTAACTCTTTTTCCTTTCGCACATAACATAACACTTTTCACTATATCAAATAATTCATTGCAATGTCAATATATAGACCTTATGATTTCATGTCGGCCTTAAGAAATCATAACACAATTTCCTAGGTGCAGTGTATTTGGACAAGTGATCATAACTCATCACAAAAATTGCCACCAAGTAGTTGGTGCAAGTAACTTATCACGAAATGTGGCAACTCATCACAAAATTACCAAATACCGGTTGGAATAAAACATATGAACCGTTGTCCTTAGATCTCCACTTGATCTCCATATTGATCTTCATCTTGATACCAACTTAGTATAATCACAGACTATCTCTTATGCACGTACTGGTTGACTCAAAGTACCGGTTAGAGTAAACCTCTTGGTATAACCTCTAACATACCGGTTGACAGAGTAAACAATTGAAGTTACACCGATAGTCAATATAATCATATGTGTGTGTGAGAGTGTTTCATCAATGACAACAAATGACGAATACATCACGATCATCATCAAGCCAACAATCTCCCCCTTTGGCATTGATGGCAACACTTAGAAAATTTTACAGTAATACTGCTAAGTGTGCATACACAACAAAATTTACTCATTTACTCACGCTCCCCCTTAATGCATTTATTATACAAAATTTTCAAAAACACACATACATATTTCTACTTCCCCTTTGACAACAATGCCAAATTGAAAAGGCAATATATATATATATATAGAAAATTTGTATCAAAGTGTTCAACACATACAACAATAACTTAAAAGTTCATGCATTAGCTAATCTCATAAAAATATCAGTGTAGCTCTTCTTCATCTGTGACAAAGAATTTTCCCATGATTCCAATATTTTATCAGTATAATCAAATATAGACAACAACTATGAATGAAATTCTTCCATTGAGTCCAGTGTGCAGGTTTCAGGGGTTGCAAGAATAGCTTTTGCATTGGATTGGGCTCTCTAAAGTATGTCTTCCTATGATTTGAGCTGACTTTTGAGTCCTTTAAGAGATCAGAATCTCTTTGCCTTCTCATTATCATAGATGCTTAGTCTATTATGCAAATCATCTACAGATTTGTTAAAGGCAAGTATAGAGTCCTGGAGTGGGACATATGCCTTGCATATCCTTTCCAGTTCTTGCTTTGTTTCAATTTGACTTTTTGAAATGTCAGAATAAAAGAAAGTAACATTGGAGGTAGAAGCAAGATACTTTCCTCCTATTTCAATAGCTTTACTCAACACTTTTATTGTGTGATAGAGCCATTTTGCCACTATCAATATCCTTTGCCATTTTTTCTCCATATTTCTTCTTGTGATCCTTTTCAGCATACAATTGAGCAGCATCTTCTAGTGACTTGATTTGATCAGATGCATTTGCAACTAGCTGACCAAGTTGCTAATAGGTGTAGATAGATGTGTTGTAGATGTTTCCGGTAGCAGACCAAATAAAATATCTACTGCAGTTTGAATTGTTTCAGCTTCAACCCTTTGCTCTTGCAATCTCTTCTTATGTGCTCTAGATTGTATGACATTTACAATCTTCATCATTTCTGATATGCTCAAATTTTTCATATTAGTAGGTCCTGAGATACTTAGAGAATCATCATTATCTTCTTCAAGTTGTTTCTGCTTTGCTGGTTCAGGGGATACAACCTTAATGATTGCTTTCTCTGTATTCTTCTTCATTTCCTTTTCAGAGGACTATGTGACAACAATTTCAGTAGGATCCTTCTGAATATATTGAATGATCGGTGGAGGTTGGGGTTTCTCTAGTTATTCTGTTGTTGGTGGATTGTCCACTTTTAGTTGAGTTTCCGATTGTTCAATTGAGATAGCCTGTACATCAGTGTTAGAAGGAGGCTCCATATTTGGTGCAGTGTTATCTCCAAATAGGTCAGCTGTGTCCTGAACATCATCAACAACATGAATAATGGACTCATCCTTTTTCTTGAGAGGATACACCTCATTAGGTTGAATAATCTTTTCTTCATCTATTTTCGGTCGAATAACATCATAAGCAACATTATCCTTATTCATAGAGGATTGGATGAGTTCTTCCATTCTTTTGATCTCATAGGCTATTTGATGAGTCATAGTTTCAACAATTGCCTTCTTTCCACTAAGTAACTTCAGTCTTCTTGCTTTGAATGTAAACTGAGATTTGTATCATGCAAATAAGGCACTAATATCATCTTTAGAAAATTCAGAGAAGTATTGTACAAATACCTCATCAATGATTTATTTTTCTAATTTAATAACTTCCTCCCATTTATTGAAAAGAATAGTGTACAAATAATTTGAGATATCATTTTCTAGTTCATGTGGATATCTACTATAATGACACAGATGAGTGATTACCTGTTGAATCACTTGCTCTTCCTCATTTTTAGTGAAGGAATCAAAATGTTCTTTTACATTGTCAAACCTATTCCTCCTTAGTGTCTTCATTGTTCTTTCAAAATGGATTTCTGGTTTGAAGGATGCTATATCAATAGGCACAGTTGCCTTTGGCACTTCCTTAACCTTCTTGGATAATGTGCCGGTTGTTTTTTCCTTCTTTGGTTCTTCATCAAAATCTGTTCTCTCAGACTCTGGTTGCAAAATTAATTTTCTGCCTCTCTTCTTTGTCTCCTTCTTAGTATATACTTTGGGTTCCGGTTCCTTTTTGGTTAGGACACTCTTGGTAACCCTAGTACTCTTTTTTGCTGGAGATGCTTCATCAGATTTTTTATTCTTTCCTCTTGTACTTTTAACAGGTGCAGTACTAGTTTGTGCAGGTGCATCTTGGACTGCCACAATGTGCAATTTTGCCTTGTTTTTGTCTTTAGGTGATGCCAATAGGGTATTAGCATAACCAACCAGTAGATCATAGTTTACCTCATAACTCATGTCTTCCATCTCTCCCTCTCTTGGCTCAATTGCTTGCATTAGGCAAAAATTAGTGGTAACGGTGAAGATTATATCATTTTCAAAGTTCTTTACCACTTCTTCTAGTAGTCTCATTCTCATACTCATTTTCTTTTGGAACTCGTTAAAATACTTGTCCATGGCAGCAGGGAAAGTATTTTTTATAGCCTTGATATTGTTCTTAATTTATGCCGAGAGCGGTGAGTCCTTTGACCACTCAATGTCTCCAATTTCTAGTAGAAAGTTCTAGAAATAGAATAATAATCTGACCAATAGCTGACCATACTTGAATTTTTGACTATTATCCTTTTTAACTGACTGCAAATTTTGAAATAATTTCTTTCTGATGGCTTCACAAAGATCATAATTTGCATTATCAACAATCATTCTATGAGCAGTATGAATTGCTGCAGGTGGAACACTATTAAGTCTACTAGAGTAAAATACTCAGTATCCTATTACCATTGCTGCTAGTTTCACTACATGGCCTCTAATATTGTTGATAGAAAAGATGCACTTATCAGAAGTAGAATCGGTTAAAGAGAATACCGTGTCTTTTGAAATTCTTCTGAAAATAGGTACTTCACCAGTTCAGAAATAACCAGTTACAACCTAAATGGCTTCCTTAGTTATTGTGTGAGTTCTCTCTAAATACATATTCTCTCCATGAACTCGACTCAAAATGATTTTGATATGCTCATCCTCAAAATCTTCAAGAAAGTAAGCGGCATTATGAAAACCCTTTTTCGAAAACCCTAGCATACTTTGTTTCAATCTTTCCATTCTTATCACAAAGTGATTTCAACTATGTATAAATGTATAGAGATCCTAAATTGTCTATCTTGCAGTCAATGTAGCTATACAAAACACCTTTGATCACAACTCCACTCAGAACTTGTGACAATGCATTATACGACATAGTTTGTTCTGCCTCTACTACTTCCATAGGCTCAGAAGTAATCATTAACCTCTCTACAGTCTTTGAAGTTGATGCCATTTCAGATGAAAAATATTCGAAGTAGTATGTTCAAAGAAATACCTTGTTTCACGCACGTTGCCCCGTTTACCAATTGAAATTCCCAAGTGCACACCAGTTCGACCTTCTGCAACCTTCAATTTAGCTTAATTTCACAAATCATGAAATAATTTAGCAATTAACAACAAAACAATCTTTCTTAGCTCAGCAAGCGCTCCAAATTTCTTTCTTGAATGCGTTAGGGTAAAAATGACAAATTAAAACTTGCTTTTATCCTTTTTACCTAGTGCATTAAGTGCTCGGCCGTTTAGGGTTACAAACTCTAATTTCACCGCTCAAGGGGAAAACCGGTTGGTAACATATTGACCAAAAGTTGTCAAAATTTCATGTTTCAAAATTCTTTTCCCGCTCATTTTTCTCAAGGGGTCCGGAGGTATTAAAAAGGCTTAAGTCATCGGTGCAGGGTTCTCTTCACTGGGTGAAGGAACAGTTTCTTCTCTAGGTGAGTCATCACTTTTCTTCTTCCAAATCCGATTCATTTCCTCTCTGGTTTCTTCAACATTAACTTTTTGCTTTCCTTTCTAATCCTTACAAGAATTGATCGGTTTTCTATTTCTGGATCTACAAAATTTTGCTAAGTGCCCCGGTTTGTTATAGTGATAACAAGCCATACCAGATGATCTCCAAGGTCCTGCAGTTCATAGCCACATGACCAAAGTTATTACAGATGGTGCAAATAACATTTGTTACCTTTTCCATCTCAAATGGACTAAACCGGTTGTCATAGGGTCTTTGCCAGTTCAGGTTTACCCGGTTGTCAAAATTCCTCATTCGGTCACCATTTGGTCTTGGATGCATGTGTGGTACAAGATTGTTTGCTCCATGTTGGTGTAAATAATTATTCATCTTGGATATTATTACACTTACTTAAGTTTACCTAGGAAATGCATTTCATAGTAGTTTGGGTATGAGACACTTGGGTGTTTGTGCCACATTGGGATAGTGTGTGTAGGAGAAATTCCACCTTTTGTGGTCTTATTTTGTTGTTATACTCCACATTCAGTGGGTGATCCACCTCATGTGGACTATTATATTATTTCTCCTACCTACCCACACCTATTTCCTACCTACCCTTGTTTCTTATCGAGCCACATGTCATGTTTGTGTGCTCACATATCCCTAGCCTTGCCTATATAAGCAAGCTCATCTACATTGTATGTAATTATGATTATTGATCATTTTCTATTGATGAGAATACAGTTTATTCTTGTCCTATATTGTGTCTCTATTTTGTACATTTCATTGAGCTCTTGATCTTGGCAAAATCTCACATGGTATCAGAGCCATTGGGGCTTCATTGATTTGTCTTGAAGAGGCAGATCTGAGGAGCAACATCTTTTGGAGGCGTCCTAAACCAGATCCAACCCCGCCATTGCATCCAGAAGGCCATTTCCATGAACTTTGGTTATAAAGTTGGCCTATTTTGGTGAGAAATTTTTTTTCGCCAATTTTGCTAGTATTGTACAGATTTCGAAATTTTTTTATTATAATTTTCGAAAAAAAAAAAATTATTTTCTGAAATTTTTTTTTGAAAAATTGAAAAAAAAAAAAAAAAAAAAAAAAAAAGCAATTGTTGGGGGGTCCACAGACCCCCCCCACCCCCGTGACCCCCGTATCGCAGAGTATTTGATTGCAGGTCTGGACCTGCCGCAGCTGCCACGACTCGTACTCGCAGACCGTCACCACCATCGCCGCGCCGGACGCTCCCGCCGGCCGCTCTGCATCTCCCACCGGCCCGCTCGGTTGCCCAAACCGCCGCTCGCCTACAGCACTGGTCCCGCCACCGCCGGCTCCTCCCGACATTGGCCCCTGGCTGCCGGTCTTCAACTCTCCGGCGATCATCCTGTCCACGCCGCCGGTCTCTCCTGCTCCGCCCGCGACCACCCAGACCGGAGGACCCGCGTCCGCCAGGTGGCAGGCAGCCACTGGCCTGCAAGCTAAACTGTACCTCCCGCTCACACAGTCAGCAATTTGTACACAGTGACACTTCACCGCCTGTGCCACGCAGACTTCCATACGCACTGTTAGACTGCCACGGCATCCGTACGGTATGACCTGCACAGTCACCTGCCACGTCATCAGTCCGTACAGTATGGACGCCCAGTCAGTAGAGAGGCAAAGTTTTTGCGATGGTCATACGGCCATCAAATTTAACATAGTGACTTGCTGACGTCAGTGCCACATCAGCATTTTTCAAAAATTTTGCAGGCCCCTCTCATTTGCATTTTTGATTTTGCAGTTCAACTTCAAATGGCCATATCTTACTCATTTTTGCTCCTTTTTTCGAGCAATTTTTTTTGAAATGGGCTAGAATTTCATGCTCTCTGTAGTAGTGAAGAAATTTTTTGATTTTGATGCACGGTTTTTTTAGAAAATGCAGTTTTTGGTGACTGTACCTGAATAATCCCAGTTTTTGCAACTTCAGAGGCTTCGTTTGGGGTCATATGACCTCCTTTTCAGGTGCCGTTTTTTTTTTTTTTTGAAAGTGCGTATTTTTTCATCTACTTTCACATGATGCTATCAGATTGATGCCATTGTAAGTAGAAATTGCACTTTCAGATTTTGGCCATTTTTGGCTCTCTTGATACTTGTATATTTGCTTGAATCTCAGTTAGATTCATTGCACTATTGATTGAAGTCTCTTGTATCTCATTTGAGAAGTTGTAAAATTTGCATCATAAGTCCACTTTGCCTTGTTTTGCAAGTGGCTCATTGTAATCGCACTAAGTATAAAGTGCCAAAATCATCACTTTGGGGGGGGTACTTTGATTGAGTGAATTTGGGGGGGTGTCTCTTGTGCTTTTGTGCTCTTGTGTTCTTTCCTTTTTGCTGCTATGGGTTCTTCTAAGTTTCCTCTCTTAACTCCTCATAATTATGCTACTTGGAAAATTGATGCATGGAGTAAACTTATGGAAAAAGGACTCACTCATTACATTGATGGAACTATTGTTGCTCCCACTGATCCTAAGGTTGATCCAATTGGTCACTTGGATTGGCTCACTAAAAATATCATGGCAATTGGTACCTTAAGAAAGTATGTATCAAAGGATCTCATTTTTCATATTGAGAAATGTACTCTAATCAAGGATGCTTGGCAAAAGTTTCAAGACTTGTATGGTCAAGTTGATGAGATTAGGGGATATCAAATTGATAGTGATCTCACCATGTTAGATCCCAAGAACTTTGATACTATACAAGATTATGTCACTAAGGCAAATGAGTTGAGGGCACAACTCAAAGATTGTGGCATTGATAAAAAGGATACTCAATTGATATTCAACTTGATAGGCAAGCTTCCACAAGAATATGCAGCATTTGTTTCTAGTTTCCAAACCCATAGGATGACAATGAGTTCAAGCTACAAAATTCCTACATTTGATGCTTTCAATGAAATGTTGATGATGGAACAAACTAAGTTGATAAGCATGGGCATTCTCAAGGCTTCTAAGTCTCAAGCATTAGTGGCAAATCAAGGGAACAAAGGAAATCAAGGAAAGGACAACTCAAACAAGAAGAAATGGCAATCAAAGCCTAAAGAAAAAGCAACATCTTTTCCACAACAAGGAGATTCATCCTCTTCCAAGAGAGATAATTCACCAAAGAGGGAGAGACCTACTTGTGCTTATTGTAAAAAGATTGGTCATGAGGAGCATCGTTGCCATTCTAAGAAGATTGATGAGCTCACACATATCATCAAAAAGCATAACATTGATTTGCCTAAAGTCTACAAGAAGGATGATTCATCAACTTCCACTTCCTCACATTCAAAAGGAAAAGGGCAAGCATTCATGGCTTCTACAAGTGGAAAGACTCACTCTTTTGGAACAAGAAAAGGAAAAGCTCTATGTGCTACTATCAGTCATGATTCAGAGAGATGGCTTCTAGATTCAAGGGCTTCTCATCATATGGCATCTTCGCAGTCTATGTTCTCTACATTTGAGCCTTGCACCATGCCACAGATTTTGATGGGCAATCATACATACATGGATGTGATTGGGAAAGGATCTATTGACATTGGGGATAACTCCTTCAATGATGTGTTGTGTGTACCCCACTTGACAAACAATCTCCTTTCTATCTATCAAATCACACATGGTGCAACTAAGAGAGTTGTGGAGTTCACACCTGACTCAGTTTTGATTAGAGACTTGGAGACTAGAGCTATCATTGCGACTGGGGTGGTTGATCATGCATCTTGGCTATACTCCTTTTCAGATTTTGTTGATGATGATGATTTCACATTTGATGATTCTACACATGATGATCACACTTCTTGTGATGGTTCAAATTTTGAGGAGAACTTTGGGCACTTGAACATGGGGATTCTCACATGTGACCCCATTCTTGAGCCTTGTACTTCATCTCCTCCTATTGATATCACATCACCTATTGCACCTGATGATGTAGATAGTGCAACAGTTTTGCCTTCATGTGATTCAGTGCAGCAGGATATTCATTGTCTTCCAGGTTCAGATTCATGGGATGATTACTTGACAAACATTGCAGATTTGGGAGACATCATTGATGACATTCATCTTCTCTTTGATGAAGGTGATCCTTCTTCGATTGTTGCGAGGGCACACTCTGACCCTCTTGTTCATTCTCTACATGATCATTCTTTTGAGGTTGACATGATTGTGGATACTTATGTACAACAGTTGGAGGAGGTATCTTTATGTTTTGAGGAGACATGTGAGTCTTTGGGACATGCTCTACATCCATCTCCACTAGATCTTGGAGTTCCTTTTTCAGCAGTGTGGCACAGTTTACCACCTTTGGAGGGGGTATCTTTCAGCATCGACATGGGGACACTTGAGCAGTTTTCAGAGATTCCTTTCATCATGAGTTTTCTTCATACATCTTCCCTTCATGATTGGGGAGATTTCATGGATACACCTTTGGTTTTGTTTCTTCCTAAGGGGAGGAATGTTGTTCGACGTTCATGGAGCAGTTTCTTCATACATCGAGCTTCTATCATTGGTGCAGGTTCCACATTGAGGGGGGGCTTCCTAGCTTCTCTTCTTCTCTCATATGGGGGGGATTTTTTCCTCACATGGGGTTTTGTTCTTCAAATTCTTCTATGAGAGTTCTCTTGTATGTTTTTCATCTCTCTTTTGGGGGAGGGTTTTTTCCCATTGGGTTTTTCTCTCTTTCCCCACTTTGTGAGAGATTTCATTGCATTGGTTTGCATGCATTTGCATTTGTACATGGGTACCTAACATGGCCTAGTAGCCGGGACCCATCTTGCATTCCTTAGTTGCATTGTAGACTTAAGTGCATTCCCCTAAGTTGCACTTAAGGGGGGGTGTTGGTGTAAATAATTATTCATCTTGGATATTATTACACTTACTTAAGTTTACTTAGGAAATGCATTTCATAGTAGTTTGGGTATGAGACACTTGGGTGTTTGTGCCACATTGGGATAGTGTGTGTAGGAGAAATTCCACCTTTTGTGGTCTTATTTTGTTGTTACACTCCACATTCAGTGGGTGATCCACCTCATGTGGACTATTATATTATTTCACCTACCTACCCTTGTTTCTTATTGAGCCACATGTCATGTTTGTGTGCTCACATATCCCTAGCCTTGCCTATATAAGAAAGCTCATCTACATTGTATGTAATTATGATTATTGATCATTTTCTATTGATGAGAATACAGTTTATTCTTGTCCTATATTGTGTCTCTATCTTGTACATTTCATTGAGCTCTTGATCTTGGCAAAATCTCACACTCCATATCTGCACTCAACAAATCTATGTGCATACATTCCACATGTGAAGGAATGACCTTCAAATTTCTTGGACACATACCTAGCATTAGTATTGTAACTTGCAATTCCGTTAGGTTTGTCTCTACAGGTATTTGTAGCGTGACCATGTTTATGACAAACAAAACAAACAGGTTTAAAGACCTTCTTAATGGTAGGCTTTTTTATCTTAGGAGCATATTTGTTCTTAGTAGCAGAGGATTCACCTTTTTCAGTTTTGTGAAAACCAAGTCCAGAGATATCACCCTTCATTCTTTGTGATTGAATTTGTTCTTCCAGCATGGTAGAACTTCTACTGAACTTCTCCAATTTCTCATTGGCTTCAGTAAGCTGTTTGATGAGATCTTCATTATGCTTTGACAGGTTCTCTCTCAGAGATGATGCCAGTTCAAGATCTAACTGTAGGTTCTCCTTTACTTCTCTTTCAACAATCAAACACTCATACATAGTGACACTTTCCCATTTGATCTTTGTGATCTCTTGATCTCTTTCCTTGATAAGATCTTCAACAGCTCTTCTGGCTTCCAATTCCCGACTCATGTGGATAGTGAGACCTTCTAGCTCTCTCCTTAGGTTCAGTTTCTCACTGTTTAACTTTTCAACTTCTTCTACTAAAGCATCAATATTGGCTTCATCTGAAGAACTATTATTATATATCTCTAATAGTTGTTCAGTTAGCTCTGTCCTTTTGACTTGTGAAGCTTTCAGTTTGACCCTAAGGGTTTCAAGTTCATTTCTGCTAGCTTCTATCTCTCTAGCCATCTCAAAGTAGCTCATGTCCCCCATGGTAGTTTCAAGGATCCCTTCTAAGTGATTAGGCTTCAAAGAAGTTAGTCTCTGATACCAATTGATGGACTTGAAAAACACCGAGAGGGGGGGCGGTGAATTAGTGACACTAAAAATAAAACTACTTCAAACACTAACCGGTAGATGATCTTAACAAAGCTTTTAAACATAATGCATGCAATCCAAAATGATATAACAACATCCATAAAAAGTAAAGCATCCACCATAACACAAGTGTTTGTACGTGGAAAACCCAAATAGGTAAAAACCACGGTGAGATGAAACTCACAAGTTAAGTATCTGTAGTAATAGATAACTGATCAGTTAAGGTCTACAAAGTGCTCTGCTAGGAGAGAATCTTGTTAGAGATCCCAAAGCTTGATTAGAATCTTGTACCCTATTAAAGGTAGTACCTTGTTAGGAGTAACCTCGGTGGAGGATTTCTGAATCCAAACTAATGGATCACCCTATTAAAGGATTTATACATTGAAGCTTGTTAGAGCTTACCCGGTTAGGAGATTTGATTCTGCTGTAATGGTTAGAAAACAACAAGAATGTTTTGATCTGTTCTGAGTAGCACAATACTTGCTTAATTAGATCCTTCTAAACATATTCAACACTACTCTTCTGCATACTCTACAACTTAACTCTTTTTCCTTTCGCACATAACATAACACTTTTCACTATATCAAATAATTCATTGCGATGTCAATATATAAACCTTATGGTTTCATGTCGGCCTTAAGAAATCATAACACAATTTTCTAGGTGCAGTATATCTGGACAAGTGATCATAACTCATCACAAAAATTTCCACCAAGCAGTCGGTGCAAGTAACTTATCATGAAATGTGGTAACTCATCACAAAATTACCAAATACCAGTTGGAACAATCAAATATCGGTTGGAATTAAACATATGAACCATTGTCCTTAGATCTTCGCTTGATCTCCATCTTGATCTTCATCTTGATGCCGACTTAGTATAATCACAGACTGTCTCTTATGCACATACCGGTTGACACAAAGTACCAATTAGAGATAAACATCTTGGTATAACCTCTAACATACCGGTTGATAGAGTAAACAATTGAAGTTGCACCGATAGTCAATATAATCATGTGTGTGTGAGAGTGTTTCATCAATGACAACAAATGATGAATACATCACAATCATCATCAAGCCAACAAACCAAACATTTTTTTATTGATTGTCTACATCTAAATCAATCCCCATGCCAGTCTTCATAGCCTTATGAATTCATTTGATAAGTTTTCTATGTCAAATCCATTTGCAAAATGACCAGATTTGTAGGATGAACAATGTGAAATTTGCAAAAGTAGCCCTACATTTAATTTTTTATTTATTAACCTATTGAATTGCATGAAAAAGTGAAAGTTTCCCATTATTTCATATATAATTATTTGCAACTTTGGCAGTTTGTAGGCCCCCAACATCTCATCTGATAATTTTTCAAGGCCAAATTCCAAATGAACTTTTTTAGAGTTTGAAAATCAGTGTTTCCAAAATTTTCAGAGAATGCAAGTTTGGGTGCTAATATTTTATACATATGATCAAATAAAAGCCAAGCCCTCTTGTGCACATGCTCATGGTATCCAAATGTACCAGTTTGCCAAGTGGTCACCCCTGAAATTGAGATCTTTTTTTTTTTTCAATTCAGTGATTGGATGGGTTTCAGAAGGATTTGGATTGTGCAGTTTTAGAAAACAATTGAGTAGGAAAATTTGAGGATTAAAAATTTTCACCTCAAATTTCATAATGAACATCTTTTTGATGTTCAGGATTCCTTGTATAACACTCTACAAGTATGCAAGTTTTAAGGACTTAGGGAAATGATTTGGTCAGTTTTTGAAGCCGATTTTGGTAGATACTCAGGTTGATTTGGTTAGAATTTAGAACTATTGAGCGTCAAGTTAAATTCTTGTCTGATCAAAATTTCGAGCTCGGGATGCAACCGGTTGAGGGATTAGAGCATCTTCACAGGCTAGTTGTTTAGAAACAATTTTTTTTTAGCCGAGTCCACCAGGGACCCGACTAAAGTTATGACCCACTAAGATAGATTAATTATTATTTGAAGAAATATTAGTTATTTAAATTATTATTGATTTAAATAATTACACGGTTAGCCCTGAATGATTAGTGAAGAAAAATAAAACATTGAAACAATATAAACGCTAGGGGCCATCTGCCAAAATACTTGAGACTTGACTTGCATTTGAATATCACAAGATTAATTATGGTCTATTCAAAGAAATTCTATTATTTAAATCATTTTTATTTAAATAATATTTGGTGAAAACAAATTTGAGGGGTAATTATTCCACTGCCATGATAAACTTTTGAGGGCATTTTCATAATGATCTAGCTTTAATATTTCCAATACCTTGGAAATGTGAGGGGCCCTTGGACCAGGGCATACAACAAATGAGGTGAAAGTTTTTACAAAATGCCGAGGAAGCATGGTAGTTAAATTAAATTTTAGAGACTTTATAAAAAGTCTGGCAAGCTTTTCCACCTCGCATCTTGCTAATGGAAACATAGAGAGGGGTGCAGGATAGCAGGGAATGGGGAGCGACTCTCCCCTCCACCCCATAGGAGTTTTTAAAATGATGGAAATCGGATGCAGGCCTACAGGGAGAAGAAAGGAAGTCTCTCCTGAACACCCTGCATGATTCTAAATGTAGCCACAAAAAGGGCTTGGGATAGTGGGATCGCCCAAACTTCACTATTTGAAAATTAGGGCAAGCTATAGTGAGGAGATAGAAGAGTGAGGCACAATGAAATGAGCATGGGATGCGAGAGTAAAAACCTAGTTTGAATTTGAAAAATTAAATCCAATTGACATGGAGTGAGAGATGATCATTGCAATGAGCAGAATAGGAAGCTAGAACCTTTGCACTGAAGGGGTATCCCACATAAAGTCGGTGAGAGAGTTGCAACGCCATTGTGTGATTCATGCTTTCTAGACTGGATTAGGGCAAAGTCACTGCTTGCTCTTTTGAAGATCCTTCACATTTGGAGATTGCGTCCAAGGAGCCGATGCATGTACATATGTTTCCCAGTAAAGCACAAATGCAGAAATGTGTTTGTTTCACTACAGGCTGGAAATTCCATTGGGAGGTGTTAAACACGAATTTATTATTGCTTGGTGCTAGTTGACATATATGTATATGCTATGATATCGTTCCACAAAATGATGTGAATGGATTATTGGGAAAGGTGTATTGTTGATCCTAAAATTATCTATAGGCAACATAGGTGATTTGTTGTTTGAAGTATTTGAAAAGAACACAGATTCAAAAGGAGGGTCACTATGCCTCCAGTGGCTATTTGGACATGTTCTCATAGTGCCTAAAAACAACCTTGCAAAGATCATAAAATGTTTGATTAGGTTTTATTGTGCCTATCTATGATATAGGACATTTCAACAATGATAGGATATGGGCAATGGTGGTAGTAAGATTGGAGCGATAAGTTTTTAGTGATAACTTTAGCATACAAGGATTTGTTTGATTTGCAATGTATAAGGCATGATGTGATACGATCAAACATTATTGTTGCTCGAACAATGAAAAAATTAGATATTGTGACTAGTATGATGGACCAAAACCCATGAAGGAAATGTGACGCATTCGATAATACGTAGATTCAAGGGTTGGATTCACAATGGTTGTGCAGGTGTGTTCTCTTGGTACCCAGGGGGTCACGTGGGAGATTGTAATGAAACAACTTTATATAATGATTTGCACTACTATAATGTTGCACTTGTGTGCTTCATGTAGTGGTGTGTTCTCTGAATGTCTATAGGCTTCATGTGCAGTGGTGAAGGGTTTTTTATTTTGGTTATTGCTTTCATTATTGTACATCGACAATCAAAATAGGTGTGCTAGTTTTGTTTTAAGGAGCTGAAGAAAGGGCGTCATGTATGATCAAGGCCCATCCTCATACTAATAGTGCCAAATAAAATGGAAGATGAGAGGTGTTCACAAGAAATTTAGTTCCAACAATCTGAGGATGGTAAAAACATGAGGACACAAAGTCAACACTGAATAACTAACATTATTGTAAAGGCAATGCAAAAGGGGGTGGAGGCTTAGCAATTGGACAAGGTAGATGGAAGTGAGATAATACAAGATGAATACTTTTACCCAAAGAGTAAGTTGTTTTATTTAGAGGTAAAAATGCCTTCATTGGATGGTAAATGATAGACATCAAAGAAATATTTCTACAAGAAAATATTGTGTGCAAATGCAACAAGAGCTACCAGGTAAAAGGGAAAAAGGAAGAAATTTATTCACTCATGATGAACTCTATTTCAAAGGAAAATACATAGAAAATGACAACCACCACCACACAAAGAATTTTTATTTTTGATCAAAGATAAAATGTGGGCTGCAAGCAGAGAAAAAAGAGTACCAAAAGAGGAAATTTCCAAACAAAGGCAAAGTTATTTGTCATCACAAATGTGTGAACTGCACAAGTAATATTTTTGTGTGTAGGCATGGGAGGAGAAGTGTGTGAGGTTGCTAGAGTTTTTATGAGACTGCTAAGTGTCACCAATAGGTTCAAGGTTGCATCTGAGTGTAGATTAAAGAGGAAAAGAAGACAAATTCAAATTTTTTGAAGAAGCCATGTGTCATTCTGGAGTTTCCTTTAGGGTTTCTCTTCTATCTTTTATTCTTCTTTTTCCTTATTTTGAAGGGTTCTGATTCTGATTTCTATAGAGGCAGACAAAAACTTTGTGAGGTGTTCTCAATTAGGTTCAAGTTTATGAAAGTTAGTCATTAGTTTATAATGCTTTTTGTGTCTCTAAACTGTATTTCATGAAAGTAATTAGGGTATTATCTATATTCTTCTAGCACATTTGCTGTTGTGAGTTACATGTTGTGATTTATTTCTATTCAGGGATTAGAGTAAATGATTTCATGAATGCGATGGGATTTTTTATGTTCTCAAATGGATCTTTAAGAATGGTGGTGGGATAAGATTTAGTAATCTTGTTATTACTAGGTAATAACTTGTACAATATTTCCACAACACGTTTGAAGCATGACAACATAAGAGGCTTTCCATATGACTCTACTGTCCTCTCTTTGGCACTGGTCAATGTTTTACAATTTCTTGTTCATTTTGGTCTCAAATATTTTTCAGGATTCATTTATTTTTTGTTTGTAGGAGTAGGTTTAGTGTAGGAATTAATACCTAGTGTTGAGTAAAATGTTAATAAGCTAGGATTGTAGCCAAATATGAACTTTATAAACTTTCCTTGACATATTCTCATTAGGATATATACTATATTTTGTAATGCCCTGAGTTTGAAATGAAGTAGGATATTTAGGCATTGTAGAGGTATACCCACCTTGGTCTTGCAAAGCCAAAAGGCAGGAGATTTAAGTCTTGTGACTGAATCTCGTTCATGTTAATGTGAGGATCCAATTAACACTAAGAAGGGGGTGAATCAATGATAACAATAAACTAAAACTTTCACCAATTTAAACAATAATTCATAAAACAGTTCATAACCAGTACTGGTAGTTGATCCAAAAATTACTTAGTGCAGATTTACCAAATCATTACTGTAATACCCTAAAAATGGTCATCTAAACCATGGGCCCCTAATCTCGACAACATCACCAAGGTCCTAAACAAAGGCAATTAAATCAATCTTGAGCACATTATTAATTCTTTAATCATCAAATATCACATGGCAAATCAATTACTCAATATTAATTAAATATTCATTTAATTAATTGAATCATTTCCAAGAATATCATTTTGATCAATTATCCCATTTTAATTTATTAAATATCTTTGCATATTTAATTAATTAATAAATTTGCCATTTAATCATGCAAAAGGAATTAATTTATTACAAAAGAGGAATTAATTACAAAACAAGAGTTGAATTGAAATTAAAATAAAAGAATTGAATTGAGAGAGAAATCAAACTTGAGATATTATTTCTTTTTCTAAATTTAGAACTTGAAATCAGAAAAGCAATTAAATTGAATTATTGAATTATTCTCTAAAATTGGAACTCAAAGCTTTTCAGAAAAAGAAGTTCAGTTGCATTGAAAAGACTCTTTTCTTGAATAAATAGAAGAATTATCTATTTTTATCACAAATGCATGAAATTAATTTATTATTATTTCCAATGCAACTTGGACTTCTAATTTGAATGCATTTCAATTAAACTATAATTGGAATCTATCTCAAGGTTAACTTAACCTGATTTCTCAATTATTTTCAATTAATCCTAAATTGAGCTTTTCTCTTGGTAATTCTCTATAAATTCAGTCTTCAGCTCTCATTCCAATTTACCTCAGAGATTTTTGAGAACACGCTTGGAGATTATTATCACACTAATTTCGCTCTAGAGTCATTGAAGATTATTGTGCTTTTTTAGATTATTTGCATCCATTTTACTCATCCATCATTGCTTACATCCATTATTGCTTGAATTGATTATTTGCTTGAATTATTCATCCATCTTGCATCCATATAGTTAATATCATATAGATTAAATCCTTCGTCTTGGTGTAGTCTAGTCACTGGTATTGCTTATAACAATCTGAGAGCAATCTTATACTCGCATCTTTTAAA
This sequence comes from Cryptomeria japonica, assembly GCF_030272615.1. Classification (NCBI taxonomy): domain Eukaryota; kingdom Viridiplantae; phylum Streptophyta; class Pinopsida; order Cupressales; family Cupressaceae; genus Cryptomeria; species Cryptomeria japonica. Next base: position 376,681,203 of record NC_081409.1, read on the forward strand.
AGGCAATTAGTTGCTTTGTTATGGTTTATTACTTATTGATTATTGATTACTAACCATGCATATAATGTCTTAATTGAAGTGTTGTGCTTGCAGCTACATACCAATTTTTCACACACACATTTTGGCACCCATTGTGGGGTAGAAGACTACATTTTTCAGCCTCCAAGACCGACTGCTTCTTTTTTTATTTTCCAGATTTCAGATTTTTCAATTTTTCGTTTGTACATCTCATACAACAATTCCCACAAGCTAAAATGACAAACTGCAGGTGTCGTACGAATTGGAATCCTATCTCGTACGAGTTGGGATCCTATATCATATGAGTTTTCATATTGTCGTACGACTCTGTATTTTCTGGTAAATTTTTTTTTTAAAAAAAAGAGGCAAATTTTCATGATTTTTTAATTATTCTGACGATTGACCTTAACTGTTTATCAGTCTATCTCAGAATTTTTCACATCCTAATCAGTTTTTGCAGAATGCTTGTCAAAGAATATGCTTGTCGCACAAAGACAATATGACTACTGATTCATTGTCTTTGCAGGTTGCCTAAGGAGAATCGACTAAACATCGTGTATTCTTTAAATTCATTTTTTTTAGGAACCTAACTTGCTATCTGGTTAAAGAACAAATCTGTCTTTTGTGTTCTTAGAAGATTCTGAGAGGTAGGAGAGTATGCTCTTGTCTTTTTTTAGACAATCATAAATCCAGACCCTTGAGGATTTTTCTTTGTTTGAGATTTGTACATCTTTAGCAGGCCTGCCCTCCCGAGGGGTTGAAAAACTCTTAAAGCCATTACGGTCGGTGTGAGGGGAACAACTTAAGTGGGAATGGCTAGACACCAAGTACTCCAACCCACTATAAAATAAATGTGATTTGATGAAAATCAAGTCAACGACAGTGCTCAGGAATAGCTCTCCTCCATACCTTCAGGTATATTAAACCTTGGTTTTCAATGCTGGGAGACCTCTTAATTGAGTTTATACCTCAACACGTTGAATGGATCCCTAACTAGTTCCAATTAAAATTAGAAGCTACCTGGTTCATCTCCGAAAGGGGGATAATCTTTGTGCAAGAGAGATAGTAACTCTCCCAAGATACTTGTCATTTCGTGCCCCCATTAACGTTTGGAGTCGGATAATACGGTATTGATAATCCATTACGCGAGACTCAACAACCATATTCTGATTAGCTATTAGGTGTGTACCTGAGTCTACAAGCAAAGGTTTTCTTTCCTCACCAAATTCTTTAGGGTTCGCATGCTGTGATTGGAGTCACTATACATACTACTTGTTTTTTGTGTTTTCATCCCTAGAACAAAAATTAAAATACCAAAATTGGAGAAAACAAAAAACAACTCAGTGATTTGAAACTCTGTCTGTGTCAAAAACTAGTCCATCCTAAGTCGAAACTCTGTCCATGTCAGAAACTAGTCCATCCTAAGTCGAAACTTTGTCCATGTCAAAAACTAGTCCATCCTAAGTCAAAAATCTGTCTGTGTCAGAAACTAGTCCATCCTAAGTCGAAGCTCTATCCATGTCAGAAACTAGTCCGTCCTAAGTCAAAACTCTGTCCGTGTCAGGAACTTGTTTATATTAAGTCAAAATTTTGTATCCTGGTCCAAAATCAGTCCATCTCAGGATTGGTCATACTCAGTTATCATAATCAGCAATCGAAAAAATCAGAATTTCTAGGCTCTGTCCTGTGAATAGTCATACGAGTCTAATAATTTATTGTACTGCAGCTGCTCCTGTGTCTTACGAGTTTTCTGGTTTGTCATCCTAGACCTAATCCTGTGTCGTACGATTCATTTTAATCTATCATCTGGTTCTATATCCTATGTCATACGAAACAAAACTACTCTGAGTCTTTTGTCATCCTGCACATACCCATCCGTTGTATGGTACGAGACAACAACTCATACGAAATAGAACTTTGGTCATCCTATAGCTGCTAAAATGTCGTCCGGTTGAGAAAATCCTATCATACGAGTCTCTGGTTTTGTCAGGACAGAACAATCAAACTTGCCTAAAAATAGCTTACAGTGAACATAATACTGGTTATCAATTTTCTTGAGCATAAATAGATCAAGACAATGTACCTCTGCCATTTGCGTTGCACAATTTGGTCGATCATCTTTTAGCTAGTTCAATCAACTACCTATCAAATTTTAGTCACTTAGATAATGTCTTATATAGGATAGATCATTCCTGAAACCAGACTAAATCTTACACTACGCTTAGAATCAACTTAGATAAAAATCTTATACAGGATAGATCGTTCCTAAAATCAGACCGAATCTCAATTGTTTCTCCCAAACAATACATTAACCGAACAACTAGCTCTGAAATTGATCTTGACCTCTGCATCACAAACAACTTTAAGTCACACTAATCCATAAAAATGCCTACACAAACCAGAAGTTCTCGTAAGAAAGAAGCCAAAGGCAAAGGAATACCCTTTTCATACACCGACAATCCATTTTACGAAAGGGATCCACTTATTGACATACCGTTGTCATTAGGCGGACCAATTTTTGATGAGCCTAAATCTCCCACTATATATGAGATAGAACACAATGACGGAAACAAGGATGATAATAACATTCCCAAAAATGATAATGATTCCTCATCATCAAGTGAGGTTGACGAAGACACTGAACCTCCAGAAAAAGAAATCCTTGACTGTCAAAAGGACAAAGACTTTAGAAAACTGATGAAAGCTATCATGACTCGAGAGAAGGAAGACTATTTCTTAGAACTAGCAAACCAAGGTGCTAAACATCCTACTAGATATGATGTTCAAACTCTCATTACTAAAAAAAAGAATCACATATACTCATGGTACACAAACAATTACTAGCCTTACGAATGGAGGTCACAGAACTGAATAATAAGGACAACTCCCCAAAACAATATTCTCTGGAAACAATATGTCCCTTTCCATTTGACAAGAATCTATACATGCCTCCATTTCCTTCACGAGTGGAGATCCCAAAATTTGATAAGTATGATGGTACCTCAGATCCCCAAGATCATGTCAGAGAGTTTTGTGCTTCCTATATGGAGTTCATGCACGATCAAACGTACCTCATGCACCTTTTCCTGAGGAGTTTAGGGGGTCAAGCAATGGAATGGTTCTCAAGTCTACCCAAGGGAATGAAAACGTTCGAAGAAATAATCCAACTATTTTTACAATAGTACTCATACAACATTCGACATCCTATGACTATGATTGAGCTTTGCAATACTAAACAAAAAATAGGGGAGCCTCTTCTTACTTTTCTCCAACGCTGGAGGAAGATATTTTCTAGGTATTATTGACCTATCCTAGACTCTGAGAAAATGGATATATTTTGTCAATAACTTGGTCCCCAAACTGAAGTATAGTGTACAAATGCAAGTACACCCATCATTTAACAAAATGGTAGATAATGTCATTCGAATGGAAGATGTGCTCATAAACAAGGGGGATATCATGCCTTGGAAAGAAAGACAACCAGGATCTAGCTCTAAAGAGAAGAACAAGTACTGGAAGTTTGGCAAAGACAACAACAAGAATGTTGTTAATGATGGAGTAGTAGACACTATCAAAGCCAACTCAAAATCCACAATATTCAACTTGGCTAGTGGTACACAAGCACTTAAAGCCACTGAGGCTGCAATAGAAAATCCGCTAAAGAAAACAAAGGAATGATTCAAAGAAAAGCCTTGGCTTTCCAAACATAAGCATGATTTTACTCCTCTTGAAGAATCGTATGAATCCGCTTTCAAAACTTTGTTGGCAAACAACTTGATAACACTACCAGATAACTCCAGACCATGTGATCTAGATGTTAAACTAAGATGGTGGAGAGAAAATGAATACTGTGACTTCCATCGAAATAAAGGTCATAACATAAACAATTGCATGAAGCTAAAACATGAGATTCAAGATCTCATAGACGCTGGTAAAGTTGTTGTTGGTAATCATCCGACTAATGCAGATCATAAAGCATTTAAAGACCCTTTGTCTATTTACGAATAAGGTGATTCTTCAAAGACCAAAGGAGGTACCAAGGTAAATTATACTTATGCCAGTCAAGACAACATTATCAACATGATTGAGCCTTGCCACTTGGAATAATGCAATGTGATTATAGTCCAAGATAAACCAAATGAATCACGCTATGCAAGAGCTCTCACCCATTCTCAAAAGAAAGTCACCCTCCAAGGAGCTAGTTCTTCCAACCCGGCTCAAGCAACATCAAACCCACCAGCCTTGCCAAAAAAACAAAAATAATCAACCTTGGACAAATTTAAAAGGTTAACTTCATCATCATCTTCTAGATATAGCATTATTGAGAAATTAAAAAGGACAAATGCTCAAATCTCAATCTTTGAATTGCTAAAACTCTCATCTGCTCACAAAGAGATCCTAGACATAGCATTGCTCACCATCAACGTTCCAAAAGATTTAGACATTGATCAATTTCAGTCTATGGTGGGCCATCTGACTTCACCTCACTATCTGACCTTCTCTGAAGAAGATGACAACTCACTAAATCATCCACATAACCAGCCATTGCATATTGAAGCCATGATCCACAAACACAGAGTCAAACATGTTTTGATAGATGGAGGCATGGGGTTGAATATCTGTACTTATAGTCTGCTTACACAACTAGGATTCTTTGAAAATGTCATTGATCCTGGCAAGAAAATAACAATAAAAGCCTATGATGAGGAAGAAAGGACTTCTAAAGGTCTGGTATCATTACCTATCATAGTGGGACTAGTAGAAAGAGATGTCCTTTTCCAAGTACTTGATATTCCTTTGTCATACAATATATTACTGGGCAGGCCGTGGATTCATGAAATGAAGGTAGTACAGTCAACATACCATCAATACTTAAAGTTTCCTTATAATGAAGCTGAAGTCAGTATTCCTGTTGATACAAATGTCATCTGTAATGCATTGAAAAAAGGTGTAGATACTTTTGTGCCTCATAATAGGGTAGCCTCTCCAAATGCAGATCCAGAAGCACTAATGAAAGACTTAGAAAAGAGATTGAAGATTACAAATACAGGCATGGATGGCTACAAGATAGAATCGATACTTTGAATAGTTTCTCTCCCTCCATCACCAAAATAGTTGGGCAAGCCATCAAAGGCTATGAGAACACAAACTTCAGCTCCAAATACCATATATGATGGTCTCTTTGTATAGTCTTCTACCTCCTTGGCAGATGAAATAGAAGAGGATGTTGTTCTTAACTAGCTCTTTAAGGAAGATAGTCAAAATGAGGAGGTATGACATTGTGAGATTTCTTCAAACCAATATGGTCCTGGCTACAAAATGATTCAACGCATGAGGTACTCAGGTACTGGTCCTCTGGGCAGACAAAAGGAAGGTATTACTGAACCAATTCAGCTACAAACCAAATCCACAAATAATAAGGCTGGACTGGGATATGATTTGAAAAAGACATCAGATCAAAAACATGTTTCTAAGTCTAAGTGGCAAAAAACAATATCACCTTTAACATTACAAGAAGTAGACACTCAACAAACAAAAGCAGATTGTAGAAAAGAGAAAGAGGAATTAGCAGTCAAGAAAGAAGAAACAATCAGTGCTCAAGCTTCGATGGTATCAGCTACAATAATACATGAAGTTGAGGTCCTTGAGGATATAAGAGATGAAGTAGTAAGAATCAGAGAATTGTTTGTAGCACTAAAATTTCCAGTCACATATACTGGCAGGTAGCAAGTAGATGATTCAGAGACTGATTCAAATGAGTATGAATGGGGTCCTGACCACCTCTCAAACACATCCACTACAGAAACTCCAAAAGAGTCTAGCGATGTCATAAATGATGCTCAAGAGCTGATGCACATAAAACTAGAGAAAGAAATACAGGAAACTAGACAAAAGAGACAAGCAAATTATGAACAAGGACTAAAAGAAGGAAGAATACCAAAAAGATTCTCATCTATGTACCCCTATCCTAAAACATAACAAATTAGGTATAGAACTACACAAGAAGAATTGGAAGCTACAAAACAAGAACCAGTTATCAGTCCAGAAGAAGCTGAATGGAGTAGACGACAACAAATCACAAAAACATCAAGATCATGTCAACAGGTGTGTCAGATACAAGTGACAAATGAACCACAACATGAAGGAATTTACAGTATTAAAGATGTTGGTGTTGATACCATACATACACTTATTAAATCACTTGAAGAAGACTCAGAAACTTCACCTAATGACTCTGATGACAATCCTATTCAAGACAATATCTACTCAGCCTCAAATCCTGAATCAACTGATACAAATAATGAAAATATGTCTACTGATCTTATCGCTGTTAAACCATGATATGATGTCCAGTCTGGTGTAGTGAACGATGTTAAGAGTATGTCTATTGGATTAGATCAACTAAATATTAACGTGAACTTTAATAATCATGATCTGACTCTTCCTGGTCTCAAGACACTTACGCAAGGTATTCTTCTGGAACTCGACTTTTCAATCCACCGCTATGATAACAATACCGTGAATGCTCTTGAACCTATCCAAGATTTATCCTTAGTACATCCTGAATTGATTGACTGTACTTTACAAAACCAACCCATGAATATACCTACTTTTGCCAATGACTATACATTAGCCTATTATCTCAATGTAGTCGAACCTATAGACTCTTCCACCAGTGAACATAGTGAAAACATGATTGAAGCAGATATCAAGCATCTTAGTTGCAAAAACAAGAAAAATAAAAATAAAAGATCTGATGGCAAAAACCACATTGTGGCGGTGTCAGAATCTAAAAAAGAGAAAATAAAGGATGTACCTAAAGGTGAAAACCTCTATGAGGCGCCTGAAGGTGAGATACTTGATATACTGCCAAGTCATTTCAAGGAAAGGTCCTCCATATTGATCGAGCCAACTCAGCCAGTGAACATTGGGAGTCAAGAGACACCACACATCATTCATGTAGCTCAATCACTATCAGCAGAAGAATTGAAGGAGTTCACTCAACTATTCTTAGAAAAGAAAATAAACTTTGCATGGACGTACTCTGATATGCCAGGCTTGGATCCTGATCTCATTATGCACCATCTTTCAATTACACCAGGAGTAAAACTAGTTAAGCAAAAACTCGGTAAGATGCACCCGCATGTAGCACTATTAGTCAAGGCTGAACTAGAAAAACTGCTCAAAGCTGGATTCATTAGAGCTATAGATTACATTGAATGGATTTCAAACATAGTACCTATGTCGAAGGTGGATAAATCTATCAGAGTTTGCATGGACTTCAGAGATCTTAACAAAGGTTGTCCGAAGGATGACTTTCCATTACCAAATATTGATATGATAGTCGACATGACTTCTGTATATGAGATGTACTCACTAATGGATGGATTCCTCGGATACAATCAAATCAAAATAGCTCTTGGAGATCAAGAAAAGACAACTTTCACCTGTGCATGGGGAACCTTTTGCTGGAACGTCATTCCATTTGGGCTAAAGAACGTAGGAGCAACCTATCAAAGAGCAGTTACAACTATTTTTCATGACATGATGCATAAGAATATGGAAGATTATGTTGATGACACCTTAGTGAAGACTATGAAAAGATCAACACATATTCAAGAGTTAGGTCCTATACTCGACAGAATGGAAAAGTTCAAACTCCGGTTAAATCCAAAGAAGTGTGCATTCAGAGTGACATCTAGTAAACTACTTGGCTATATAATTTCAAAGAAGGGAATCGAGGTTCCTGAGAAGGTCCAAGCTATAATGGAAATGCTGCCTCTGAAGAACATCAGTCAAATGAGAATTCTACAGGGACGTCTCCAATCCATCAGATGATTCATTTCTCAGCTAGCAGACAAAGCTCAACCTTTCCCAAAGGTATTGAGAAAAGGAGTAATATACAACTGGGATCAGCAGTGCGAACAACATCTTCAGTAGATAAAAGAGTACCTATCAAATCCACCGATATTGATGCCACTGATTCAGAGTAAACAAATAATCTTATATATATATCAACAATTGATTCATCACTAGGGGCACTTCTGGCGCAACAAAATGACAACAAAAAGGAATGAGCTATTTATTACATCAGGAGGACATTGGTGTCTTATGAAATGAACTACACTATAATAGAAAAAGCATGCTTGGTGTTAGTCTTTGCATCACAAAAACTGAGACACTACATGCTAGCACATTCAGTGAAGCTAGTGGCCAAAATTGATCCACTCAAGTAACTTCTCAATAAGGCAACACTTACAGGAAGATTAGCGAAATGGGTCATGATCCTTACAGAGTTTGACATTGAATATGTGGAACACAAAGCTATAAAAGGATAGGTAATTTCTGATCAACTTGCTGAAGCTTCGCTTGAGGACACTCAACCGCTACACATAGAGTTTCGAGATGAATCTATAATGCACCTTACTCAACAACCTTGGAAAATGTTATTTGATGGCTCCTTTACTCAAAATGGTTCAAGTGTTGGCATATTATTTATTACTCCTCAAAAGTATTCAATCCCAAAGTCTTATAAGATTCTATTCCCTTGCACAAACAACATTGCAGAATATGAAGCTTTGGTGAATGGGATAAAACTAGCTATTGAATGGAAGGTTGAAGAATTGTGTATCTATGGAGATTCTCAGCTGGTGGTTAATCAAATCAATAATACATATCAAACTCGAGATGAGAAACTGATGCCTTACAAGAGGATGGTTGATGATCTTAAGAAGTATTTTGCTTTTGTATCATTCCAATAGATTCCTAGGTCCACAAATAGAGTAGCAGCTTCTATGGCTACCTTGGCATCTATACCTGAGTTACAGGAGTCCAATTTTCACTTTGATTTCCTAGTGGAAGAGTTATATTATCCCGCTTATGATTCTCCCGAGACCCAAATAGTCTGTTCTATTATTGGACATGACTCATCTTGATACAACCACATCTATTCCTATCTATGTGACCAAATTATCCCTAGAAATCTTACCCGAAATGAGAAAAGAAACCTAACTTGAAATGCTTCGCGGTATGTTATCATAGCTAATGATTTATTTAGATGAGGTTTGGATGGTACATTGCTTAGATGTCTAGAAACTGAAGAATCTAAACGTGCATTATCAGAAGTCAATGAAGGTATTTGTGGATCTCATTCGAATGGCCTTACTTTATCTCAGAAACTACTACGGGCTGGCTACTACTGGCCAGACATGGAAAAAGATGCCATCCAATTTGCTAAGACTTGTGAGAAATGCTAGCTTCATGGAAATCTCATACATTCCCTGGCAAGGGACCTCATACCATTTATAACGCACTAGCCTTTTCAACAATGAGCCTTTGATCTTATTGGTCAGATATATCCTGCTTCATCTAATGGAAATAAATTCATCATAACTACCACTGAGTATTTCACCAAGTGGGTAGAAGCAATTCCACTCATTAAAGTAATCAGTAAACAAGTCGCCTTGTTCATCCTGAACTATATCATCTGTAGGTATGGGATACCTTCGTCCATCATGACTGATAATGGAGGACAATTTAAGAATAAAGATCTGGATGAGCTTTGTGAGAAATTCAAAATAAAGCAACACTGGTCATCAGTATATTACCCTCAAGGTAATAGACAAGATGAGACATCTAACAAAAACCTACTGACCATCTTGCATAGAACAGTGAACAAATCCGGGAAGGATTGGCATCTACAGCTCAATCCTGCACTATGGGCTTACAGAACAAGTATCTGAACACCTACTGGGGCTACACCTTTCTCTTTGGTGTATGGGTCCGAAGCAGTACTACCTATTGAAGTAGAAATACCATCTCTAAGAGTTTCTTTGCAAGGTCTTGTTACCGATGAAGATCATAGAATATCTAGATTGCAAGAACTTGAATTGCTGAATGAGCGTCGACAAGTGGCATTTGATCATCTCAGAGTATATCAGAAGAGAATGTCCAAAGGATATAACAAGAAATTTAGACAAAGAGAAATTCAGGTTGGTGACCTAGTTCTAAGAGAAAATCCAAAAAATCAACAGTTTCGCAACAATAAAGGGAAGTTTGAACCCAACTGGCTGGGTCCCTACATTGTTACTACAGTATTCGGCTCTGGTGCCTATCAACTCTCAAAATTGGAAGGAGAACAACTCCATGAACCGATTAACACCATCCACTTGAAGAAATTCTTCACTTAGCATTCTCTGTGCCACCAACTTGTACAGCTGGAAAAAGTCCTGAAAAAAAAAAAAATCATCAAAAAAAAAAAAAAAAAAGAGAAAGAAAATGCCCTAGTGAAAACTTGGTAAATAGGCACCTCGGTCAAAAAAAAAATTGAATCTCTACCAAGCAGGTGAAAACCTAGCAAATAGGTGCCTCTTGTACTCAAGCGCTCCATCTATCAATGCAACGTTGGCATTTCCCTCTTTCATGCATCTTTGCTTTCGCTTGTACATATTTTTCAGTCACTTTCATGACATCCTGGTTCGTTGGAACGCTCATGACTTGAAACTGATCAACATCCTAGTCTTAGGTTAATTGACAAAGCACATTACATATCCTAAGCAGTGTCAACTAAGTCATCTTTCCGTCAGTGAAACCTGGTCATCCACTCTGAGTCAGTCACCTGTCTCTTAACTACCAAAGAGTTTTTTTCACTGAGTAAATAAGAAAAACAACATAATGGAAAACAATCACTAAACAATTTGAGCTATGAATGAAAATTTTCTTTGTGTGCTGTCTTTTATATTGGTTTTTGATTATTATCCCCCTGAGTAACTCGAGGAAGTCTATTGTGACTAAGAGGAGCAAGGATTGGGGGCATAATATTTTCTTTGTTTTTTGCTTTTAAGAATGATCCCAATGATTTGGAAACATAAATTAGCTGGGTGTCTATGATAAGAGCCTTCACAACAAGGTGAAATCGCCTCACATACCTCAACTCCACTTATTTGTATGCTTCAGGGAGGTCCATGTCATTTCTTTGTCTGTTTTGAGGGAATTTCCTTATGATGCAATTCAGGTCCCTGCGAAATCTGTCCAATGATATAAATGAAAAAAGGGTCATTGCAGACAAGATAATTAATATTGCACATTGAAAAAGAAAGGAACTCTAACCTGCCTGTTGTGTTCGTTATGCTCAGTGATGAATCTTAAGTATTTTAAATCCAGTGACTAGGTTTAGGATGCATTTTGCATATCATTTTGCATTTTTGTGAATTTAGAGTGATTTTGGTATGATAATAATCTCTTTATCTTCTAAATGAGAGCCGAAAGCATCATCATTTCTTATGCTAAGTGGTCTATTTATCATCATTTCTTCAATCGAGTACTTGTGTCTTGAGATGTTAGCTGCATACATAACATTTAATATAGCTTCATACATTTCATTATTTACTCATCTGCAGTCATCTTTTGCATAGAAAAATGAAATTATTGCATTACTCATATTACTCATTGCTCATTCATTCATTTGCATATGAAAAGAAACAAAAATAGACATCCATAATCATTTGCATTACATACATTCATACTAAAAAGAAATGCATACATATAGAATAAAGCATATAAAAGACATCTCATAAACGAATCAACACAAGTACGATGAAGTCAAATCAGATCTCATATATATATATATATAACATGTCCAGTCTAAAGGTACAAAATAATGTCGAATGACATATACAAACTCCCATCGGAGAAAGAATTGTATAGGCTACAAAAAAATGGGTGTCTACAAAAACAATATCAGAGCTACAAGAAGAATATCTAGCTCGGAGCGTCTCCCTCATTGCGTGGTGGAGGAAGAGGAGCCTAATGTCCGGGATCTTGTCGAGGTGCCCGAGATCCCTTAGAATGTGCCATATACTAAGAATAAGGAATCACCTACTACGCTACTGGAACTGCCACACTATATGCTATGACATAGTAGGCTGCCCTACTCTTCTGATGCAAAACCTCATGCTGGAGGGTGTCTCACTCCACTCTCATCACCGCAAGCTAACGATCATGCTCTGCTCTCAGCTCAGCCAACTGTCAATCTCTCTCGGCCCTCACCTCTGCAAGGTGCCGGTCTCGCTCCGCTAACTGAGTTTGAGCCACTATCAACTATGATTGCAACTCTGCAAGACGTGCTCTCATCGACTGTCCTGTGTCTGCCTCGTGCTCTCTCACCAGCTCTCCATCTCCACCTCTAGTACCACCTTGCTCCTCCCTCCACTACCGGACCTGTCTTAGAGCTTCTCGCTCCTCCTTAGCTCCACCTAATCTCACTCCTACTCTTCGAAGGGATTCGCCCTCACCCCTTTGATGTCCACCCTCAGCTGGAACCCTGTTGCTACTAGCACCAAGGTCACCACCTGTCCGCCTCAGAGCTTTGACTCTCTATCCCTATCCCTCTCTCTGGCCCTGTCTCAGACCCTGTCCATATACCTTTGTGGGGGCATCATCCTCACCATCCTCAATGTGCGGTGCCTGCTCACCCGGATCAGTAAACCTAGGAAAAGGATGCTGCTAGAACCACTCTTTGTACTGGGGAAATACCCCTGCATCTGCAACATCATCCATATAATCCCATCTGAGACGTTGTAGACTAGTCAGCTCTTGCATGGTCAAGGCATAAGATAATCAAGGAGACCATCCCTATCTCTCCTCATTCACATAACACACATATGCTGTATACTCCTTCGAGATCCCTTGAGGCCGGCCATACTGCCTCATCACCCACGATACAACAAACTGCTCCACAATAGTTTGTGATCTCCCAATAAGTGGGCGCATGACAAAAAGGTCCCTGCAGACTAGCCACCAGTCATCCCAAGGCTCCAAACCTCTATAAGGTCTCCATACTACGGCTATCAAATCATCTAACCGTTGCTGCCAAAAATCTGTCTTGCCCAGATGGGGTTGCGTAATATAACCGACATACCTATATATAATCGGCTACTCGAGCTCTCTACTATCATCTACCACCGGTCGACAAACGGGAAGATGCTCCCAAGCCCAAACCTGTAAAATATATACACCTGCGGCCATGCTCTGACCATCTCTATACATGATCTCATGCATCTTGCGATACATGTGAACCAGCAAGCAAGAACCCCAACCAAGCCTCTGAGGGGTCTCCATCAATCTCATCAACATCCTGCCCCAACCACACTAGAAACCCTGTTGCCCTCTATTTGGCATCAAAAAATAGCCTATAAATCTTGCTAGAACACACGCTTGAGGAAATTCCTCGCTGTATCTGCTCATCAATATGTCCCAACTAATGGAACAAGTCAAAATGTCAGGATCTCTAAAGACATGCCTCACTGCCTGTAATCCTGGAAGGTGTCTTGAATTGTAATCCACCTTATCCCCAGCAAAAGGGATACGGAGGATCCTATATACATCCTTGGGAGTGATAGTCAACTCCCCCACTGGCAAATGAAAGGTGTTATGCTCTGAATGGAAACACTCTACCAATGCCGTGAGCATTCCGTGATTCACATGGATAGCTGGCAAACTAAGAAGATGAGTCAAACCACATACATCAATATAAGCCTGCTCAACCTCAGATAAATGTTGAACTAATGCCATAGTGGGAGGATAAACACATCTAAAGAGAACAGGAGGTAATCGAACCTACAAAAAACCCAACAACAAAGCATCAGAAAACATTCCAAATTAGCCTACAAGATAAGTAAAACATCAAGAAAATCCAACTAAGTCAAATGCAAAATCAAATTTTCACATTTAGACCTTAAAAAATGCTCACTGTTTCCCAAACAACAAAACATAGAGGGACAGAATCTCGTACGAGTCAGGAATAGCTTTTGTACGACAAAACAACCCCAAACGACAAACTATTGGGTTTTGCACGACAAAATGGTCTTTTTACAGACTTGTCGTACGATACAAGGGTGCATCCCGAACAACAATTCAAATGGCTTCAAATGACAAAAGATAATTTACCAGTTACTCGTACGAGATAGAGTCCTGTCTCGCACGATAAAACGTGAAACCTGACCCCACACATGCGAAAAACTTAAAAAATGAGCAAAAAAAATTTAAAATTGAAAACATAAAAAGGCTTAAGATCGATCGCTTACCGCTGGCTCATAGTTTTGGGGTCGATTATGATGTCTCTGGTGCTTGAATCGATGCTGACAAGTAGGGACCACCATTTTCTTTGCAGAAGGCTTTTTGAATTTTCAAACTTGGAGGGTTAAATGATTTGAAAATGACACTTTCGTCCCATATATAGCCTAAAACCTAATTTTTCAACTTGCTCTGATGGACATGAAGATTGTACCCTTAGCTAATTTGACCACTCTGATTCCATTTTCAGGAACAAAATCGAAATGAGATCATTTTGCTAGTCAATTTCACAATTTGGACCACTTAGCGCTCTTTTCATCAAATGCTCATTCTTTCTTCAAATTGCGCTCAATTTCAACACTGAATAACAATTTCAATTCTACACATCAACTTTACGACCAACTCTATGCTCAATTTCATCAATCAACGCCAAATTTTTCAAATATTCCTTAGGATCAATTTGTGCTCAAATAACTTATTTTCGCCACACAATTGCCTATCATATACCCTCGCTATCTTTTGATTTCGCTCCCGAGGGGGCATACTCACGACCTTATGACCTCACATCTTCAATGTCAAGAACATTGTTTTTCAAATCTTCATCAAAAGTTGAGAAAAATCTTTTTTAACTAAAGAAAATCAATTCTCATTGCTAAGGGGTATCGCAGCTTCATCGCTTCACATCAAGTTGAGATCTCTCGATTATGTGAATCAAATCAATCGCTAGGGGCATATCAGTTTCATCACTTCAAATCAAGCTGATATTTGTCTTTCATCTGAATCAATCTCTTAACGTTAATCAGTTTCATAGCTTCAAATCAAGCTGATTATCCGTTTAAACTCAATCAAAATTTTAAAGAGTATCTTTGATCACACTCAATCTAAGTAGGTGTTTAGTATTCATTTCTTGATCAAGCTGGACAATTTATCTTCATCATATCTTGATCAATCAAGTTCAAGATTGATTTTTATCATCACTCACTGCATCTAAGTTCAATCAAGTTCAAGTTTGGTATCTTTTGTTTTCTATCGTTCCTCAGTTCAATCAAGTTCGGGAACGGTATCGCTTTAATCAGACTTCATTAAGCTTTGTCACTTCGAATCAAGCTAAACACCTTACTCTTCATCTAGTTCATGATCATTCAAGTTTAGAACGGGCATCTTCTAGACATCACACATTCTTTGAACCAACACACTGCTCGCACATTAATTCAAAGGGGCAAATGTAATACCCTAAAATGGTCATCTAAACCATGGGCCCCTAATCTTGACAACATCACCAAGGTCCTAACCAAAGGCAATTAAATCAATCTTGAGCACATTATTAATTCTTTAATCATCAAATATCACATGGCAAATCAATTACTCAATATTAATTAAATATTCATTTAATTAATTGAATCATTTCCAAGAATATCATTTTGATCAATTATCCCATTTTAATTTATTAAATTGAAATTAAAATAAAATAATTGAATTGAGAGAGAAATCAAACTTGAGATATTATTTCTTTTTCTAAATTTAGAACTTGAAATCAAAAAAGCAATTAAATTGAATTATTGAATTATTCTCTAAAATTGGAACTCAAAGCTTTTCAGAAAAAAGAAGTTCAGTTGCATTGAAAAGACTCTTTTCTTGAATAAATAAAAGAATTATCTATTTTTATCAGAAATGCATGGAATTAATTTATTATTATTTCCAATGCAACTTGACTTCTAATTTGAATGCATTTCAATTAAACTATAATTGGAATCTATCTCAAGGTTAACTTAACCTGATTTCTCAATTATTTTCAATTAATCCTAAATTGAGCTTTTCTCTTGGTAATTCTCTATAAATTCAGTCTTCAGCTCTCATTCCAATTTACCCCAAAGATTTTTGAGAACACGCTTGGAGATTATTATCACACTAATTTTGCTCTGGAGTCATTGAAGATTATTGTGCTTTTTTAGATTATTTGCATCCATTTTACTCATCCATCATTACTTACATTCATTGTTGCTTGAATTGATTGTTTGCTTGAATTATTCATCCATCTTTCATCCATATAGTTAATGTCATATAGATTAAATCCTTCATCTTGGTGTAGTCTAGTCACTGGTATTGCTTATAACAATCCGAGAGCAATCTTATACTCGCGTCTTTTAGAAGGCAATTAGTCGCTTTGCTATGGTTTATTACTTATTGATTATTGATTACTAACCATGCATATTATGGCTTAATTGAAGTGTTGTGCTTGCAGCTACAGACCACTTTTTCACATACACAATTATGGGTAGCAGCTTAAGTGTTAAACATGAAGTAAAGACATCAAATGCATAATTCAACAATCCATCTACAACATGAACACAATAATTTTCATGTGGAAAGACAAATGGGAAAAACCATGGTGGGAATTGGTACCCACAAAATATTGCACTCTTTTGGAATGAGACCTGTTAGGAGCCTAGCCTAGTTAGGAGCTTTACAACAATGCCCGATTAAGAGAAGACCCTATTAGAAGTCACCCAGTCAATGGATTTTACAACTTATCTATGTTAGGAGCTTTACCCTATTAGGAGTAACCTCGCTGGAGGATTTAAACTCAAGTTTTTGAGCTACCCAGTTAAGGGATTTTAACAATCATGCCTGTTAGAACCTACCCGGTTAAGGGATTTAATGTTGTTGCAACTATTAGGAAATAATAGATAAATGATATGGACTTAGCACTTCATAGCTTTCTATTACAGATCCTTGTCAGCTACAATTTGCTTCTCTCATGTATACATCTCAATTTGGTTCAACACACATACACACACTTCTCTGATCATCGACACTCTCAACCTTCTCAAACTTGGCCTAAATAGACTTTACAATTAGGTCGGTTACAAAACCCTAACCTACAATTAATATACATCATAGATCACATCAGATCCATACAAATCATTACAGATCATCATATAGATCATTACAACAAATTACAAGATAATTACAACCATTGAATGATCATAATTCATCACCACACATCGATTTGATAAGATGTCAAACCCTTAACACATTCTACTAAGCACGTCACTACTTCCCAAAAAATTCGATCCTTGTACATGCCAAAACAACATCTTATCTTTTCACACGGATTCTGACACGTCATCATCAACTTATGAATATGAAAAGAATCACTGCCAAACCATAAATCATCACCGGTCAAGTATCTTGAGACTGGTTCTCAAACCCTAGCTGATTATACAACAGTCAATTATAAACATGACTTTCGATTCTCCAAACATGATGCAGTTCATGTCATAGACTCATTGTGATGTCATAAGCACACATTCCAAACCGCAACACTTGAATCAACAAGGATTACTATCCCAACCATCTCCTTCTCTGTTCTTGCTTACTGATTCACTGTCACTTGATAGTTTTGCTTTCCATCTCAATCCAATACAAACCATTATCGGTTAGACTTAACCAGTAAACTTAGATGACATGCCAAGCATAAAAAAACATGGACAAATATGGTTGCCATCATTGACAACACAAATAACTGATCATCAAGAATCATATCATAATTATATCATCACCAAATTTCCTTTACCGGTACACCATCATCTCCATTAGTTATGCCAACATGCCAACAATCTCCCCCTTTGGCATTGATGGCAACACCAAAAACTGCAACACAAAAATCTCATCATGAATAGTGTTATATCACTGTCTGGTCATCAGTTCTTCTCCTTTGCTCTTTATTGCTCTTCTCCCCATGACTGTTACATTTCTTCTCCCCCTTTGACAACAATGCCAAAGGTGCAAAGGCATCTTTTGTTATCATCTCAGCTTCTCCCCCTGAGGAGTATCCCACTTCTCATCAATCCATAGTGAAAGATATTAAATGAATCCACTAGATTGATGCTTTACCAACATCCTAGTTGATCTTGGGTAGGGGTATAACCCCTAACTTACCTCTGAGATATTCAAAGGTAGCCTTAGGCAATGGATTTGTGAATATATCTACCAATTTCTCTTTACTTGATACATGCTCCAATCACACTTTCTTTTCTTGTACTCTTTCTCTCAGAAAGTGATACTTCAACTCACTATGTTTAGTCCTTGCATGCAATACCAAATTCTTAGAAATGTTTATAGAAATAGTGTTGTCACAATGTATGATCATCGGTTCTATCATATCTTGCTTGAATCCTTCCAAGACATGTCTCATCCATATAGCTTGTGTACAATTCATTGATGCATCTACATATTCTGCTTCAGCAGTAGACCGAGATATACAAGTTTGTTTCTTATTGGTCCAAGATACTAGTCTACCACCTAGAAAGAATGCACCACTTGTTGTTCTCTTTCGGTCATCTACATTCCATTCCCAATCAACATCAGTGAATACCTGCAAAGAAAAATTGTCTCTTTATGGATACCATAATCCATAATCAGCTGTCCCTCTAAAATATTTAAATATCCTCTTTACTACTGTCATATGTGTCTCCTTAGGGATCTTTTGAAATCTTTCTACTAAACCAACTACATGGACAATATCCGGTCTACTATGAACAACATAGTGCAATTTCCCAATCATGGACTCGTATTCTTTCTCATCCACAGAGGGTGAATCATCCTCTTTTGACAATCTGCAATAGGTAACCATAGGTGTTCCAACTGGTTTACAATCTTCCATTCCAAAGGTCTTTAACACTTCCTTCACATACTTGGATTGACAGATAAAAATTCTGCCTTTCAGCTATTGGACCTGCAATCCAATGAATTTTTTTATCTCACCTATAAGAGACATCTCAAATTCTTTCTTCATCTCAACTACAAAAGTCACACACATATCATCATTTCCACCAAATCTAATGCCATCAACAAATACTTATGCAATCAACATCTTATCTCCTTCAATCTCCAAATAAATATTTTTGTCCTTATTGGTTCTCTGAAATCCTATCTTTATCAGGTGTGCATGAAGTCTTTCAAACCATGCCCTTGGTGATTGCTTCAATCCATATAATGCCTTATGCAGTTTGCATAGCATATACTTATCCTCTGTCAATGAAAACCCATCCAGTGTTTCAATATATACCTCTTCTTCAAAAATATCATTAAGAAATGTTGTCTTTACATCCGTTTGATAGACTTCAAAGCCTTTAAAATATGCAAATGCAAGTAGCCTCCTAACTCCTTCAAGCCTAGCAACTGGTGCAAAGGTCTGTCCATAATCTTCACCTTCTTCTTTGTGCATACCCTTTGCATACTAGTCTTGCCTCGTTTCTAACAACTTCTCCATCTTCATTCAACTTGTTTCTAAATACCCATTTTGTACCAATCACATTTTTATCATCAGGTCTAGGAACAAGTGACCATGTATTGTTTTTCTCAATCTGATCAAGTTCTTCATTCATTGCATTTAACCAACCATCATCCTTAAGAGCTTCTTTAACTATCTTTGGTTCAACTGTAAAAATCAAACAAGAGATTTCTCTGATTTTTCTTCTAGATTGCACTCCAATATTCTTGTCACCTATTATCTAGTCTTCAGAATGATTTAACATTACATATCTTGGAATTACCCGTTCCGGTTCAATAACCTCTTGATTTTTTATCTTCTTCATCTACCGGTTGAGATTCTTCCACTGCACTATTCTTCTCAACATATTTTTGTACATCCGGTTCAATAAACATAAGTTTTTGTTCATCATCTGATGGATCAGATTTATTTGTATCATCAGTTTTATTAGGATATTCATCAATTTTTACATTCACACTCTCCACAATATTCTTTGTCCTTTTGTTGTAACACTTGAAAGCTTTGCTTTTAGTGGAGTAGCCAATAAATGTTCCTTCATCACTCTTAGCATCAAATTTACCAGTATAATCATCTCTTTTTATAAATCATATGCTGCCAAAACTTTGAAGTAACTAATACTAGGAGTTCTACCATACCATAACTCATAAGGTGTCTTGTCATTACCTTTCTTCACAAGTACCCGGTTCAATGTGTAAACAACAAAACTGTCTTCTTCTCTCCAAAACATCTTTGGTACATCTCCTTGTATCAACATAGTCCTTGTTGCTTCAACAATGATCCGGTTTCTCCTTTCTCCAATTCCATTATGGTGTGGTGTCCTTGGAGCTGATAACTACCTCTTTATTCCAATATCATCACAATATCTCACAAACTCATCTAATGTAAACTCTCCACCTCGATTAGATCTCAGACACTTAATATTCTTACGAGTTTCCTTTCTACTAAGGCCTTGAATGCCTTTAACTTGTTGAAAGTGTCTGACATTTCCTTTAGAAAAGTAACCCACATCATTCTAGAAAAATCATCAGTAAAAATCATAAAATACTTGTCATCATAAAAACTTCTAGTCCTCATAGGACCACATAAGTTAGTGTGCAACAAATCTAGAATATGGTCAGAAGAAAAAAAATTTCTCTTAAAAGAAGATGTAGTCATCTTACCCAACTGACATTCTTTACACAACACATTGTCTGGTTTAACAATATGTGGTATACCTCTCACCATACTATATTTTCTGACCTTAATCACATTATCAAAGTTCACATGACAAAACCTTCTATGCCATAACCAACTATCTTCAACGTTAGCTACCAAACAACTATTCACATTAGCATTCAGATGGAATAAGTTACCTTTAGTTTTCTTACTAGTAGCAATCAGTTCTCCTTTGCATCCTAAGATCCTGAAAACTCCACTCTTAAACTCAAGATGATAACCTTTGTCATTCAATTGACCAACACTCAACAAGTTATGTTTTAAGCCTTCAACCCAAAATACATCATCAGCATTACTTGTACCACTCGAAGAGATAGAACCTTTACCTTTAACCATACAAGGTGAATTGTTTCCAAATCTTACTACACCACCATCAAATTCTTTAAGATAAATAAACTTGTTCTTATCACCAGTCATGTGGTGTGAGCAACCACTATAAATAATCCATTCATCACTATTGTCAATGTGAGATACTAAAGCCTTCTTATCAGACATATCTTCCTTAACAACAACAAAAATAATCTCCTCATTGTCTTCATCCTCAGATTCCTCATCAGTAGCACCTTCATCAACTGCAACATAACACTATTTCTTTCCTTTTCCCTTATACTTTCTAAACTTTTCCTTTTGATCATTATTAGGATAGTGTGAATCAATACGTCCTATCTTGTTACAAGAGAAATATTTGAAAGATAACTTACCTTTGTACTTACCAGTGCCTCTAGGAAGTCTTTTAGCCAATAGAGCTTCAAACTCCATCAGATTATGTTCATCATCCATATCAACTTTACTACCGCCAAGATGACTTGACCTGCATTCATGACTTTGACAAACATCTTTTCCTATTCTCACCTATACACTAGATACAGATGCTTTAAAATCATATTCTGCCTTAGGTACACTATTATCAAAACTATTTAACTCAAAAGCAGTGAGCTTACCAATCAAAGAATCAACAGTAACCTTATCCTTAGTAACTGACCTCAACTCTTGAATAGTAGACACTCTGATGACATAGGAAGGCAATAGGGTTCTAAGCATCTTAAGCACACAAGTGTGTTCTCTTACAGTACCACCAACACTTTTGATTTCACCAACAACCTCTTTAATCCTCTTTCCACATAGTAATATTTTCACCTTCCATCATTCTAATATCATCAAACTTTCCTCTAAGACTCTCTTCTTTAGCCTTTTGAACATCCTTATCACCACCATAGATTAATTATAACTTCTCCCTAACTTCAAAAGCAGTCTCTAAACCATGGACATCAATATACTCAGTATCAACTAGTGTACTTACTATGGTTTCTAGTGCTTGAATGTTTTCTTGTTGCTCCTTCAATTGATCTGCAGTTAGAGAACCAATAGGAGGTACATATTGAGTAATAACATGCTGCCAAAATTGAGCACCCATACCTTTGATATATATATTCATTCTATCACTCCATATCCGATAGTTGTCCTTATTGAATTTGGGACCCTCCTTCTTCATCATCTTCCTCAGATCTTTTCCTCAAGCGGTTAAGCTTCTACACAAAGAGGACATAATTCTTTGATACCAATTGTTAATGTGAGGATTTGGTTAACACTAAAAGGGGAGGTGAATCCGTGATAACAATAAACTGAAACTTTTCATCATTATGAATAATACTTCACAAAATAGTTCATAATCAATACTGGTAATTGATCTAACAATCACTTAATGCAGATTTACCAAAACATTACTAGTAGCAACTTAAGTGTTCAACATTAACTTGTAAAGACATCAAATGCATAATTCAACAATCCATCCACAACTTGAATACAATAATTTTCACGTGGAAACCCAAATGGGAAAAATCATAGTGGGAATTGGTACCCACAAAATATTGCACTCTTTCAAAATGCGGCCTATTAGGAGCCTAGCCCAGTTAGGAGCTTTAAAATAATTCCCGGTTAAGAGAAGACCCTGTTACGAGTCACTCGATCAAGGGATTTTACAACTTATCTCTGTTAGGAGCTTTACCCTATTAGGAGTAACCTCGCTAGAGGATTTGAACTCAAGCTGTCAAGCTACCCGGTTAAGGGATTTTAACAATTAGGCCTGTTAGGACCTACCCGGTTAAGGGAAATTAATGCTGCTGCAAATATTAGGAAACAACAAAT
Source organism: Cryptomeria japonica (assembly GCF_030272615.1). Lineage (NCBI taxonomy): Eukaryota > Viridiplantae > Streptophyta > Pinopsida > Cupressales > Cupressaceae > Cryptomeria > Cryptomeria japonica. The sequence continues at coordinate 376,703,950 of NC_081409.1, forward strand.
AAATGATCTGGACTCTATTAGTATTAACCTGTGACTGAGAGAGGGGGGGGTGAATGAGTCAAAATAGTTTATACACAATTCAAACATTCAAGCTATCCGGTCTGCAGCTATTCTTCCAAATTAACTTAAGCATTGCATAAATCATGAAAGCAGAGAACATCAAAGAAAAGATATTTGCATGCACAAATAAGCATCACATAACACTAGCAATTATATATGGAAACCCTCAGTTAGAGGGAGAAAACCATGGTGGGGATAACCTACAATCACTTTTACTATAGTAAAAAAGAGTGCCCTGTTAAGAGATTACAACTAGTTATTTATGAGATCATCACCCTATTAGAAGTGATTGGTATTTGGTTAAGAATACCTTAGAACTTGTTAAAGTTCACCTTGCTAGAGGATTTTACAACTTCATATCTGAAGGGACTCGGTTAAGGTTGATCTCGTTAAGGGATTTACAATGTTGCAATCATTAGAAGGCAACAAAGATGATTGATTTGTCTGATGACATTACCTCTGTCTCATAGATCCACTCTGCATGCTCTATTCTTCTGATTGGTGTCAGCTTCACTGATTCATACCTCTATCCGCTACACTATATTCTGCTCCCCCTATTTACATTCATACTGATCTTTTTCACATTGACAATAACAACTATCAGAATGAATGATGTGAATATATTAACCTTTAGTTCTGGCACCAACTTTCCCTCCAAAAATTAGATTCAAAGTTCTGTTATCGTGCCTCAAATTACTCTCCAAAAATCATTCCAGGAATATCAGTCAAGATAGTCATTCATGCTGATAAGCCCACCAATTGAAAAGAGAGGACTGCCGGTTCAACTTGATGTTTCCAAGTCTGTCAGTTGAGACTCCTATATTGCCGGTTGTCACCTATGTACCAATCCAATTCTACCTAACCGATTGTTAGGATTAATGATAGTCCCAAAGATACTGAGAGGGAGGGGTGAATCAGTATCTAACTGGTTGGCAAAATATTTAACCTTATTAAGTATTTTGCATTCCAAAATAGTGTACTGGCAAACAAGAATTAATGCAGTAAACAGGAATAGTAAAGACAACATAGAAAACACACCATAACACAAGATGTTTAACAAGGAAACCCGGTGTGGGAAAAACCTCAATGGGATTTGTGACCCACAATATTCACTCACTGGCCAATGAATGGATATTACTTACAATGTGGTGCCTGCACATGTAGGAAGGCCAACTTCCTAGAGCTCACTGCTCAATCTACAAAATGGAAGTCTCACTGACTTACAAATGGATTATGAAAATCTAATATAATGTACTGCTACAATTTAGCATCTGCTATGCCAAGTTCAATACCGAATTAAGTTCATACTATAACCATAAACGTTATACAAAACCTGCATTAATATTCGCTCATCACTTTTACCATATCCATCATATGTCTATTATTACAAAATGATTTACAAGATCTCATACATATATGAGTCTATTATAATATGCCATGTCGGCTTTACAAAAGATATTTATAATTAAATACAATAAAAAAAGTTTGTTCTTGTCAGCTGGGGTGCTGATATACATTGTTGCCACTGCCGGTGAAGTGTCTGTCGATGTCGGTTCCTGCCCATGGTTTACTAGATGAATGCCACAAGGTTGCAAGGTTTCCATCATTAACAACACCTTCAATTCTCATTAGAGTGTATAATGCCAACAATCTCCCCCTTTGGCATTGATGGCAACACTCATGAGAAAAATCCAAAAATGAAGTCCAAGGTTTTAGAAAAAATGTGTGCTCCCCCTGAGCAAATGATCTCCTCTGATTAGCCATTTTTCTCTGTCCACTACTCCCCCTTTGACATCAATGACAAAGGTTGTCAAAAATTGTCAAATGAGTGCAAAAATTCACCTTGAAGTTTGTAACTGGTTGGTTACAATCTGAAATATGTCGGCCAAAACCAAGTTTAAACTCTATATGAATCTGTTGCTATCCTTCATGGCTTCCTTAGTTCTCTGGATTGTACTGGTGAGATGATGCATATGCTCCTCTGATGACTTTTTCCCTTGAATTAATGCCTCAGAGATCTCTTTCCTCATAGAGATAAGGTTGTCTAATTTAGGACTGAGTTTGCGCTTAAGCTCTTTGGCATTTGCCTTGATCTTTTCTTTCTCTTTCTCTAATTTCTCCATCTTTTCCTCAAATCCTGCTATCTCTTGCTCACTAACTAATATAGGTTCAGATGAACCAATGATATTATCAGCTATATCATCTATCTCTTTTTGTATTGTGCTTATTTTCTTTTCAATATCCTATGTTAGTAGATGTGGCTTGCATGTGTCCCTGTACAGTTCCTTGTACTCCAAAGTTGTTTTATTCAGTGTCGATAAAAGTGTGTTAATGTGTTCCGTGCACTTGTTTATTGTTTCCTCAAAGAATTTTTCTTTTTCCTTTTCCATTTTCTCTTTGAATGTTTCCTCATTTATTTGATCAACTGTTAAAATATTTCCAGCAATGAATTTAGACAATGTGTCTAACTGACTTAAAGAGTCCTTTACTTGATCTAAATTGCATTTAGTGCAATCATCATAAGAATAGGAATAGTGTCATCAATTGACTTATAGGCCAATGCATTACAATTAGCTTCTTTATTGAGTCCAGAAGTACCTCTGTCACATTTGTAGGTCTGAATTTGCTCAATGAAGTACCATATGTCTGACCAACTACCTTTACTATCTCAGTGCTTGCAGTACTGGTAACCAATTTTCTTGAATCAACCTTCGGTGGATCAGTCTAAGTTTGCATTTCAACTAGCAATGGTTTGGTCTTCTCAGTGATTACCGTTTGTACTATCTCAATGTGTACCTATGCCTCTGCCAGTTTCTCTATTGGTTTTTCTGTATTATCTACTGCCGATATCTTTATCTCTATCGGTTTATCCGTGCCAGCATCTACACTACCAGTATTTGTTTCACTGTCCAAAGGTTGCTCTGTCTGCTCTGCTTGTATTCCAACCTCAATATTTTTTGTCAGTTGCTCAATGTTTTTAGTGTTAGCAATATTATTTTTCACCTCAGTGCTGTCCTTGTCCACTAAAATGTTCACTTCTTGAGTATCAACGTTCATGGTGAATAAAATTTCCGACTCAGGGTTAGTGTCTTCATGTGTTGTCTCAACATTTTTAGTAGCTAGTAAGTCATCAATCTGTACCGGTGGAGTAACCAAAGGTGGTGGTAGGTTGTCAGTTACTTTTATGTTTGGTAATCCACCAACTTTACCTTTTCCTTTGTCTCTGTCCTTTTGTTAAACCTTGAAAGTTTTCTTAGGTCTGTTCAACTCTTCCTGTTTTTTCTTCTCTACAAAAAAGATATCCCACTTGTCTGATGTTTCCTCTGCAATTTCATTGACTCTTCCAGCCATTAGGATTACATGCTGGTGTCCACTTGCAAAAACTGATCTATTAGATTCACTAATTAGTTCATCAATCTCCTCTATAGAGTTAACCGAATGTACCGCTAGAAGTTTTTCAATCTTGAGT